>NW_026622875.1:19278706-19587327 GCF_023065955.2 Ursus arctos | reverse complement strand
AAGGCAGTCTCTTTACCAGGCTATGATGCAACTGCTCTGGACGTGACCAACTTTGGATTTTCCATGATACTGAGCTTAATAGGACAGAATAGGAAGTAGACACCATGGCAAATACAAAACAGATGAAAGAACACTTTCCCATTACCTCAAGCCTTTCCAAGAGACCTTATAAGTAACCCAAATGACAAACTGGACTTCCTCCAAAGGAAAAAGAAGAGGGTATTTGGGGGCAAAATGCTGACGCTTTCACAGGCCCTCTATGGGCTTCCTCTCTGAGTCCTTTCTCCCACTCTTACTTGTCACACACAACTTAATTATAGCTAAGATGTCAGTTTTGATGTTTTAAGGTTTTACTTTCACCACTGTGAAGTTTAAGTTAGGGTCCTTTGAAATCCAAGAACTTTCCAAATGTGGATGTGAATGGCTGAACTTAGATACTAATATCTCTTGAGTGTGTTGGCAGGAAGGAAACAGAGCCACTGACTAAGATAGGAAGGTGGGGATGACCAAGCTAGCATGGATCTGTTAGGGTTAGTGAGGATAAGGAAAAGGGTAATATCGTTAAATACCACCCAATGTCTTTTCTGTATAATGCAGGTGTTTTTTTCCCCTCTTCAGCAACTCACTGTAAAGACCAATAGAAGAAAGCAACAAACTGAAGTAATATCTGAAGTTAAGAAAACTTGTTTGAACTTTTTTCCTAGTGAGTATCTTTTTTTCTCCTAATAACCTAACTTTCCAATGGTTTTCTCAATTATCCCATGGCTGAGTTTTCACACATCAAGATCTAAAGTTTCAAGATCAGACAAGGGGGAGAAAAGACAAAGTTCACAAGGAAAAATCTCATATAGAGGCTAGAGGAATAGAACTGGTGAGAAAGCAAGTCTCCTGTAAGTCCACAGGAGAGCAGGTTCTGCAAAACTCAAGTCAAGGGGACAAGTTATCTTCTTTCTCTGTGACGACTCCGGGAAAACTGTGAGCCTGTCATTCCTGCCTCCAATCCAGCCTGGACAAGGTAAGGCAGCAATGGTTGGAGAATTAAGGTACAGGCAAATCAGAACAACTTCATAGAGCCTGACCAATCCACTAGCCTGTGGAAAAGCAGCCAAGTATTCTGGAACCTTGAGGAAGAGAACCCAAGGAGACCTGAGTTCAACTGAGTAGGCTGCAATGTGAGGACAGCTGACAATGAGGGGCAGTGGCAAGGTTCATGAACATTCTTACTTTGACTTTATAGGCTCTGGGCAAGACAATTAGTCTTTATGAGCCTCAGTTTTCTTATCTGTATCTATGTCACAGAGCTGGTATGAGAATTACACAAGCTAGTATACCTCAGGTTCTTAGGACAATGCCCTTTCACATGGTATGTGCTTAGTAAAAGCTAGTTGTTATAAATATCAGCTGCAAACACTGCCCCTAACACCTGAGACCAAGTTCACTCCCTTCACAAGCAGGACCCCAGTCACCAAAAGGGAAAAGACATTTGACAGATAAGGCAAATGGCCGGATAAAGTGAGATCTTGTAATCAGGGCCAACAAGGATGAAATGAAACATGTCTAGTGATAACTCATGAAACGTGCCCCCAGATTTATATCAACCAGATAAGGAAAAGATGGAATAACACAGAATAATTACCCAAAATATACTATTTTAAATTGGGTGAGATGGAGACAATTCACCTAACAAATCAAATATTTTCTACCATCAAGAGGCTTGCAAATAGGTAGAGTAATATGGGAACATATATAAAAAATAAAGGAATTTCCTTTTTATGCACAGTTGACCATAGGAGTACATTAAATCCTGTCATATCATCCTCTGGCCTTGTTTTTTAAGGAAATGAATTGAATTTTATGCACATTTGATTCATGTTCATCAATCTACTGCCCTACACCTGTCTATGGGAGTGTTAAGGACCACAAGCATTCACTGATCAGTAGTTTCTCTGGCAATTGCAATAATTTTGAAACTAATTTTATAGGCTTTCCTGGTTCTACACATAACAAAATTTGAAATTTAAATGAAGTATAAAGAAGAAAATTTATCCCACCAACCAAAATTAACTATAGTTAACATTGTAAGGATTTCTTCCAATCTTTCATTTGTGTATAAATTTTTTAAATTACAATCACGATATCTAAAATTTTGCATTTTTTAAATGAGGGTTATAGCACGTACATTTTCTTAAGAATTACGTAGAAGTAAAAACTTATTTGGAATCCATTTCAACATCTCTATAATATTCCATCATGTGAGTAAATAAAAATGTGTTAAACTTTTCCCTTATTGTTGGACATTAAGGTTGCTTCCAATTTTTCATTATGTTTAATAATGCTATAATGAACTCCTTTTACCTAAATCAATTGACAGGTCATATTCTGGATTTCCAAAATTGAAACTAGTAAATCTTAAAATGATATGAACTTCATATACTTGACATTCTTATTTCCAAATTATTTCCCAAAAATGTTTCTAAATTTATATTTCATCAAGCAATATATGAGAGCACCCTTATCAACTACTCAGTGATGGATCATTTCTTTAAATAAACTCTTTATGTTTCACTGGTGTTTTCTTCCAGTCATCCACCCATTAATTCATTCACTCAACAAAAATTTAGTGAATGCCTGCCCTGTGCTAAGCACAGTTGTAAGTGCTGAGTGATAGTCATAAACAAAGTCCCTGTTCTCACAGAAGGGTAGGTTGTAAATAAGGTCAGAAATGCAGCCAGCACCAGACGGTCTGGGGCCTTCTGTGCCATACTATGTAAGGACTTCAAATTTCATTTTATATGTAATGGAAAGCCATAAAGAAACCTCAATGACATGTTCTTATTTACATGTTTAAAGGATCATTCTGACTGTTGGTGATGAAAAGAACATAAGGAGGTAAGGGAAACATCCATTATTCTTAATTCCTATGCTTCTAGGCCAGGAAATTGGTCAAGAGTGGCTAGGACAGGGAAGGTGGGGTGCAAGTGGTGAGATGTGGACTCTAGATTATTATTTGAAACCTTTTAAAAAAATATAATTACATTTATCAGCCTCTTTTTTATAATTTTGTTGGAAATATATTGCTGGTTGTCATTTAACTTTTAAATTTGTATAAGATTTTTGACATGTAATTTTTGATTTAACATTTCTATGTATCAAATAAGTTATTTTCATCCTCTCTTCCCCTGGTATTTTCTTCTTCGTGGTTAATGTGTTTATGAAACATGATATTAAAACTCTAATTTTTCTGTCACATTTTTGTCTCAGGTCTAAAGAGACAAAAACATGACAAAAACAAATGTGTGGCAAGTGCTCCCACATTCCTAAGTGCCTCAGCAGCACTAGCCAAAGAGTGACAAACGCCAGAGCGGGCCTTAGCCAACCCACAGAAAAAGGCCTAAAAGAACTGACAATGAAAAAGCCAGGGGAGGGTGGCTTTTTAGAGAGAGTAGTTGGTGTAGGTCCCCCACCTACCCTGAGGAGACAAATTGGGTACTCTTGCTTTTCATGTGAAGCCCAGCTGGGGGCTTCTAGGGAGCCATCCTGGGAACATGGTATGTGGTTCCCTGGCATTTGGGGACTCAGAGGACTAGAATGATTCAAGCTACTTGTCAGTAGTCTCTGGGGACAGATTAGCCAAAGTGACCCATGGAAGCAAAGGTTATATTTGGGAAGTAATAGTGGGTCAAAAGTGTTTATTTCTCAGGGGGCAGATTTGGACAGGCATGGTGGTGCAGAGGTGTATTTTAATAGGGACCTTCTACAGTGACCAACCCTCCTGATTTGTCCAACTTTAGTGCTGAAAGTCTCATGTCCTAGGAAACCCCTCAGTCCCAGGTAAATCAGGGTGGTTTGTCACCTTAAATCTTAACCAAGAAGTCATGAGAAAAGGCAGAAAGAGGCAAAGGAGGGAGGTAAAAATTAGCCCATGAGAAGCTCTGCAATGGAAGGGGCCCAGCAGGGGACTCTTAGAGTGGCATCCAGAAAACCGTTGTACAACAAAGAATCAGTTTTAAACATCTGTGACAGCAAGGGGAAGCAGGCTCAGAGTACCTCAACGCCTGTCAGAATTTTCTGCTTCTCACCACTCCTACTTTTATGACTGAATGTGACTTGAGAGACTTATCTAAAAATGGTTGGATAAATGATGAGACTTACATGCCCAGGACAGTACCCAGGTACATGGGGGAAAAAGTGCTGACATGGCAGGTTCACAAGGATGGCAGTGAGAAAGTATGAAACTGACTGATGTTGCCTCCCCTCTTTCAATGTCGGTCACAGTGTAATGCAGGGAGATGAGGTCTCACTGGATTCTTATCCAGAAGCCAGTTATCCGAGGGTGCATTTGTCAAGTTCTATCTCTTTTTCTTTAAGTGTATATGTTAAACCTCTGTTCAGGGCTATTTTTATTCTTTGTTGATTCCTTAAAAATATGGTATTTCCATAATTTCATATTATAAAATAAAATTTCTGTATTTCAGTTACTGAAGTTTTATATGTAGCCACATGTTCCCTCTTCAAGATACCCTTCAGAAAAATTTCACAAACTCTCAATACTCAGCACATTAGAATTTTAATTGAGATTATATTTAAATACATTAATTGGAGAAGACTTGACATTTTAAAAAGTGCAGTCTTTCCAGACCATTTGTGTTTGAATGATGGCTTTGCCCCTTGTAAGCTCTGTGGCCATGGACAAGGTAATACACTTTCAAAGCTCAATTTCCTCATTTATAAAATGAGGCTAATAATCATACTTCAGATAGTTGTAGTGAGATTTAAAATGAGTTAAAAAATGAAAAACACTTAGAAAAGTGTCTAACATGGAGCACATGCTATGTGTTGACTATTACATTATTTTTATTATCTAGAGACATGGTATGTATGGTTGCTTTATACAGGGTCCACTTAGCTAAGCTGGACCTATGCTTCTCACACTCTCCTCCCCTTTATGGTTCTGGTTAGGGTTGGCCACAGAAGAAATATAGACGAGATTTGAAAGGAAGAAATGAAGCACCAGCTGGGCCTACAGCTCTTCCAATTAATGCCACACTTCCTCCTTTAGCTCTCTGAATCTGGGTCAAGTTCATATGCCAGGCTCACCATGGGAAAGGGTGCCAGCTTGTCCTGCAGGTCACCCGCATATTTGAGGTTGGAGGTAATGAGAGAAAAACACAACTCCCAGTCTTTCCCTGCTCTTCCCCCCACACTTAAGACCACCTTTCTTTACCATTTGCCAACTCTGCGAGCACAAGGCCAGTACCAAATGCAAAAACAACTGCCTTACATTGACTTCTCAACTGGTTCCCATAGTTGTAAGGTCTAACTCTTTAATAAATCCCTTACTCTCCATCACTCATAATGGGTTTGCTTCACTGATAGAACCCTGACTAAAACAATTTCTCTCCATTTATTCAATTTTTTCTTTGTACCTGTCAGTAAAATGTTGTAGTTTTCATCATGTATGTTTTGTACATTTCCTAATAAGCTTAATTGTTAGCTATTTCATGCCTTTTGTTGACCCTGAGAATGGGATACTATGTTTTTCTTACCATCCTAATAGGTAAACTTAGAGAAATTACTGATTTTTGTATATTTTATACTGTATCCAGGCATTGTAGCAAACTCCCTTATCAGTTCTAGAAGTTTTTTCAGGTATCCTTTACACCATTTAAGAAAGGAGAAATTACTGGAAGCACAATACTGTACCCCCTTCCTCTTCTTAGGCATGTCTCAGCCTTTCCAATAATAACCGCTTTTGCTCTCCTCCCATTCCTTCTTCCTTTCATCCTGGCAAGAGGTAGTTCTTTCTCCTTGGTTCTTTGCAAAAATTTCAAGCTTTTTTCAGTTGTTCTTTAGAAAATGATGTTTGTGAAACTCTTCCATGATATTCCACTGCTAAGAAATAAAAAGCAACTACCCTCCAGACTCCCAATTTCTCCCAATTTTACCCCAGCCCTTTGGATGGGTTATCCAGTTCACTCCACATAATAAAGCTCTTAGTGTTTCTTTTCAGCCAGTGATAATCAGATCAAATTGCAGGCTTGAAATGTAAATCACCCAGAATCTGAATGAACTCACTACTGGTGAAATATCAGCCCCATTGAAAATTGGGTCTGCTTTACTCTGAAAATCCAGTACTGAGCCAAAAAAAAAAAAGCCAAGAAGGCTGAAAGGCGGGACAAAGATTAAATAAGCATATCATAAACACTTAAGAAAAAGAATAATTTTCCTCAGTCCATGAGCCTATTAAATATTCAGTTCTTAAGGACCAGAACATAACATGATTGCTTACATAAAAAGGACTATTCTTCATCCACAGCTCTTCTTAGCTGAATCACTGGTATTTAATACCCAACACAAATCATACTTTAAAATGTTGTAAGTTAAAAAAAAAAAGAAAAAGAATAAATGCTTTTGTTGAATAAAAATACTGTGCTTCCTCTAAAATAGATGGGAGCAAAAAGCTTTCTGTTCACTTGGACCATGAGCCAAATCATGTCAACCACCTCTTATTTTATGGGCTGCAGGCTAAGCAGTCATTTTTCTTTTATATTTTTAAATTTTTGAAAAAACATCAAATGAATATATTTTGTGATATATGAAAATTACATGAAGTTCAAATTTCAATGTTTCTAAAAGATAAACAGGCATATCAAATTTTTAAAAAAATTTATTTGCACGGGGCGCCTGGGTGGCACAGCGGTTAAACATCTGCCTTCGGCTCAGGGCGTGATCCTGGCGTTATGGGATCAAGCCCCACATCAGGCTCCTCTGCTATGAGCCTGCTTCTTCCTCTCCCACTCCCTCTGCTTGTGTTCCCTCTCTCGCTGGCTGTCTCTATCTCTGTCGAATAAATAAATAAAATCTTTAAAAAAAAAATTTATTTGCACAAAAATCTATTGTAATCGGATATCGCTAAATCGGAAGTTATTAGCAGAGCTCCACTGACAAGAACCTTGGGGAGAGACTTTTATAGAGAAAAGACAGCAGTGGGGTGCCTGGGTGGCTCAGTGGGTTAAACGTCTGCCTTTGGCTCAGGTCATGATCCCAGAGTCCTGGGATGGGCCCTCCATCAGGCTCCTTGTTCAGCCCTCCATCAGGCTCTCTGCTCAGCGGGGAGTCTGCCTCTGCCCCTGCCCCTGCCGCTTCCCCCTCTCATCCTCTCTCTCAAATAAATAAAATCTTTTTAAAAAGAGAGAGGTAAAAGGGGGAAGCAAAGTAAGGAAATTACTGATTGGCTATAACTTAAAGCCTAGTTGGCTATTAGTTATTGGTTATCCTAAAGTTTCAATTTTGTAAATTTGAATCATTTATAGGCTTAGATTTTAAACATAGGCCACCATGGCAATAGGGCTAACTCAACATCATGGCCTCCTTGTTTATTTATGAATAAAAAACTTTTACTGAAACACAGACATGCTCGTTTGTTTACACACTGTCTATAGCTAGTTTCATGTTACAACCTGAATAGAGTTGTTGCAAAAGAATATGGCCTAAAATGCTTACTATCCATTTCTTTGCAGAAAGAGTTTGCTGACCCCTAGGTTGGCCAGTTTCAAAACCTTGGCACTACTAATATTTTGGACCACTCCCTATCCACCCTTAACAAAAATATCTCTAGATTGAGAACCACTGCAGCAGATGATGAAAACAGCACCTTTGTAAACTTCATAAGGCTCTAAGGGCAACCCAGGTTGCTAAAAGGTAAGAAAGGGTAAGGGAAGGGAAAGAAAAAGGAAAATACTGCAAATATCATTTGTATCAAAAAGTACAACTGACATGGATCCTAAGTATGTAGGGACCGTAAAGTTACTTTTGGTTCTTAAGACATCAGCCTTCCTCTTAGCAGCATAATATAATGTAGAATCTCCTACTTGCAAAGACGTCTTGCATGTTAATTTTCTGACAAATTCTTAATTGTATGCTGAGGATGTTATACATTTATTTTGCTACAGGCCATGGGCCTTATTTCTTTAGGTTCTAGAAAGTTTTATGATCAAAGAGAATTTCCTTAGTTCCCAGAAGATTCACTCTGGGGAGAGTCTTTCCCCTCACAATTCCTTTTGGTTTAATCTTGTTGAACCTTTTCTGACCTCAGCCTCCTTGACTTTACTCTTGCTATGACCCCAAAGAGCAGCTTCCCACCTGTCTCTAGAAGTCCCAGCTTGAGTTTAGGCTGGGATTCAAATGTGTGACATTACTGGAAATTGTGCAGTGGGCTCAGTAGAAGCTTGTTTTCTGAAGGACTAAGAACCTCCTAAGGGAAAATTCATCCTGAGGGAAATAGGTGCCAGCCACAGGAGACTTAGCTAAGAAACATCTGAAGGATGGGGTGCCTGGGTGGCTCAGTTGTTAAGCGCCTGCCTTCGGCTCAGGGCGTGATCCCGGCATTCTGGGATCGAGCCCCACATCAGGCTCCTCCGCTGGAAGCCTGCTTCTTCCTCTCCCACTCCCCCTGCTTGTGTTCCCTCTCTCGCTGGCTGTCTCTATCTCTATCAAATGAATAAACAAAATCTTTAAAAAAAAAAAAAAAAGAAACACCTGAAGGGAGAGAAGGCTTTGAACATAGTGAATTGTCTGCCATGTCCATTTGTCTCTGGGGCTAGTCCCCACTATGCTGGGACTCATGCCCATAAGATAAATCTGGGAGAACTATTGCACTAAAACACTATAAAGCATCAAGCATTTATCTACCTACATAATAAATGTTGACACCCCAAAAATGTTAAACTTTCTATTTTAATATTCAAAAAGTTAAAAACATAACTCTCTTATAAATGTAGTGAGCATGTATCAAATATTTATTTAATAATGAAGGAACAAACAGGATTAAAGTCTGGTTCAAAAAAGAGTGTAAGAAACTAATATAGTAGATCTTCATTATTCACAGATTTCATATTTGTAAACTTGTCTACTCATTAAAATTTAATTGTAACCCCAAGATCAATACTTGTGGCACTTTTGTGATTATTTATGTAGCTTTCATGGACATGCAGAAGTGTGGTGCAAAGAAGAAAAAATTTGAGTTTCCTAACACCAAAGTTCCCAGCTGCTATCAAAGAGGAAGACACTGTGCCTTCTTGCTTCAGCTCTCATACTGTGAGTGTCCTTTTTCAGGTCTATTTATTACCACATTTTCAACATTTTTATTTTTTCTTGGTGATTATACTATTCAAAATGACTCCCAACTTTTTAAGCTCAAGAAAGCTGTGATATGCCTTACTGAGAAAATACATGTATTAGATAAGCTTCCTTCAAACATGAATTATAGTGCTGTTGGCTGTGAATTCAAAGTTAATGAATCAACACTATATATTAAATAAGGTGTCTTTAAAGAGAAACACACATAAATCAAGGTTGTGTGTTGACTAATTGATGAAAATGTGATAAGAAGCTTGAAAGACTCTAACCACATATTTCCTCAATAAAAGTTTTATACTAGACAGAAATCTTTGGCAACTTATCAATCTTCTAGATAATAACATCCAATTTTACAGAGTAGAGACCTAATGGTTCATTATTCACTAATTCAGTGTTCACAGTGACTTTATAGACTGTAACTGCCACAAATACTGAGCATCAACTATATATAAATTCAGAGAAAAAAATGCTGGAATAAAATTGCAAAGCTAGATTTAAAAAAACTGGCCAATGACTACAATTAGTAGTACAATAAAACTTTTGTACTAGACAGAAATCATTGGCAGCTTATCAGTCTTTTAGAAGTTAACATCCAACTTCACATAGTGGAGACATAATCCATAGTAACTAGAAAGTCAGACTTGCAGTCCCCTAGAAAATCAGATGACCCTTAATCAGGTTTGGTAGATAATGCTCTAAGATAGGTTTCTTGACCTCAGTACTATTGACACTTTGGGCTGGATAACTTAGATAACTGTTGTTGGAGGTTGTCCTGTGGATTGTATGATGTTCGGCAGCACCCCTGCCTCTACCCACTGAACATCAGTACCACCTCACTTCCCAATCATAATAATTAAATTTGTTTCCAGATATTAACAAATGACCACTGGGGGACAAAATTGCCCCTGATTAAGAACCACTAGTTAGTATGATTTTAAAAGAGCACACAATCTTCTTTTTCACTTTTTTCCAAGTTTTAGATGTTTTTTTCTCTCTCCTCCCTCCCTTCCTTCCTCCCTCCCTTCCTTTTTAAGTTTTCATTTAAATTCTAGTTAGTTAACATATAGTGTAATATTGGTTTTGGGAGTAGAATTTAGTGATTCATCACTTACCTACAACACCTAGTGCTTGTCACAAGTGACCTCCTTAATACCCATCCCCCATTTAGTGCACCCTTCCCACCACCCATCCAGCAACCCTCTTAACTCTAGTTAAGAGCCTCTTATCGTTTTCCTCCCTCTCTTTTTCGTGCCTCCCTCTTTTTTTCCCCTTCCCCTATGTTCATCTGTTTTGTTTCTTAAATTCTACATATGAGCAAAATCATATGGTATTGTCTTTCTCTGACTGACTTGCTTCGCTTACATAATACTCTCTAGCTCCACATGTCATTGCAAATGGCAAGATTTCATTCTTTTTGATGGCTGAGTATGGGTGTTTTTTTCTTAATACACTCATAAAAAGGATAAGAAAAATGCCTTTTGTCTTCTGCAACACACATGCAAACATGTATCATAATTTGGAGTCATATATATATTTGATTTTTCAGTTGTTTATATTCTATCTTGGACACAGAAAATATTCAATATTCTAATTTCCAGTAGGAAGTCATAAAGCTCAAAGGCTCCAGAAAATCAGCCCAGGATGAAGCACTGGGACTGGGGATGGAGAGGACAGGTGCCTGAGGAGAGATAGTCCTACTGAAGGTGAATTACTGTTGCCCATAGGAAATATCTGCCTGCCATCTCCCAGAAGCACTGGAGGGCTACGCTTTATAAGAGATGAGGCCCTGTATGATCAGGAAAAGAGATGTCAAGTTGGAACTGTGACTTCATTTGTATACAAAAGCTGCTAAGGCCTGGGGAATTAAGTGATACTGACACCAGCTAGTGAAATTGTCCCAAGGATGGCTCCATAAGAGTAGTATGGCCTCTAAGGGATCAGAAAGGGTACAATTCCTGGTTTCTTCACTGATTAGCTAAACTTTTCAGAGCTTCAATTTCTCCATTTATAAAATGGATATAATAGTAGTACTGCTATGAACTGAACTGTATCCACCAAAATTCATATGTTGATGTCCTAATGCCCCATGTGATATTATTTGGAGATGAGGCCTTTGGGAGATAGGTTTAAATGAGGTCAAAAGGATGCTGGAATTAGTGCCCTTATAAGAAGAGACATCAGAGAACGTGCTCTCTTTCCATCCAAAAGAACTCTCTCTCTCCTTCCAGACACACCAAAGAAAGGTCATGTGAAGACACAGTGAGAAAGTGGTAATATATTACCCAAGAAGAGAGCTCTCATCAGGTACCAACACTTATGACACCCTGACCTTGGACTTCCAGCCTCCCGAACTGTGAGAAATAAATTTTTGTTATTCAAGCCACCCAATCTATGGTATTTTCTTATGGCAACCTGAACTAAAACAAGTACTAACCTCATAGCATTATTGGAGGGATTAAATGAGAAATATATGTGCATCTCCTAGCACAATGTCTAAGAATTCCTTATATCTTAACCAAGTGACACATATAAGAACTCCCTAAATTTTCACCAAAAAGGACAGAACCCAAAGCCACAGTGGACAGAGGCTGACTCTTCAGCTGATTTATAAGTGCCTTCTACACACTATACTTCCTTCTTGTTGCAAAAGTTTTGGATCCTGTGATGCTTTTACTGTAGAAGCTGCTACTTTTACTAATTTATTTTGAAATTGGAACTGTGAAGTAGTAGTAAACCTCAGGGCTCCAATGTGCAGTTTGATTATTTTTATAGTTACCAAAAATATATTGGGTCTAATATATAAGCAGATAAATAATAATTCAGTGTTGCCTTTTTGAAAGGGTGTTGCATGTTATATTCCATTTATGCCACATCCAATAGAACCATATAGCATGTAACCTGAGAGTTCATGTAGGTACAGAAAGTGAGGGGTTGTGGCCTCTACACAAATAACGCAAAGTTTAGACTCAGACTAAACTTGGCAAGTTCTATGTCAAATAATTGTGTGGTCTGTACACAACAAAATATGCATTAATGAATGATTATATGAACACCATGCTTTTATAATAGGGACATTTCTATTTTCTTTCACAGTTGTTTGTCTCACTGTCAATACCTGTTGAGTATTTGAACCTTATTTACATCACTCTCTCTTTCCATTGTCAGCTCCTTTAAATATAGTGACCCCCTCCTTCCATGCTTCTGTGAAATGGTCAGTTCAATTATTTTTGGCTATGCTTAGAACTTCAGTCAATAAAGAACAGGCCAAAGCTAAAATGAAGGGTAATTTTGAAAGGACAGAAAAAAGCATTATATGTCATACTCCAGATATTTTGGAGATTTCACTGACACATGTTTCCCAGAAGAAATTTTGTTCCAGAAAACACTTAATTTGGGTAAGTACCTGGCAAATGGAAAAGTGTCTTTGTTTACAGTGTTTCGATAGTAAACATTTCTGATTTAGAACACTTGTTTTAAACTTCTTGGTGTATACAAAATGGCCTTTTGTTTGAGAGAATTGGGGAACAATAATTTTTGCAGAAGGTTTCCACCTGTTGCTGAAATGTAAAAGTGTTTATAGATGTATAGCAGCAGAGTGTAGCCCTGAGGTTTAAAGCAAATGAAGGGCTGCTGAACCAGGGTACCAGGTTACCTCCCTCATGATCTCAGAACATCTATACTGGCTGGATAGGCAGAAGGCCAGGGTCATGAGTACAGGCTCAGGATGTATTCCTCTTGTCTCAATCCTCTTTCAGATCTAAATCATAGGGCTTGTAGGTAATCTTTTGAGGTACTCTGTCTGTGGCCCTAAAAAGATTTACAAGGATAAAGGGGTGCCTTAAGCCAATCCCTGGCTAGTAACCTAGACAATGAAGCATATGAGAATTTTACCCTACAGATATAGATGTGCAAGAATGTCATGTTTCTTTACCCAAATCAAATTCAAACTCAGTCTATGTCTCAATCAGCCAGACCAGTTGGGAAATTGAACTTTGGGATGATTAGGTCTCCTCATGATAGTTATGGGAAGGTCCAGGGGACCTTACACAGAAGAAAACATTTGGAAGGGTGGGAAGCAGCCAGGAGTTCAGTCCTTCTTTTTATGTGAGTTAGCAAAACACACATGTTCCCTTGAGGCCAGAGCACTGCTCCTCTTTGGGCTAAGATGGTAGACTCTGATGACAGTCATTATCTGGCATCTGACATCTCCCTAGGACACCTGGAAAGCCCCAGGTCCCTGGGACCTTTAACACCTTCTCAGCCTAAGGAAATTGTTTTCCTTCTTATGCTGCTTCTGAAGTACTCTTGGGAGACTCCTCTCTCCATCTTACCTCTCTTACAGGGGTTCTCTAAGTGTGATCCTGACAACAATAACATCAGCAGTACCAAGAGAGCTTGCTAGCAGTGCAGATTATCAGGACTTCCCCAGCCCTACTGAACTGGAAGATCTGAGGTAGGGGTCCAGCAGGAAGTGTTTTAACAAACCTTCCATGTGACTCTGATGAGAGGCTAATTTTGAGAAAGACTGACCTAATACAATCCATTCAATTAACTCGTATTTTTGAAAGCAAGAGCATCAGGTAACTTCTGCTTCCAGGTTTCAGCATAGCTCACCTATCATAACTCAATGCAGGGGAAGGAAAAGGCCTGGCTATATAATCAGAAAATAAACACTAAATATAAAACATAAGCGTCTCACACAGCAAAGGATCTAATCAGACATTTCTCCAAAGAAGACATACAGATAGCCAACAAGTACAAGAAAAGATGTTCAACATCACTTATCTTCAGGGAAATACCAATCAAAACCACAATGAGATATATCACCTCACATCTGTTAGACTGGCTATAATAAAAAAGACAAGAAATAACAAGTGTTGTAAAGATGTAGAGAAAGGGAACTTTTCTGCACTGTTGGTGGGAATGTAAATGGTAGAGGCACTATGAAAAATAGTCTGAAGTTCCTCAAAAAATTGAAAATAGAACTACCAGCAATTCTGCTTCTGGGTATTTATCCAAAAAGAACCAAAACAAAAACACCAATTCAAGAGATACATGTACCCCTGTGTTCATTTCCAACATTATTTACAATAACCAAGATATGGAAACAACCTATGGATGAATAGATGAAGAAAATGTGGTATTAAGTATACAATGGAATATTATTCTGCCATAAAAAAGAAAGAAATCTTGCCATTTGTGGCAAGATGGGTGAACATAGAGGGCATTATGCAAAGTGAAATAAGTCAGACAGAAAAAGACAAATACTGTATGATTTCACTTATATGTGAAATCTAAAAAATAAAACAAATGAACAAACAAAAAACCAGAAACAGACTCATAGATATAGAAAATTATTGGTTACCAGAGTGGGGAGGAGTTGGGGGACAGGCAAAATAGGTAAAGGGGATAAAGATGTACAAATTTCGTTATAAGATAAATAAGTCATGGGGATGTAATGTACAGCATAGGGAATATAATCAATAATACTGTGGTAACTTTGTGACAGGTGGTAACTAGACTTATTGCTGGGGTTATTTCATATTATACAAAATATCAAATGTCTATGATGTATACCTGCAACGAATAGGATATTGTGTATCAATTATACTTCAACAAAAAAGTAGAAAAAAAGTGAGGCTTCAGAATGGCTTTAAGGTGGTGATTAAAAAAAGGCAGTGACTTACACTGCTCAAAAGACAAAGTGCAAAGCATAAGGAGTCCTAGGTGTCCTGAGTCTGTGACAGAACAATTTCCACCTTTTCTTCCTATGTGCAAGTGTAGCTGGACCTGTGCATGTGGACATTTAGCTAGGGACTACCATGTTCTAGGCCCCTTTGTAGGTGTGGCCAATGGAGTATGAACAGAAGTGTTGTGTGTCACTCCAGACCTGGGCTTTTTTAAAAAAATGTACAAGCAGCTTCCTTCCTACATTCCCTTTCTGTGAACTGGAACAGGGAAGTGCTTGTGACCCACTTTTGACCCTTCAAATAAGGGTGCTGACCTATGCCAGAAGCAAGAGAGAAGGAGGCTGGGTCCCTGAATGGTCATGTGGTACAGAGAGTGCAGCTACTCATCCTGGACCATGAGAGGAATTATATTCCTTAGTCCACTGGTTTTTTGGGTTAGTTGTTACAGCAACTTAGATTTTCATGTTACTAATATAAAAACCAAGGGCCCATGTGAAAGATTAAGACAATGCTTACAATTCATTGAAGTCCAAATAGTGCCAAAGTCCCTACAGAGCCTGGCACACAGCAGGTGCTTCATAAATAGTTATTAAATGAACGAATGCATCACCATTAGGCGCAATTGTGACAAGAGATTCCCAATAAAATAATCTGCCTAAAAGTAAATCTAAGTGGTGTGCTTCAATCTACAATGAGAAAAGTTAACAGCACAAAAATAGCAACAATGGGTTAAAATCAAATGGGAATCTTTGTGTGTACAATGTAGAAATAATGATGGCTAATTATACAGCAGTCACTTAAATGATCTGCAGATAGTAATCACAGTCACTGTCGTTTTCCAAAACAAAAGACCTATACATGCACAGACATATACAGACAGGTAAATTCTTCTTTTAACAAGTTTGATGAGACATCAAGATTGCTATGCTCTACATGGTCCATAAGAAAATGAAAATCCATTGTGACAATAGTTAGCGTGAATACAAGGTAGCTTTTTACTTACTCTGAAAAAGGAGGTTTGGGGTAGCATATGGCATATGACTCCAATGCCATTTGTTAAACATTTTTGAGGGCCTACTATGTAAGAAGCATTGTACTAAACACAGTGAAGAATTCAAAGAGAACAACAAAAACAGTAACAAAGATATGGAAGGGAGAGAGTATTACATAAAGTAGAGATTTAAATTTCTAAGAAACGGCAATTAAAGTATGCCTAAGCAGCTCTGGGCATCTTGAAACTTTCTGTAGTGTCTCTGGTGCCTATGACAAAAATTTTTCTGGAGTCGAAATAAAATAACATACACAACACTTGTGGTATATTCAATGACCCTCAGCAAATGCTAGCTCCTTTCTTCATACCCTGTAAATACAGTGTCTTAAATATTTGAAAAATTTTCAAAATGTTTCATTGGTAGTTTGTTCTAAAGCCACAAAAAATGTATTTGCTTATCCTAAGCTCCCACATGTATGTATATGCTCACACACACCCTTCATCTAGAGCAAGTAAAGAGTACTACATTTTATAAACCAAAGGATAATTGGCTATGATGGAGATCAGGGGTTTCAGATGCAAACAAGAAAATTCCACTTTATTTACATTGAAAGCTGGTTTGTTAGAAAGAAATCCAGTAGCTTACAGAATCCACAGAAAGCTCAAAAATGACTGCCCATTTCCATTTTTCACTAGCTTTGGGGACAGTTGTTGTAATGTCACTGTTGGAAGTACCAGATACCTCCTCCAGGGTTGTGAATAATAAACTTCTCTATTTGAATTTCTCTTGTGGTCTGTTGTTAAACTGCAGATCACCATCTGGCACCTTATGCTCCACTTATTAAATATTAATTTAACAAATTCATAACATAAGTATATTAGATCAATACCCTGGCAGAGGTAAGTAAGGGGTACTGAAGAATGGGCACCTTCTTCTAATTTTTATAAGGGTGCTGTAAGAGCTTGCAGCAGCTCTATCCAGGTCATTTTGTTCTGAACTCAGAGCTTCTCTGGGCACATTGGGAGGTATCACCACTGCTCTGACTACGTTGCTTTGTCCTGAGTGGACACCACCATTCAATCACCTTTCACTACCTTTCAATCACCAAAGCTCAACTGAATCCAGACTAGAGTGTTTAACACAACTGGAGGCTGGGAGCTTACGAAGGAAATTAAAATAGAAACAAGGGAAAGTAAAACTCTATCAATGTTCTTACCTAACCTTGGGCCTGTCTGCTACCCAACTGTCTCTTTAGCCCTCAGTTAGAGTCCATATTTTAGGGCCAGCCTACTGGCCAGGCCTATAAGTGCCTTTGACCATGTCACAAAGGTGGAGATCTATTATTTCCTTACTCCAACCTATCTCCAGCCTGTTGCCCATTGAATGCCATGATAATCTCTGTAAAAAAAACAAAAAACAGAAAACAAAAAACGAAACACCACTCTGACCAAAATGAAGACAATCTACTGCATATGCTATGTGGCTCAGTTCAGCTTCTCTATGTCCTGACTTGGACATATTGGAATTGAATTTGTCTTTACCTTTGCATAACAAAAGGCCTATTAATAGATTTTCTTAAAATAAATTTTGCCTGCCCCTTAGCTAAATTAACAAATTATCTACATTTCCTGCAATCATTCCTTCAGAATCACTAAGGTTCAGTCTTGAAGCATTTTACTACACATTCAACAAATATTTAAGGAGCTCTTTTTAGGAGCCAGACCCTGGGCTAAGCACTAAGAATATCAGTTAGGTGTGATTCACTCTTATATTTCAGCTTAGAGAAATTGGCAGGTAAATAAATACGTTTGAGAAATTTAGGCAAAGGAGTGACCATAAAAGAACGCACAGGTTCAAATAGTAGCATGAAAGAGGAAATGGCTCTTTTCAATTGAAGTGGGAGAGGAAGGATTACAAAAGCTTCAAAAAGGAGATCCTCACAAGCTGTTGGCATGGTAAATAAGAGAGGAAAAGGATGCTTCTATTAGAATAGCTTATGCAAACATGTTTTCAGAAACTCCCCCCCTCCCCAGCAGCTGAGAATGTCAGAGTTTAGGGATGTGAGGAAATGTCTACCTAGAGGTGAAATGAAAAATCCAAGAACATCTAGATAATGGAGGGCCCATTACGCTGTACCAAGAAATTCTGACTGCAAAAACACTTAAGACTGAGATAGAATGGGTTTTCTTTTTTTTTTCTTTTTTTAAATGAAGTATAATTGACATATAATATCCTATTAGTTTCAGGTGTACATTATTGTAATTCAGTATTTGTATATATTATGAATGTTTTAATTATAAGAGAGCTATTATTTTAGTCCTGCCATGTGAAGAATTGATTAGCTGGAGACACTAATTTTTAGACTGTCATGGTGGTCCAGGTAAAAGATCATGATGACCTTCACTGGGAACCCCAGAGCATTCCAGAAGCTGAAATGAATGGATACAGAACATGTTAGGAATGGAGTTCAGTAGAACTTGGTAACTTTTTGAGAGTTGTCCAGGTAAAGGAGAGAGATGATTATGCTGGTATCTTGCATATTGGGGTGAGGGAAGAGCTGTTTTGTAGTATTTTGCTGAGGCAGAAAACACAGAAGAGTATAGTTCAAGGGAAAGGGGACTTTAAGTAAAATTAAACAATGCAGGTTCTAAAATTATCATCATTCCCACATTTTGTGCACCTGAATTCCTCTGGGTATGCCCCATTCTCTGCCTAAGGAACTCTTGATAAAACCTTCCCAACTGTATGGGAGTTGGGGCAGGGAATTGTTCCAGCCTTCAGCTTCCTACTTCAAGTTGAGGAACATCCTCATGCACTTATCATGTCGAGTCTGGAAGTAGGGATCTCAAGACATGCAGAAAAAGTTAGACCCCATTTTTACCCAAGCTTGAAGATCAAAAGAAAATCAAAGAGGTAAACATCAAGGAAAACCCCAAAGTATCCCTTACCATAGAAATTTTTCTGTGGTAGAAGTTAAACATTTTCTATTTCTTGGGATAAAATGCATTCAGAAATATTATCTTAAAGCCAGTAGAGTCATAACAATGTATTTCTCTATAGTTTCTGTGGGTTGGTTTAGACATTCTCTTAAAAAAAAAAAAAAAAAAGAAAAGAAAAGAAAAGAAATTGTTCCAGCAGGGGTCTCTCTTTGCACATGGTACAAAAATTCTTAGCCGCTGCAATGGAATATTTTTGTTTTGCCTATCCATCTTACAATGTAAATGCATGTGGTTGCAAAATATGTCAAAGCTCTTTTCTTACACTATTAGAAAACCATGGAAAAAGTATAATATAATGCATCATATCATGATTTTGATGATGATTTAACTGGTGTGTTCACTACAAGATAATGCAGCAAACATTTATCATTTTTAGGCACTTTTTTGTTTATACATTATACGTCAAAAAAAAGTTTACTTTTTAAAAGGTATAATCCCTAAATTGACTTCTGTTTGCATGTTTCCTTACTTTTTTGTTTCATGTTTCAAGTAACTAGAACATTCAGAATTGGCTATTTTATTTACATATTTTATTGGATTTTATACATATTTTATAAATAATGATGCTTTGTGTGTTTTGGCAGAAAAGTAGGAAAAAATTAAAAACATAGCTGTAATATTGAAAAGAAAAATGAAACTTGTTTGAGAGTGGGGAATATCCAGTACAAAGCTTTGCATGGCTTGAAAACCATGAACTTGGAGAAAGAGGCATCATTGTTGTCAGTATTCAAGTTTTGGGGATGGATCCAAAGACCAGATGGATATTTGCCCTGTGATGTATGCTGGGACTTGGTCTGTATTTCTGGTGCGAGTAGGTCAGCAGGGGACTCTGGCCACTGAAAATTTGGGCCATTTTAAAGAGGTTTGTTCATCCCTACTGTCAACCAGTTGACTTATCCCGAGCAGAAGAGAAATGGCTACAAACAAGCCCTTGCCAAGTTAGCAAATGATACCTAAAATACAGTGCTTGAGAGAAATGTTTGCTATTAAAATAAATTTTAAAAAACAGGAAAAAAAATTAAATCCTATTAAAATTCTTGGGACCAAATTTCTCCAAAACACCCAGATTGTTGTTTTTATTTCCATGGTTAATCTCAAGCTTTGTTAGTTTACTTTTGTTTTATTTCTTTAGGACTGTAACTATCACTTCTTTCCCTGCCTCTGTTTCCATTCCCTCTTCAATCTCTAATTTTCAAAATCATTTCTTAATTCTAAAAAAAGTATCAACATTTTAGTGCCACCTAACATTTCCCTTCACAAAAATTAATATTGGGCCATAAAAACTTTGATCTGTCTGACCACTAATAAAACAGAAAATATTAAGTGAAAATGTTTTATTCCAAATGACATTGCCACTTACTTTTTAATAGTATTAGAGTAATTATCTTAATTCTCTCTTGGAAAAAAAATCCATTAAGATCCTTTAATGAAGGAAATATATATTTGTAATGGACCAAATGGCATCATGCCCTTGTCTAAAGCAATCATACTGTCCAATAAAGGAAGATCCACATTCACATGTGGTGCCTCTGAACACCAAATATTTTAAGAATTCCTAATCAGCAGTATGCTACGCCAAGAGTACTCCACAGATTGGTTTACCCTTTCCTACTATCTTGTGGCCCCATTCTAAGTATTTCTTTAATATTAACAATAGCATACTGGATTGTTCCAACAACATAGACCTTAATATCCTATGTTTATTTATCTCTGGATCTCTAAGCTATGCTAATCAATAAATATTACAAATCCTTCTCACTAGAAACATTTTGTCCCTATTTTATGTTTACATGTTTCTCGCTACCTTCCTCTTTCCTATGCAAGCCACGTCTCTGCCCTCTGTTTTGCTTATTGTTTCCTTTCTCTCTTGTTTGTTCAGCTTCTGTACAATCATTTCTCTTTGCTCTGGCCTTTGCTCCAGCTTCATGTTCATTTCAGCCTCCACCTTTTTTCCCTCACAAACCTCTTTGATTCCAGTTGACAGTTTAAGATTTTTTTCTTTTACTTTCCAGAGGCTCCTGTTGCCATAGTGACACATGATGATGATAAAGACCATGACTGCTTCCACTGGCACTCCAGTTGCTATAACAATGCCAGTTAGCTGAGAATTCTGTGGAAACTTGTGAGAAGGATGCTAGTTCACACCTTTCTATGGGACAGCCTGCCAGAAAATGTTTCTTAGTTAATAGTTGTTTGTACCAGTAAATCTTGAGTCCATAAATTTAAGGGCAGCCCATATTTCGATAACTAAAAAATTAAAACAATATTTACCTCTTTGTACCCTGAAAAATTCTCCCTTCCCTGCCTGTTTGCCCTCTCTTCCTACTCTATTTTTTTTTTATTAAAAACATACCTGATGTTGACTGTATTTTAGTCCCTCCAAAATTCATATACTGAATTCTAACCCTCAGTGTGACTGTATTTGGAGATAGGGCTTTTGAGAGGTAATTAAATTTAAATGAGGTTATAAGGGTGGGGCCCAAATCTGATAAGATTGGTAGTCCTGTGGGGGGAGGGAAGGAGAGAGATAGAGATCCTTCTCCCTTTCAACTATATGAGAACGTAGCAAGAAGACAGCCATCTACAATCAAGGAAGAGAGCCCTCACCAGGAACTGAATCTGTCTGCACCCTGATCTTGGACTTTCCAGCCTCCAGAACCGTGGGAAAAGAAATTTATATGGTTTAAGTCACCCAGTTTATGGTAATTGTTATGGAAGCTTGAGCTAATACAATACCTTAAATATTAACATTTCTAGATCTTGTTAAGTGCTTTTGATTTTCAAAACTCAATTTCTGGAAATGTATCCAAATAAGGGAATAATAGAATATTGCAACGCTCATGATCAATATTTCATCATTGAATACTAGAAGAAGAGAAAAAGATGACATTCATTGATATTTTTGTGATCCTTTTTGTTATTACAGCTTTCTTATTCTTAATATAAAGAAATGTGTAATTATCTTCATCTTTATAAATACCGTAACTCACTCAACAAAAGCTGGACAAAACTTTTGTTGCAATTGTGTCATCTCCCTAGGATATGAATCTTGGCAGTTTGCCACCATTTCTACTGGTCTTATTTGTGCCAGCTAACACGGAGAAAGGGAGCAGCTATAGCATCAAGTCTTGTTCAGGACTGATGTCTTAAGACCTAAAACTGCTTTTAAAAAATAAAGTCTATTAAAAAAAAATACCTGTCTAGTGACACAGTTCTAGTATACAAAATGCCAGAATAAGGTCAAAACTGATCATGCACAACCAGAAAGGAAGAAGAAAACCTTGGCACATCTCAAAGTGTGTTAAAGTAAGGGACATTTAAATGTAGAATTTTGCTAATGAAGACATTATGGATCCTCTTGTACTTTGACTCCTACATTTACTTCTACCGAAGGTGTTAATAAGATAATATTAATTTGGGGCACCTGGGTGGCTCAGTAGGTTAAATATCTGCCTCTGCCTCAGGTCATGATCCCAGGGACTTGGAATGGAGCTCTACAGCTGGCCTGCTTCTCCCTCTGCCTGCTTCTCCCTCTGATTGCTGCTCCCCCTTCTTATGCACATGTGTGCTCTCTCTCTCTCTGTCAAATAAATAAAATCTTTAAAAAAAAAGATAACATTAATTTACTTGAGTAGATGTAAGATACCACCATGTTGGAAAAAAAGTGTCAATATGCTATATTATCAGTGCATAATTTTACAGAAAATTTTGAAGTGTAAATACTCTGTAATTGTTTAAGAATTCCTAGGGATTTTTTTTTTAAAGAATTCCTGGGGAATTTTAATGAAAATGAAAGTGATGCTCATGGAATGATATGGAAAGTAGTTTCCAGCTAAACAGAGAGTCCCCAATGGATCAAGTTATGATTTTTCAACTTCACAATGGTGTAAAAGTGGTAGGCATTCAATAGAAACTGTGCTTCACATTTTGAGTTTTGATCTTTTTCTGGACTAGTGATATGCAGTACCACACTGCCAGTGATGCTGGGCAGCAGCAGCAAACCACAGCTCCCGATGGCCACATAATCACAAAAGTAAACAAGCAATACACTTACAACCATTCTCTACCTACACAACCATTCTGTTTTCACCTTCAGTACAATATGCAACAAATTACATGAGAAAGTCAACACTTTATTATACAATTGGCTTTGTGATGATTTTACCCAACTGTACGTTAACGTAAGTGTTCTAAGCATGTTTAAGGCAGTTTATGCTAAACTATAGTGTCTGACAGGTGAGGTGTATTAAGTGCATTTTTTACTTAAAATATTTCAACTTATGATGGTTTTATTGAGACACAACTCTATAACCCCGTATGTTGAAGAAGAGCCATATAATTGCTCTAATTGTGCTATAAAACTAGCTGATTTTTCTTATTATGGTAGACAGGATCCTTGGTGCTATTATCAGTAATAATAATAACAATAACTTCCTATTATGTGCCAGGAACTATTCTAAGTGATTCACATCTATTATCTCTACTTCTCACTACAAACTTGAAAAAGAAACAAATACATGGGGGAAAAGGTTCTAGGAAGTAAGGTCACATTTCCAATACTTCCATTAAGGTTCAAGAATTTAAACTAACACCACGGCCCAAAACATAATCAGTCCAAGGAACATACCAGGAACCCTAAGTTTGGCCCTATATTCAGTTGCATAAATTCTGGAATCACAACAACTGAATCAAATTAGATAATTGCTATAAATATATGTTATGTTTAATGTGGCTTGGTTTATTTTTTTTTATTATGTTCTGTTAGCCAACATATAGTACATTAGTTTTTGATATAGTGTTCAATGATTCATTAGTTGCATATAACACCCAGTGCTCATCATAACATGTGCCCATCACCCGGTTACCCCATCCCCCAATCCCCCCTCCCTTCTATAACTCTGTTTGTTTCCCAGAATCCAGAGTCTCTCATGGTTTGTCTCCCTCTCTGATTTCTTCCCATTCAGTTTTCCCTCCCTTCCTCTGTGGTCCTCCATGCTATTTCTTATGTTCCACATATGAGTGAAACCATATGATAATTGTCTTTCTCTGCTTGATTTATTTCACTTAGCATAATTCCCTCCAGTTCCATCCATGTCAATGCAAATTATAGGTATTCATCCTTTCTGATGGCTGAGTAATATCCCATTGTATATATGAACCACATCTTCTTTATCCATTCATCTGTTGAAGGATATCTTGGCTCCTTCCATAGTTTGGCGATTGTGGACATTGCTGCTATGAACATTGGGGTGCAGGTGCCCCTTCTTATCACTACATCTGTATCTTTGGGATAAATACCTAGTAGTGCAATTGCTGGGTCATAGGGTAGCTCTATTTTTAATGTTTTGAGGAACTTCCATACTGTTTTCCAGAGTGGCTGTACCAGCTTGCATTCCCACCAACAGTGTAAGAGGGTTTCCCTTTCTCCACATACTTGCCAACACTTGTTGTTTCCTGTCTTGTTAATTTTTGCCATTCTAACTGGTATAAGGTGGTATCTCATTGTGGTTTTGATTTGTATTTCCCTGATGCCAAGTGATATGGAGCATTTTTTTCATGTGTCTGTTGGCCATTTGTATGTCTTCTTGGGAGAAGTGTCTGTTCATATCTTCTGCCCATTTATTGACTGGATTATTTGTTTTTGGGGTGTTGAGTTTGATAAGTTCTTTATAGATCTTGGCTACCTGCCCTTTATCTGAAATGTCATTTGCAAATATCTTCTCCCAGTCTGTGGGTTGCCTCTTAGTTTTGTTGACTATTTCCTTTGTTGTGCAGAAGCTTTTAATCTTGATGAAGTCCCAATAGTTCATTTTTGCTTTTGTTTCCCTTGCCTTTAGAGACGTGTCTTGAAAGAAGTCTCTGTGGCTGATGTCGAAGAGTATACTTCCTATGTTCTCCTCTAGGATTTTAATGGATTCCTGTCTCACTTTGAGGTCTTTCATCTATTCTGAGTTTATCTTTGTGTATGGTGTAAGAGATTGGTCCAGTTTCATTCTTCTGCATATGGCTGTTCAGTTTCCCCAGCACCATTTATTGAAGAGACTGTCTTTTTTCCATTGGGTATTCTTTCCTGCTTTGTGGAAGATTAGTTGATCATAGAGTTGAGGGTCCATTTCTGGGCTCTCTATTCTGTTCCACTGATCTATGTGCCTGTTTTTGTGCCAATTCCATGCTGTCTTGATGATCACAACTTTGTAATAGAGCTTGAAGTCAGGCATTGTGATGCCCCCAGCTTTGGTTTTCTTCTTCAACATTCCCTTGGAAATTTGGGGTCTTTTCTGGTTCCATACAAATTTTAGGATTGTTTGTTCCAGCTCTGTGAAAAATGTCAATGGTATTTTGATAGGGATTGCATTGAAAGTATAGATTACTCTAGGCAGCATACACATTTTAACAATGTTTATTCTTCCAATCCATGAGCATGGAATGTTTTTCCATCTCTTTGTGTCTTCCTCCATTCTTTCATAAGTGGTCTGTAGTTTCCAGAGTACAGATCCTTTACCTCTTTGGTTAGGTTTATTACTAGGTATCTTATGGTTTTTGGTGCTATTGTAAATGGGATTGATTCCTTAATTTCTCTTTCTTCAGTTACATTGTTATTGTATAGAAATGCAACTGATTTCTGTGCATTGATTTTGTATCCTGCCATGTTGCTGAATTGCTCTATGAGTTCTAGTAACTTGGTGGTGGAGTCTTTTGGATTTTCCACATAAAGTACCATGTCATCTGCGAGGAGAGAGAGTTTGACTTCTACCAAGACTGAAACAGGAATAGACTATCTGAACAGACCAATAATCAGCAAGGAAATTGAAGCAGTAATCAAAAAACTCCCAAAACACAAGAGTCAAGGGCCAGATGGCTTCCCAAGGGAATTCTACCAAACATTTAAAGAAGAAATAATACCTATTCTACTGAAGCTGTTTCAAAAAATAGAAACAGAAGGCAAACTTCCAAACTCATTCTATGAGGTCAGCATTACCCTGATCCCAAAACCAGACAAAGACCCCCATCATAAAGGGGAATTATAGACTAATATCTCTGATGAACATGGATGCCAAAATACTCAACAAGATCTTAGCCAATAGGACTTAACAGTACATTAAATCCAACAGTACATTAAAATGATTATTCACTATAACTAGGTGGGATTTATTCCTGGGATACAAGGATGGTTCAACAGTCAAAATCAATCAATGTGATAGAGCACATTAATAAAAGAAAAGACAAGAATGATACGATCCTCTCAATTGATGCAGAAAAAGCATTTGACAAAATACAGCATTCTTTCCTGATTAAAACTCTTCAAAGTATACGGACAGATGGAACATACCTCAATATTATAAAAGCTACCTATGAAAAGCCCACAGCAAATATCATTCTCAATGGGGAAAAACTGAGAGCTTTTCGCTTAAGGTCAGGAACACGACAGGGTTACCCACTCTCACCATTATTGTTCAACATATTTCTAGAAGTCCTAGCCTCAGCAATTAGACAACAGAAAGAAATAAAAGGCATTCAAATTGACAGAGAAGAAGCATGGTCTATTTCTTAAACCATCTGGACATTAACCCCAAGTGCTTTTCTTCACCATTCCCCCTTAATGAAACAGGTAGAATGGAGCTTGAAAAAAGCAAATGAGATTTATGAAAACTTAAGTGGTTTCAGAATGTGTTTATTTAAGAGAATTTCAAACCTGGAAACATAGAAACTTCGATCTACAAATTGATCCATCTTTGAGTGACTGAGTTGTATACTCTCTCTCTCTCACTCTTTGTGTGTGTGTGTGTGTGTGTGTGTGTGTGTGTGTGTGTAGAGAAAAAGTGAACATGTGAGCCAGAATGGGAGTGGACTGACTCAAGGGGAATCAATTTCTGTATTTTGCAATTTCACTGGTCACCTTATGGGTAATAGATTAGAAATTATTGTAATATATAATCATAACTAACTTTAGGACATCCACATATTACTAATTAAAATACAATATAAATAAATTGCCTTTCTGAATGTTGTAATTTTGCACACACTTAGGTCCCTGGAAACCCCAAAGTATGAATATTCCATTTAATATCTAGACTTCTCAAACCAAATCTTTCTTGTTTCTTAAGGGGAAAAATCCCATCTATATCATGTTCTTCAAAGAACTGTGTTCCCTTTGAAAATGTTCATATTATACTGAGGTGCTCAATAGAAATATGAGGATTTTCTTATTTCTAAGAGATGTCCCCAAGAAAGAAGAGACACTGGAAGGATAGGGATAGCATGGAGGAGGACCAGACAAACCTAGCGGGCAATGAGGCAAAAGCCTGTGGACTTCTGGACTGTTTAATATCTGATCTCTCTAGAGTTCCTTGGTTATCAACTCTTTTCATGTGCTAACCCCAAAGAATGGGGTATTATTAGTTTTTAAGTCTTGGTCATCCAGAGCACCTCTCAGGTTTAGAGGTGTTTAGAGTATGTCTACTTGTAATGAGCAGTAAGAGTCCTCCTTGGTTGATCCTTAGAAATTAGCAAATTGGTAAGTGATGTAGATATAAGTACAGTAAGAAAAGAATTAAGAGTTTTGCCTTTTTATCTCAGCCTTCTCACCCCCTGAGTAACTTTTGGCCAATCAGTTATTATTTCTGGGCCTCAATTTCTTCTAAAAATTTAGGGACATTATGGTATCTCCATAATTAATATTATGGCTAATAAACTGAGAAATAACCTATATGCATTTTGGCTACTCAGACAGGAATGATGTACAATTGTTCCCTGGGAACAATGATGCCATAACACATTCAAGGGAGGAAAGGCACAGGACTAGATGAAATAGGCCTCTGGTGCTTAGGCTTAGATCTTGCATATTAACAAATTCATACCAGTTTGTTACAAAAAGTATTTGAAGTGACCTATAAAGATGTATAACAAACACAATAAAGTAAATTGATGAGGTAATTGGAGCAAAAGGAAAACAAGTTCAGTCTAACACAAGCTCATCACATATAAATAGGTGGAAAATTTGGTTTTAACTATCCTGATAGGTGACTTAAAGAGAAAAATATGATCAATTATAAAAGTCACTGTCTCTTAAGTCCTATGTTGGTGGTGGTTGGAATGTAGGTGAGAATGGGGTGATCTGCTCAGAATAGTTGTTCCTAGAACTGAAGTAAGAGAGATGTTTTTTATGGTTTCTTATAAAGGAGTGATATGTGATTTGCTATAGTGGTTTTCAGCTGGCATATGCAACAAAAGGGGACCTTTGTTAATATATACAATTATATGTTAGCATATAGAATCACAACCCCAAGCTCCAGTCTCAGTTTTATGATTGATTGGTTTGCATCTGTGCATTTGACAAGAGATTCAGGGGCTTTGAATGTAGACAGGTCTACATACAGGCTTTAAAGATCCACCCCTGCAATAAGGATAATGTTGAGTTTCAAGTGCTGTTTTTTTCAATGCACTCTTCAAGATAGGCAGGTGGCAAAATGACAAAGCACAATTAAATAAAAGCAATTTTATGAGGACCAAAGAATATAGTCTGGGTACATAGCTCTCCAAGGTTCATGTTTGATCCAATGTTAAAACTTAAAACATCAAGAGGAATTCAAAAATAGGTAACTCCCTATTGTGAATTTCCCTTTAGAGTGAATGGAAGCTGGTCCCAAACAGCCCCACTGTTTGTTAGATAGACAGGCATACAGAGGGAGTCTAGAAGCATGTGGAAAATTGTCTCTTCCTTTGACTCAAGTTGATTATTTAAATCCCTACATAGTTCACAGAAAGACTGATGTTCAGGATTGGTTTCTTGACTTATTTGTCTATACTTCCTTAGAAACTTGAAGCTTAATTTTTAAACTATGAAGGTATCCCCAAGTGGAGTTTCCCCTGAGGTTAGAATTTGGAGGATGGCCAGGAAATCTCCCCTTTCAATCTTTCAATCTTCTCTTTCCTCCCCTTTCAATCTTCTTTTTCCATCTCCTCCTCTCCCTTCCACATAGCCTTGATCATTTTAGTTCTTGCCTTGCCTCACCCTCTTTTTTTTAAATTTAGCTTTATTTAGATATATTTGCAGACCAGAAAATTCAAAGCACATTCTTCTAAAGTTTCTAGTATATCCACAGACTAATACAACCATCATCAGAATCAACTTTAAGACACTCCAAAGAAAAACTCATACTCCTCAGTTGTCACTCTCTGTGGCCCTTCCTCCCAATCCCTGGCTACCATTAATTTATTTTCTGGTCTCTATAGATTTGCCTATTTTGGAGACTGTACTTAAATGGAATCATATAATTTGACCCATTGGTTGTTAAGGAGAATGTTTAATTCCCATGTTTTTATTAATCATCCAGTTTTCCTCTTGTTCTAGTTTCATGTTATTGTGGTCAGAGCAGATATTTGGTATGATTTCAATTTTCTTGAATTTTCTAAGACTTGTGGTCTAATATATGGCTATCCTAGAAAATTTCCCATGTACATTTGAGAAGAATTCATATTCTGCTATTTTTAGATAGAATGTTCTATATGTCTGTTAGGTCCATTCGGTCCATAATTTGTTCAAATCTGCTGTTTCTTCATTGATTCTCTGTCTCAATGGTCTCTCCGCTGTTGAGAGTGGGGTATTAAAGTCCTCAACTACTATTGTATTACTGTTTGTTTCTCCTTTCTGATAGGTTTTGCTTCATCTATTTAGGTGCTCAGATCTTGGGCACATATATATTTACCATTGTTATATCTTCTTGGTGGATTGACCACTTTATTATCCTGTAATGACCTTGTCTTCTACCATTTTTAGTTCAAAATCTATTTCATCTGACATAAGTATAACTATCCCTGCCTCTGTCTCTCTTTTTGGCTACAACTTGCTTGAAATGACTTTTTCCATTCCTTCACTCTGAGTTTATGTCTGTCTTTAAGACTAAAGGGAAACAAATCCCAGGGTTCTACAGGAAAGAACCAGGGGCAGGGACAGCTGGCACCACTGAGAAGTCTGCATATACCAGTCTTCCCTCCAACTGAAAACAACACCAACCACCCCATCTGCAGGACGCTTGTTTCCTTCCAAAGAGAAAAAGACAGAAGAGGAAAGACCACCATTCTCTTGGGCAAGCCCATACCTTTTTGGAGAAAGAATGGAAGCCACTGCAGCTGCAGAGGGGCCACAGGCCAGCATCCTGGGGACAAGATGTCACATGCCCCCACTATGATGGGACAGTCACCTCTGTGGTCTTCTGCCACAAGCCCAGAACCTCATCTTACATCAGACAGACCCTGAATGGGACTCACTGAGAAACTGTCACAGTCCAGAGTAGGCTCAGAAGAACTGCTACATGTGAGGTAGGGCGTAGCTGGGCCAGACTTGAGAAGGATGTTTGAGGGACAGAGCCTGTGTCAGTCAATGAACCAAAGCTGCTTCTATGGTTTGGACAAAAGTACTATGGAAACTTGAGGGGCTGGCCTCAGGGAAAACTGAGCAAGGGGTACAGGAGCCCTCTGTACCATCTCTGCAACTTCCCTGTAAACCTAAAATCACTTCAAAGTAAAAAGTTTACTAAAAATATAATAATGAAAATAAAGTGAATCTCTTATAAGCAGTATTTCATTGGATCTTGTTTTTTATCCATTCACACAATCTATGTCTTTCGATTAGAGAATTTAATCCATTCACATTTAAAGTAATTATTATTATTTTTTTTTAAAGTAGGCTCCACACCCAGCATGGAGCTCAATGCAGGGCTTGAAATCACAACCCTGAGTTCAAGACCTGAGCTGAGATCAAGAATCAGACACTTAACTGACTGAGCCACCAAAGTGCCCCTATAGTAATTATTAAGATTTACTATTGCCATTTTGTTAATTGTTTTCTGGTTGTTTTGTTTATCCATTGTTCCATGTTTCTTATACTGCTGTCTTTATTGTGTTTTGATGTCTTTTGGTATCAGTATGCTTTGATTTCTTTATCTTGTTTTTTGTTTGTTTGTTTGTTTTTGTTTTTGTATAATTGCTACAGGTTATTCCCTTGTGGTGACCATGAAGCTTACATAAATATCTTAAAATTATAACTCCCTAGTTTATTCTGAGCTTAACTTCAGAATTCCTAAATTTTACATTTACTTCTCCACCCCCTCATATTTCAGGCTATTGGTGTTGTAATTTATGTATTTTATAATGTATAACTAATAACAGATCACTGCAGTTATGGCCATTTTTATTATATTCATATTCTTAACTTTAAACCATAGTCGTAAGTAAATTATACACCACAATTACAAATTACAGAATCTAATTTTGATTATAAATACTGTAACCAGTGAGTTTTACACTAACTTTTTATGTTTTTATTATGTTAGTTATCACCCTTTTATTTCCATTCAAAGAACTCTGTTTAGCATTTCTTGTATGGCAGGTCTAGTGGTAATGAACTCCCTCAGCTTTTGGGAAAGTCTTTATCCCTCCTTCATTTCTGTAGAAGAACCTCCCTGGGTATAATATTCTTGGTTGATGGGTTTTTTCCTTTTAATATTTTGACTATGTCAACCCATTCTCTCCTGGCCTGAAATATTTCAGTTGAGAAATCCACCAATAGTTTTATAGGAGTTCCCTTGTATGTACATCTCTTTTCTCTTACTGCTTTCAAAATTCTTTTGTTTTTTGTCTTTGACTTTTGACAATTTCCTAATTTTGTTTAGTTTTCTGTGTGTTCTTATAGTTTACTAAACTTCTTTAAGAGGATAATTCCAAATTATTTGTCTGACAGTCTGTAGATCATCATTTCTTTAAGATCATCTATTAGAGCTTTATTAGTTCCTTGTGTGGATTCTCTGATCAGGCTTACTAGATGGTCAGGACTGGGTACTATATTCATTAATAGGTGGGGCTATGAATTATCTTTCCTGCCCTGGCTGGCCAGCAGGATGGGACCTAGGGCCTGTACAGCTCATTGTTTGGGGACCTGAATCAGGCAAAAGTGTGCACGAAATTCACTTGTCAGATGAGGCCACAAGTTCTTCTCTGCAGAGAGAAAAAGCCACAGATGGCTCTCTGTTCAAGTGTCACTGTAAGCAGGTCTGTTGGATGGACTGTGCAGCTTCCCACATGCTCTAGTTAGGGTCCCTGGTTAGGCAGCCTGGAGGCTGTATTCAGTAGTAAGTGGAGCTACAATTTAGTTTCCCTATCTGGGCATAGTGGGAGAAGCAGCTGTAAAACTGATAAAGTTCTTTTTGTCTTAACTCAAGCCAATCTGTGCCCCAAATTCCCCAGCTGAAAAGGGCCACTGGTTTTGCTCTGCAAATTATTGGTTCAGCCTACCTGTGTTCCAGCTTAAGCACTATTGGGCCACAGAGCTTCCAAGCATTCTTGCCAGCCCTTCTGGTCAGATGGGACAGGGAGCCACAGCAGGTGGGGCTATGTCCCTGCTCCCTTGTCTGGGGAGGGGAGGAGTCACTCCAGGAAACTCTCAATTTCCCAGATTGTCCAGTTGGGAGGAACTGGGACTGCCCTCGGCTTTGGCTATGGATTACTCCTCCTGCCTATGTGTATCACAGAAACCCTCTGTGCCTGGTACTGGCTTTTCTCTGGAGGTGATCAGCTCTATCTACCCACCTCTCAGCTTTAGCATCACTGTGCTACACAGCTTTTAGGTGTTCCTCTGTTAAGATGTATCCAGGAGGCACTCTCCACTGTCGTCAGGGCAGTGATTCAGCTCCTTGCCTGGGCATAGGCAAACCAGGCTCTAAGGCTAGCAATACTCCTCATCTGAAAATCCAAATCAGGCAAATCTGCACCCCACTGAGTTCCCTAGTCAAAGTGCACATCAGTGTGGTTCTTCAGATGAACAAAACCATTGGCTGGGATTACTACTTGAACACTGCAGGTATAAACTCAATCTACCAAGATCCATGTGCTGGGTGTTATAAGATCCTCCCTGCTTCTCCATCACAGTCAGATTCCCAGTGGTCTCGAGCCCCCAGGTTGCCCTCCAATCCCCATGGGTTGGGATCAGAGTACAGGCTCCCACAAAGCAACCTCAATGGTTGGAGGGTGGAGTGGTTGTCTCCCCCAGGTTCTCTTTTCTCACTGGAAGACGTGGTGGCTTGGGGAAGACCTCTCCAAGTGGTGCTGCACTGGCTTGGGGGAGGTGCAATGCGATCAATATGTAGCCACTTCTCTTACCCTTCTAATGCAGTCTGTCTTGTCTCTGTTGCTTCAGACTCACCCTCATGTTCTAGAATTCTCTCAGCAATGCTCTTGTCTTAAATAGTTGCTAGTTGTCCTTCTTGTGATGGGGAGCAAAAGTCAGGAATGATCTATGTCACCATCTTGTGACATCACTCCCCTTCAGAAGTCTTAATTTTAATGAAGTCCAGCTTGTCAGTTGCCTCTTTCATGAATAATACTTTTGGTGTTGTATCTAAAAGTGGTCACCATAACCAAGGTACCTTGATTTTTTCCTGTTATTTCTTATTAGATTTATAGCCTTTTATGTTGTATTTGGATCTCTGATCCATTTTGAATTAACTTCTGTGAGGAATGGTCTGTGTCTAGATTTATATTTTTGCAGGTGGTGTCCATTTTCTCCAGCACCCTTTGTTCAAGAGAGTATCTTTGCTCCATTTTATTGTCTTTGCTCCTTTGTTAAAGATAAGTTGACTATATTTAAGGGGGTCTATTTCTGGACTCTCTATTCTCTTCCATCAATCTATTTTTCTATGTTTTCACCATTAACCACATTTTCTTGAATACGGTAGCTTTCTAGTAAGTTTTAAGTTGGGTAGTATAGCTCTCTGAATTTGTTCTGTCCCTCTATATTCTGTTGACCATTCGGGGCCTTTTGCCTCTCCATGTAAATTTTAGAATCAATTTGTTGATTTCCACAAAATAAGTTGCTGAGCTTTTGGTTGTGATTGCATTGATCCTCTATAGATCAAGTGGGAAGAACTAGTATCTTGACAATATTGAGCCTTCCATTTATTTATTTACATGGAATGTGTTTCCATTTATTTATTTACTTACTATCTTTCATCAGAGTAGTTTTCTTCACATAGGTCTTGTCCATATTTTGTTAGGTTTTTATCTATGTATTTAAATTGGGGGGTGTTGATGTAAATGGTAATGTGTTTTTAATTTCAAATGCACTTATTCAGTGCTGGTATATAAGAAATTGATTGACTTTTATTTATTAACTTCGTGTTCTACAATCTTGCTATATTGCTTATTAGTTCCAGATTTTTGTTTTTTTGAATTTTCTATATAGACGATCATATCCACTGCAAACAAAAAGTTTTATTTTTTTCCTTCCTAATCTATATATCTTTTATTTCCTTTTCTTGTCTTATTGCATTAGCTAATTCTTCCAGTATGATGTCAAAAAGGAGTGGTGAGAAGGGATATCCTTTCCTTGTTACTGATCTTACCAGGAAAGCTTTGAGTTTTTAACCATTAAGTATGATGTTAGCTGCAGGTAGATAGTAGATATTCTTGATTAAGTTGAGGAAGTTCCCTTCTATTCCTCATATGCTGAGTTTTTATCATGAATGGGCATCACATTTTATCAAATGCATTTTCTGCATTTACTAATATGATCATGTGATTCTTTTCTTCTTTAGCCTGCTGACATGATAGATTACATTATTTTATTTTCAAACGTTGGAACAGCTTTGCATACCTGAGATAAATCTTACTTGGTCATGGTATATAATTCTTTTTATACATTGTTGGATTTCATTTCTTCATATTTTGTTGAGGATTTTTTTCATCTATGTTCATAGGAGATATTGGTCTGTAGTTGTTTTTTTTTCTTCTAATATCTTTGTCTGGTTTTGGAATTAGGAAAATGGTAGCCTTACAGATTAAGTTAAGAAATACTCCCTCTGCTTCTGGAAGACATTGTAGAGAATTGGTAAAATTTCTTTTTAAATTTTTGGTAGAATTCACCAGTAATCCCATCTGGGCCTGGTACTTTCTGTTTCTGACGGTTATTAATTATTGGCTCAATTTATTTAAAAGATACAGGACTATTCAGATTGTTGATTTATTCTTATGTGACTATTGGCAGATTGTGTTGTACAAAGAATTGGTCCACTTCACCTAGGTTATCAAATTTGTGGGTCTAGAGTTTCTCATAATATTCACTTATTATCCTTTTAATATCCTTGGGATCTGTAGTCATGTCCCCTCCTTAATTTTTCATATTAGTAATTTGTGCCCTCTCTTTTCTTAGTGTGGCTAAAGGTTTATCAATTTTATTGATCTTTGCAAAGAACCACCTTTCGATTTTGTTGGTTTGCTCTACTGATCTCTGTTTTCAGTTTCATTGATTTCTGCTCTAATTTTTATTTCTTTTCTTCTGCTTACTTTGGCTATAATTTAATCCTCTTTTTCTACTTTCCTAAACTGGAAGCTTAAAGGATTTATTTTACTTTTTTCTCATCTTTACTAACATAGAAGTCAAGGCTATAAATTTCCCTCTAAGCACTCTTTTGCTGTATCTCACAAATTTTTATAAATTGTGTTTTCGTTTTCATTTAGTTCAAAATATTTCTCAATTTCTCTTGAGATTTCTTCTTTGGCCCATGTGTTATTTAAAAGTGGTTTGTTTAATCTCTAAGTGTTTGGGGGAATTTTATTATTATCTATTATTGATTCTTATTCTATTAAATTTGATTATGGTCTAAGAGTAGCATTGTATAATTTCCATTCTTTTTAATTTGATAAGTGTGTTTTAAGGCCCAGAATGTGGTTTATCTTAGTGAATGTTCTATGTAAGCTTGAGAATAATATGTAATCTGCTGTTGTTCGATGGAGTAGCCTATTGATGTCAACTATATTTAATTGCTTAATGGTGTTGTTGAATTCAACAATGTCCTTGCTGATTTTCTGCCACCTGGATCTGTACATTTCTGATAGAGAAGTGTTAAAGTCTTTGAATTCTTTCATTTCTCCTTGCAGTTTGATTAGTTCTTGCCTCATGTATTTTGATATGCTGTCATTAGATGCATAAAGAAAATGATTATTATGTTTTCTTGGAGTACTAACCCCTTTATCTTTATGTAATGCCCCTCTTTATCCCTGATAACATTCCTTACTCTTTAGTCTGCTCAGTCTGAAATTAATATTGCAACTCTCACTTTTTTTTATTAGTATTGTATATCTTATACAATATATCAATGTATATTGATTAGTATGGTATCTGTCTCACCCCTTTACTTTTGATCTATGTGTATTTCACATTTAAAGTGGGTTTTTTTTAGAAAACATATAGTTGGGTCTTGTTTTTTAACTCCTCTGGCAATCTCTCTTTTATTTGTATATATAGACTATAAATTATTAAAATGATTCTTGATGTAGTTTGATTAATATCTACAATATTAGTGTTTTTGATTCACTGCCCTTGTTCTTTGTTCCTGTTTTTGTTTCTTTTAAAAAAATTATTATTTTATTTAAATTCAATTAGCCAACATACAGCACACCATTAGTTTCAGATGTAGGGTTCAGTAATTCATCAGTTGCATGTAACACTCAGTGCTCATCACATCATATGACTTCCTTAATGCCTATCACCCAGTTACCCCATTCCCCCACTCCTCCTCCCCTCCAGCAATCTTCAGTTTGTTTCCTATAGTTAAGAGTCTCTCACGATTTGTCTTCCTCTCTGATTTCTTCCCATTCAGATTTCCCTTCCTTCCCCTATGTTCCTCTACACTATTATATTCCACATATGAGTGAAACCATATAATTGTCTTTCTTTGATTGACTTATTTCACTCAGCATAATACCCTCCAGTTCCATCCATGTCAATGTAAATGGTAAGATCTCATCCTTTTTGATGGTTGAGTAATATTCCATAGTGTGTGTGTGTGTGTGTGTGTGTGTGTGTGTGTGTATCACATCTTCTTAATCCATTCATCTGTCGATGGACATCTGGGTTCTTTCCATAGTTTGGCTATTGTAGACATTGCTGCTATAAACATTAGGGTGCTGGTGCCCCTTTGATCACTACATTTGTATCTTTGGGGTAAACACCTAGTAGTGCAATTGCTGGCTCATAGGGTAGCTCTATTTTTACCTATTTTTGTTTCTTGTTATTTTTCTGCCTTTTGTGGTTTTAATTAAGAATTTTTTAAAAAAAATTTTAGCTATTTGAGAGAGAGAACGAGTGGTGGGGAGGAGCAGAGGGAGAGAGAGAGAAGCAGACTCCCTGCTGATCAGGAAGGCTAGAACCATCTCCCACATGGGAGGTCAGAGTCAGCTAGATTTGGTTGTTTCCCTTTCCCCAAGTAAATTAGGCTCTCACAAAATCCCAGCAGGTTAGGCTCTTGTAAAATAGCTTCTCCTGAGGGCAGGTTTTGCTAATAAGAACAGAATGCCCTGGTGTATTTGAAAATGTTCCTTTTCATCTACTTCTGCTGGAAACATGAGGGGATTTGTCTCTGATATTCACTACGAGGATCTGGTAGAGCTCCTGGAGGTAAATCTTACAATACTGCGGGGGCTTCCTATTACTGGGTCATCTTGGAATTTTAATTTTCAAATTTGTCCACACTGAGCCTCTAGCAATTCATCAATTACAGTTTAAATTTCTCTACCCTAGCACTAGTGCTCATGGGTTTCTAATCCAGTAAAGTATGATTTTTTTTTTTTATCCATCTGATTGTCTCTGATTGTGATGGTTAACTTTATGTCAACCTGTCTGGCCGTGGGATGCCTGGATTAAATATCATTTCTGGGAGTGTTTCTGAGGGTGTTTCTGGATGAGATTAGCATTTGAATCAGTGAAATCTTTAAAGTAGATTGATCTAGTGTGGGTGGGGCCTGATCCAGGGCCTGAATAGAACAAAAGACGGGGAAAGGAGCAATTTGTTTTTTTGTTTTTTGTTTTTGTTTTTGTTTTTCACTGTTCCAGCTGGGACATCTCATCTCATCTTCTCCTGCCCTCAGATTAAGATTTGCACCACTGGGTCCCTTGCTTCTTAAGCCTTCAGATTCAGACTGAATTATATTGCCAGCTTTCTTAGGTCTCCAGTTTGCAGACAGCAGATTATGGGACTATACATCCTCCATAATCCCATTAGTCAATTCCTCATTTTATACATATATATGTTTTATATATACACAGTCTCCTATTGATTTTGTTTCTCTGGAGATCCCTAATACAGGAATTGGTGCCAAGAAATGGCAATGCTGCTGTTGCATCTCCCCAAGGATGTGGAAGCACTTTGGAACTGGGTAATGGGTAGACGCTGAAAGAGTTTTGAAGTACACACTAGGTAAAGGCTACATTGCCATGAATGGACTATTAAAGATGATCTGGTGAGAGCTCAGAAAGAAAAAAAATAGAACCGTAAAGAAAGCTTTAATCTTCTTAGAAAATACCAGAGAAATCTTGAGCAGAATGTTGGTAGAAACAGGGAACAGTACAGGCCATTCTGATATGATCTCAGATGGAAATGAGAAACATAGTACTGGAAACTAGAGAAAAGGTAGTCCTTGTTATAACATGGCAAAAAAAAAAAAAAAAGTTGGCTGATTTGTATTTGTGTTCTAGTGTTTTATAGAAAGTAGAACTTGTGAGCAATGAAATTGGATAGTTGGCTGAGGAGACCTCTAAGAAAGATGTTGAAGGAGTGGCCTGGTTCCTTCTGACTTTTTATAGTAAAATGTGACGAGAGAAATCCTTTGAAAATGGAATTTTTAAGCAAAAAGGAACCAAAACTTAAAAGATTTGGAAAGTTCTCACCCTATCCTTATTGCAAAAAATGAGAAAGCATGTTCAGAAGAACACTAAGGGTACAGCCAAGAGATCATTTGATGAAGAGATTAATGTTGATATAAACCATGGACATAAATAGCTATCTCAACAAAAGCCAGGTGCTATTCTTCAAGACAAGGGAAGAATGACATCTACTCCCCACAGGGTGATTTAAAGATCACTGGAGCTGCCACTTCCACCATGTCCCAGACTTAAAGGGCGCAGGGAACAGAATAGTTTCAAAGAGTAACTCCAGTTCAGGTGGACTAGGATGCCCCTGACCAGTGCCTCAGTGGTGGGGCCCCAGAAAAAAGCTGCAGCAAGGGCAGTATCACCACAGAGAGAAAGACATGGATAGTACCCCCACTGAGTCTTGAGGGTGATATTGTTACCCTAGTGAGTCCAGAGGGCAGAACTTTGAGTCAAATAGGATTATTCTCAAGCCTCAAGGCTTAATGTTATTTACCCTGTTAGGTTTGGGACTTACTTGAAACCCATAAGCCCCTTCTTCTTTCCTAGTTTTCCCTTTGGAATATAAATGTCTTTTCTATGCCTGCCCCACCACTGTATTTTGCAAGGACACAACCTTCATAGCTGGACAGGAATGTGCCTCAGGATAAATCTTATCTTGAGTCTCACCCATAACTAATTTAGATGATATTTAGATGAGACTTTAGATTTGGATTTTAGAGTTGATGCTGGAATAAGTTCAGACTGGGGGTTGTTGAGATGGAATGAATGTATTTTACGTGCAAGAAGGACATGAATTTTGGGAGACCAGGGTTGGAAAGTTATAGACCGAATATTTGTGGCCCTTCAAAATTCATATGTTGAAATCCTAACCTCCAATGTGATGGTATTTGGATGAGGAGCTTTGGGGATGTGATTAGGTCATAAGGATGGAGCCATCATGAGCGGGATTGTTGTCTTTATAAAGAGATCTCAGAGAGCTCTCTTGCCCTTCCTCACTATGTAAGGACACAACGAGAAGACAGCTGTCTATAAACCATATAGTGGGCTCTAATCAGACACCAAATTTGCTGCTGCCATGATCTTGGTCTTCCCATCCTCCAGAATTGGGAGAAACACATGTTTGTTGTTAAAGCTACCCAGTTTATGGCATTTTTGTTAGAGTAGCCCACACTGACTATGATTGATTTTTAGAACACTGAATTACTCTGTAACCTCACTACTCTGGTGGATCTAAGAAGAAATGTGGATTTTCCTGTTTGTTCAGCTTTTTATTTGTTATTAGGACAGAGTGGTGACTTCCAGGCTCCTTCATGCTGATCTGGACACCAGAAGTCCTTTCTGAAATTACTTTTCAGAAACATATTTTTAATAAGAGCTAAGAAGCAAGATTCAAGGTTATATTACCAGGCTACTAACAGACTACTAGAATACTAAATATTTGTTCAACATGCATTTATTTAGTCCCCACTAAGTTGTGTATTGAGGGCTCTGCAACTGTACTAGTTGTGGGGCATATATAATAGAAGCTAGTTATAATTACCAACTTCAAGGAGTTGGGGGGATGCAAGATAGAAGGAAATATGTAATCACATTTAAAAAAAAGAAGAAGAAAGTTATCCCAGTCCTGATCTGAGAAAGAACATGTTTTGAGTGATATAATTTATGATGTCATTTTGGGATAAAGTATTACTCCTGATAAATTTTTAAACAATTCCCCTACAAATTTTAATAGATAAAAATTTGCTATGGGGAATCAAGTGACCAGTTACCCTGATGACTGTCAGTCAAGAATCTGGTGATTTTTAACCATTCTTTTTTTTTTTTTTAATCTGATTCAACAGTAGTTATCTAATCATTCTTCAAACTATAAAATTTCTTACCAAGAAAAAAATCTTTAAATAGGCCAATATACTCTCTTATAGGTCTTTTCCTTGCAACAAAATTCGAATAAACCTTTGACACATGTTCATAAATAAATTGCCTGAAAATCCTATTTAACATTGCAATAGAAAATTACTCAGTTATAATAGAAGTTATCACAAGGATGTGGTGAACACTTGAATTTTGGATGTATAGATGGGTGGGGGAGGAGGAGGAAGGCATTCATTCAGAAGTGACATCTAAGTTGAACACTATGGATGAGTAGAACAAAGGGCAGTAGGGAGATGGGAGGAGTCTGAGAGAGTAGCAAAGAAAAGGACCTAGAGGAGGAAAAGTATTACCTGTGTAGCACATAGCTGCCCTGCCCATATCCATTGGGCCTAACAGTATCCTCGTTCTACAGTGTACTTTCACTTACCTGCATCTGCATCTCCGTCTGAGAGTTTTCCCCCAGGAAGCAGAAGGGTAGTCTTCCTTCTTCTAGGAAATGCTGGTAAAAAACCTTGGAGGAATGACATCCCCAAGAGTTGTCCTCAACCAACGACAGAGTGGTGCAATTGATATGTAAATTCTCCTAGTCATTCTCCCCTCACATGGAATAATTCTAAGTGTGTTTTACAACTTCCCAGGGATCTGGCTCCAGTCCCCACTGTGGGCACTCACTACCTTTTCCTGTGTCACTGCCCAGCTCCCCACCAGTATTTTCTATGCTTCCCAAATAAACTGCTTTGCACACCAGTCCTTGTGATAGGGTCTGCTCTGGGGAATTCAGACTTAGCACCCTGTTTGTGGCAATTGCAAGCAGCTAAGCAACAGAGAGTTAACCTGTGATATGCAAAAGGGTAAAAGCAAGGTTGGGCCAGAGTATGTAGGGCCCTGAATTGCCATATTTAGCACATAAAAATACAGTATGCCCAGTTAAACTTTAATTTCAGATAAACAACAAATAACTGATTAAAATAAGTATGAATGACACATAGTTATACTAAAAAATTATTGTTTATCTAAATTACACTTATTGGATTTCCTGTATTTTATCTGTCATTGCTATGAGATCCAAAAAGGATTTGGAGTTTTATCAGTAGGATACTTTGGTTCCGGCGTGGAGCATGGATTTGAGAAAGGCTGGGGAGACCAGCGAGAAGACATAGCCATTGCCCAGAGATGAGGCCTGGTCCTGGAGCTGGCAGGGAGATGGGAGAAGTAGATGGAAGCATAAGGGAAAGATTTCTGCACTTAGACTAGCTGCCAGGGCAAAATAACTATCTTATTAGCTAGAATGGAAAAAGCCTACCAAAAATGAGTACAAGGTATCCTGACAATATCCCCCAGAATGTTTAGAAAAAGACAAACTAGTAATGCAGGGCCTCCCTTCCTTACCTCCTTGATGTGCTCATGCCCATGGAGTAGAACATCCTTCTTTAGGCCCAAACACCTTGCCCCCTGAATTAGGCTGAGGAAGTAGCTTTGGGCCTGAGCACTCTTCCTGAATTGCTCTGCTGACCTGAATTAGAGTGGGCTCAGCTCAGCCCTGTCCCCAGATAAGCCCTTGACCAGAGCCTCTGGAAATCACCAGCTGTGCATGGCAAGGGGCACTAACGAAAAGCAAATTCTCTTTAGCTCATTTTCTCTTTGTTGTTGTTGTTGCCTGAGATGGCTCTTCCCCTATTCGATAACCCCAGCCATGATGCACACATTCCTCAGAATGATGTCACAGAAAATCCGTCCTCAACATCGTGAGCAATAGGAAGCACATTTGGAATCACACAGTATTCTGTATGTGAAGAGCTCTTCAGTTTCATTTCAACTTTCATGAAGGAAATTCTATTCCTGTGGGAATCCACTTCAAAAACAATATATTGAAAAAGAAAGAAGAAAAATGAACTACATTATGCCAATGGTACATTCTCTGTATATGTAAAATATACAGCAAAGATTATTAGAGAACATAATTTGAATTGCCTCATTCCAAAGTTAAAGTGTTGAAAGATCAAAAAAAAAAAAAAAAACCTGCAGCAAAATGAAAACAGGCTTTCCTTCATTTTCTACCACCTGAATTTGACTGCAACTTTCATTTCTGAAATTGTACAGGGCTATTTCCTCAAACTAAATTATAAATACACATATCAGACACTAAAAAGATATATGCATGAGTATTTATATAGAAATCATATGTTTTCTACAACATTCACATATACACAGAGACACAGGAGTACGAACGATTTGTGTAAGCCAAGTATTGATTACACATTCATCCCCCCCACAGTAGTCACATTGGTATCCCAGGTCTCTGATTCCACTCTGTGCCAAGGATCATTTTGATTATTTACATATAGTATATATTTAACTCTCATAATAACCTTATAGGGTGGATATTCCTCTCCCTACTTTACAATTATACAAACTAAGGCTGAAAAGGGTTATATAACTTTCCCAAGATCACACAGTCTGTAAGTGACACTTATGGGCTAAATTACGTCCCTTCCAAAATTCGTAAGTTGAAGTCCTAACCTTTAGTACCTCAGAATATAAGTGTATTTGTAGATAAGGCCTTTAATGAAGTAGTTAAGTTAAAAAAAAAAGTCATTAGGATGGACCCTAATTCAATATGATTGGCGTTCTTATAAGAAGAGAGAGACAGTGGAAAGACCATGTGAGGACACTGTGAGAAGGCAATCATCTACAAGCCAAGGAGAGAGGCCTCAGGAGAAACCATCTGTGCCAACTCCTCAATCTTGGACTTCTAGCCCCCAGAATTGCAAGAAAATTAATTTCTGTTGTTGAAGGCACCCAGTTTGTGTTACCTTATTATGATATTCCTAGCAAACTAATTATAGTAACCAACCCAGAATTTTCGTCTGGTCTGCAACTATCCTGAAATCATTATTTTTCACCAGAAAATCAAGTCTGGGAGGAAATGGGGTTAAGTGAGGATTAACTTTACTTAACATTCGATATGCTATGGCAAACTAGGATTTAGCTCAGGTTGACCAAATTATTCGAAGTGGCCCAATGTGGCGGAAATGGTGGTGATGTGGTTATGTTGGGAGTCCTAGAGAGGAAGGACATAGCAGCAGAAGGCTCTAGGCAGTAACAACTCAAACCCAGAAGGGCTGGCAATAGCATTGCTATTTTAGGTAATCGGTTTCTTGAATCAGACCCTAGGCCATGACCAGAGTCTCGGATGCAAGATCCAGTCCCTCTCATGTAACCGAGCACAGGGAATTAGAAAAAGTGTAGTGAGGGGCCCCAAGACACCTCTCTCCCACCAATTTTCCATATATTGCTCTGGAGCCTTGATGACTAAGGGATTAGGCCCCTCTTCTGGTACAGCACAGATCTGGGGAGTAGGGCAGGGCAGAGCAGAAACTGGGCCCATGCCTGGTGAACCACACAAGATCCCCAGAATGTGGAAGGGAGCCAGTTCTCCTCCCCACAATGAACTTTTTCTTCTCAGAATTTGTAGTGCCTCCCAGAGGAAAAAAAGGGAATGTAATTATCTATGGTTGTTACATGCCACTTTAAATGAATAGGGGTGAGCTTCAAATAAAAACAACTACTCTCTCTCTCTTTGGTTTCTCAGGGCAGAGTCTGTGATTTTCTCTACCCATTCTTCCCCACCTCCCACCACTATCACAGGTGAGGGCTCTCAGCCCTGCATCTTCTGGCCCTGATGGATGCCCAGTTCAGCTCATAAATCCCTCTCTTATAATTCCCATTTTTTTCTATCAGTTACCAAACTTTAAAAAAAAAAAAACATTCACATAGTCTTCACAATTTGATATTTGTGATATGCAAGCTGCCCAAAACCCAGGGCTTGGGCCAAGTGTCCTTTCTACCCAGGATTAAGCCCTATGTGAGACTACATAGTTCCCTAGAGAACTGGAGTGCTAAACAGAAAATTGAGGTAGAAACAGTACTGACTTTCCCTAGTCCCTTAACACAGGGACTTACCAGCATGGAAGACCTAAGCTTTTAATACACAGATCCCTAAGGCTTGCTAAATAGTGAACCTAAAACTACATCCCACTCCACCTCCCACTGTCCCCCACCTGGCAAGATGAAAGCTCCTAATGACCCTCTTTGGTCCTGCTATGGTCAGAGTCAACCAGAATAGAACTCTGCAGATCTATCAGTAATGGCCTCAGTGTCTCAGCAGAGCGGGTCTGCGGGTAAGTAAGATTTGCCTTGGTTAATAAAATCACTAGGGATCCTCTGATTGCCAGAAGAGTTCAACCCTGGAGTGCGGGACTCTCTGGAAATGACTGCAAAGTACTTAGATATTGAAACTAATTTCTCAAAGCTTCTGGTGGGTCTGAGATAGACAGCGAATAGTGTAATGTCCATGGCCTTGATGTAATAAGTGGAAATTGACCATAGTAGTCTTCTCTTATAGTTATTATAGAATTATAAATGTAAAACCATTTCTTTTAATACATGTACTTCCCTCACCCCATAATACATTCCTTAGGAGTAGTGTCTCCAGGCAGGTAGCTGCATTGGTCCATTGATCACCTTCTAGGTATGGATGTTTTCTCTTTCCCAGGAAACTGCCTGGGTTGTCTTCATGGATCAAACAGTATTGTTGGAATCAAGTAGGATCCAGAGTCTCTGGCCAAAGTCTCAACTTTCAAGTGTGGGGAGAACAGAGCAATGGCATGGACTCCTGGAACAGGAACAATGCCATCCAGCCATGGGAGCCCAGGTTCTGCGCTCTGTAGGGAAGTGCTCCTTTCTATAATTATTTCACCAGGGACTACTGCTCTTTACATTCTTGCTATTATTAGACATATGTAAATTAGGATGACCTAGCATGTAAATGCTGGAAAGCTTAGGTAACCCTCAGCAACAGCAGACAGCCTTTGTGGGTTGGTGTTGATAAATTTCTATGGCTAGAACTGGCACCTACAGTTATAATTCATTGAATCATATATTGTATATACTCAATATTATTTTACTAAACTACTTGTCTATATTTCAGTTGCTTGTGGTCTCTGTCCCCTGATAAGATGTCCAACAGAACAAGGAAATCGATGAATATTAGAGTTATAATAAACAGTCAGATGTCATCTGAGCTAAAGTCCCACCTGTTGAAGAAAACTCTACTGCCATGTGGCAACCATCCTTTCAATACTTAGAGCGTTGGGAAGTTCACTGCTCTGTGGAAGAGCCTATTCCATTTTGACACAGGCTCTAAACAAAGATGCTTCTTTTTCTTTTTCTTCTTTTTTCTTTTCTTTTTCTTTCTTTTCTTTTTTCTTTCTTTCTTTCTTTCTTTCTTTCTTTCTTTCTTTCTTTCTTTCTTTCTTTCTTTCTTCTCCTTCCTTCCTTCCTTCCTTCCTTCCTTCCTTCCTTCCTTCTTTCCTTCCTTCCTTCCTTCTTTCCTTCCTTCCTTCCTTCCTTCCTTCCAACTGAGCTAAATTCTGTCTTATAACATCCAGGCTCTCCTCTTAGCTCCATTAGCCTAGATAGAATCCACTAAGTGAGTCTGCTGGTGAGCCCTTGCCCAAAGCCAGTGGTTCTCAAAGTGTGCCTCTCACTGAACGCACCCCTTTCTTGCTCCCCCAGCAAAGCTGTCCCACTTCCACCGCTCCTTACATTGGGATCCTGTGCGTGATTTCATTTTCAGAATGGGCTCTTGTGTTCCACTCTAACGGTCCTCTGCCTAATCCCATAAAGCACACAGAGAGAGCATCCAGCCTCATGCAGTCTGTGAACACATACAACGGGTACCCGCTCTCCAGGAAAGCCTCACATGGCAAGCTTAACCTGGTCCATTCCCATGAAATAATTTACAGAAGTGAAAGCAAGGGGAAAAGAACAAAAGCATGATATTCTTTCTAGCTTGTTCTTTGTCCTGTAATTCATATAAATCTGTCAGAGAGTAAAGGAAGCTGACCTCTCGTCACCCCAAACAAGAACAGAAAAGTTGTAGATGATGTCTTCATTTTAATTATCCTTCTGGGGTATAAAAAAGAGAGATACCTCATCTCAAGGGGGAGGAAGAGTAACCAGGTTGTGCCACTAACCTTGACCAGGGATTTGGGTCTCTCCTTCCTAAGATGTGTTTTTGTTCAGATCTTTGAAATAATTGAAGAAGCAAAGACTCATCTATCAGGGATGAAAAACTAGTGCAGGTAACATCTGGCAATTATTATTTCACCTTTTCTTGAGTAGACAATGAAGCAACTTTATTCAAAAACTTGACTAATGTCTAACTCTTGGCATTTTGAAACTTTTATTCACTAGTGTATAAAAGGGTTTATTAATTTATTTTAGCCCTGGCAGAGAGAAGGGAGTCTTCCTTACCTTGGCCAAATATTCCCCTAAAATATTCTGGAAGAAAGATGTGAAGGAGGTGGAGATGAGGAAGAAGGAGACAGGGAAAAGGAGGGAAGAGGGAGGAGAAAGGAAGAGAAAACTTCTTTGGTTCTAATGGGTTAAGCTGCTTCTGTTGTCTATTAGGGGGTCAGTGCTCTGTTTGACTTCAGTTCTGTCTAGATAATGAGCAGATAACAGCATCTCTACCCCTTGTATAGGATCTCATGATGACTGCTATATCCTGGGGCTTTATTATCCTTGGCACGGGTCTCTCTAGGCCTGTAGTTTTCCACTATATGATTCCTGAAAAGGACCTTGTGAAAAGGTGAACCAGGGCCTGATCCCCAGGTACCCTCAGCCAGCCTCCCATTTCTTTCTTTTGAACCCTTAACAGAATTGCAATTTTTCTGGCTCCTCCTAGATTTGTAAGAACTACACTTATCAAGCTGACCCTCCTGGGTTCCTCTGGCATAGTAAAAATAGATATGGCTTCCCTGTGCCCAGTTTCAGACTTGCTGATGTGACAGTCAGCACTTCCTGGGTTAAAGGTTCAAGATATACAGATATTATCATAACAACTGAATGTTTGTATCCCCACAAAATTCATATGTTGAAGCCCTATCCCCTAATGTGACTGTATTTGGGGATAGGGCCTTAATAGAAATAATTAAGGTTAAATGAAGTCATTAGGGTAGGGCCCTAATCCAACAGGATTGGTGTCCTTGTAAGAAAGACACCAGAGCTTTCACTCTATCCCTTATGAAAGCACAGTGAGAAGATGGCTGTCTATAAACCAGGAAGAAAGCCATTACTAGAAACCAAACCTTACCAGATACTAATGTTGGACTTTTCAGCTTCCGGAAATGTGAGAAAATAATTTTCTGTTGTTTAAGCCATGTAGTTTGTTGTATTTCATTACAGCAGTCTGAGCAGACTAAGACAGAAGAATAAAACACATGCCTATCTCAGTTTTCCAAGGAAAACATAAAAATAACACTGGTTTCCATGTGTATATCATTAGACAATCTACAAAGTTTGTCACTTCCATTATTTAAAAGTTAAAAAGTTTCTAACTGCAGACCTAAGTGGTACATTAAAATACTCATTTTACAAAAGGGGAAACGGCACAGAAGAAGGAAGGTGATTTGTGCAGAGTCACATCGGGAGAAGGGGGTCAAAATCAAAACTTGTATCCAGGCCACTATACTCTGCACAACATTAAGCTGTTCTCATAACAATCAATCTTCACACCATGATGTCATCTGCAAATATGATAAGAAGGTCGCAATGTCTTCACATAAACATCAATACAAGTGTTTAAGGGGAGTTGTTACTCATACTTTCTAACCTGAAGATGACAGATGGGTTTCATCTTGTAAGCCAATTGATTTCTTGGCAGTGGCTGCCAATCCTGTGAATTGACAAGGATTGTGAGGTCGTGTTAGGAAAGAAAATCTAGATTAACTAGCAATGTCGGTCACAGGAATAGGAAGTGGAGCGTGCAGCATGTGAACCTGAGATTACAGATACTACTCCAACCCCCAGGACAAAATGGAGTCCTCATGGATGAACAAAAAAGCTTTCCAGTGTAAAGAACAAAAATATTATAAACAAGGTTGGCCAAGGATAATTTTTTTTTCTTAGAATTATTTTTTGAGTTGCTTCTCTCTGGTTGCTTCTCTCTGAATTCTCATTCTTCTCTGTCAGTATAGGAAGTTGGGGGCCTCAAAACTAAATTCTAAAAGAAGTTCCTCACATGAAACTTTATATAGAAGATAATGAGTGTCTAAGAGACAAGTTCTTCCAGATTTTACAGTAAATGCAGAAGCAGATTTCATGAAGGACTGAAAAGGAGGAAAAAAATGGTTCTCAAGAACATTCCTAGCAACTGTTTCATGGTTGGTAGAACAATTGGATATATAATCAGGGAGTAAACAACTTTGATTATAGTGGATTATACCAAGAGACATAATAATACGGCTGTAATTATATAGCTGTAGTTGTGCCTCAAATTCTTCTTTTAGAAAATAGCTACTACAAGTTTTACAGAAATAGATTCAAGATAACAAGAAACATAGGATCATATTAAAAGCCCTCTGAGACTAAAAAAGTGTCATCTTACCCCTCCCCACTCCTCCAATCTTAAATACGCTAAAAAATAAATCCGTACTGTATAGGACAGTAAATTGCAAAGCATTTCTACCTTTTAACTTGATTTTTTTCCCTTAATTATTCAGTCCTGCATAAGTAGATGCATGCTTTCAAAACAGATAAATGCTTAAAATTATTTAAGAAGTAAAATAGCTCAAATAAGACTAAATTAATAATGCTTAATAACAAAAGCAACTTCATCTAACTGCTTTTCTTACCAAAGCTTATAAAATGCTATTTTCATTTACCAAAACTGATAAAAGCTCTTTTTATTGTTATGGAAACTAGAGATATATAAAGATCATTTTAGAAAAAAAAATAGAACATGCTTTAATTCCATCTTGCTGATTTTTAAGAATAACTTGTGATTCTTGAAGCTAACGCTTTTACCATTAATTTTGAAAAGTAATGTTCCTAAATGTTTTACCTGAGCCTTCCTCCACTTGGGTTCTATGAGCTAGATGTTCTCTACTCCTAATATTTATGTTCCTGAGAAAAACTCTTTGATAACATACATAACAAAGTTGAACTTTGGATATGACTTTTTGTAAAATAAAAGTAAATTATAAAATTGGTACACAGAATAATTGAGAAAGTGTGCAGCTCTAGCAAAAGCACTTAAATTTTATGTAAAAACTAAGTGAGGAAATCTAAACCCACTTAAGTGAAAGTTTTGATTTCAATAAAAATGTAACGATCTATTCTTATTTCATAAAGCACTTATTTTCAAATCAATAATCAATTACTCAAATATTCTTTCTTAAAATAGGTCTCAAATGAGATAAGAGAAAATTAACCTGAGTTCTAAAAATACACAAAGGCCTCAAACATAATACATTTTCTTAAAGTCAGAATTGGACACTTAAAATATTATATTTGTATCAGAAGTAGTTAACTTTTTGATACACGTTATTGGACAGAAAGTAATAATAATAACTTTATTAAATGCTTTAGTGCTCACACATGCTTCTGTCCCACATGTCACTGGTGTCCCCTTCCTGTGGGGTTTGGGAGAGACTGATCTGACTTCTGCTTGGTGAAAGCTCTGAGCTTTCCTCAAGTTTTCCACAAGTACAAGGAGAGAAAACAGGGAATATTGTATATTCTTAAGGTCATTTTGGCCTCCAGGCTCTTTCTGCCCCAGTTCCACTGTTAACTCAGATGCAAGACATCCCACTTCTTGAGTTCAAAAAACAAAACAAAACAAAACAAAAAACCTCTACTCTCACAAAGCATGTGAAAGTGTATAGATTTCTGAAGATCTGGGGGGTGATGGGAGACTTGGGAGGGGTTTATATTGCAGTACACAGGTAATCTTAGATGAACATATTCATCTCTATTCTTTTCCTGTCATTCAGTTTCTCCATCACTGGGAATGTGCACTGACCCATCTTCCCATACTTTTGGATGATTATAGTCTCCATACCATCTTGCTCCCTACTCTCAGGGGCAAACAAACTTCTCTCTTCATCTAGTCGCAAATTCTCCAACAAGATGCTCATCAAGATACCATCTGTGCCTGAATGTAAGAGATCCAAGAATGCATTTTCCAAAAAAGAAGATGCCCTTTAGAAAGTTTCTGACCAACTTAAATATGTATGTGAATGATTGATATAGGATAAATAGCCAAATGTCTTCTTAAAATATTGAGTTTATCAACTGAATCACATAATCATACTTAATAACACACATGATATAGGACCTATATTGCTTTTTATAGTACAGGGGTTTTATCCTCATTCTCACAGTTCATGAAAATTCTTCACACTTGACATGGTTGTCTTTGCCATCAATAGAGCCATTGTTAAGTCATTTAACACAGTTCTCCAAAACACATCAAGTTCATTTCTTTCTAACTAGTTGGAAGTACAGCATGTTTAATCCTGCCAGACTGCTTATACTGAAATTTTATCCCAAGTCATAAGAATGAACTTGTTATTTATATTCTCCATAATGTAACAATTTAATTTATTGCTTTTTCAATTGACCTTTAAGCCTTATTTACAATGACATTCAACACTTACAATTCAGAGGTCACCCTGGGGAATAATGATTATAGCTGGGTTAAATTTCTTTGCCTCCTTTTTTTTTTTTTAATAACCAAGTCTCTCGGCTGACCTTTATCAACAACTGAAATTAACATTGATTAAAGCTATTTCAGACAGATCTTCCCCAAATTGTTCTTTGTTGTCCAACATGAAACTATTGAAAGAATGATGTACATTATGAGACTTGAATTTAAGGTTGCTATCTGTTTTGAAGGGATAAATGATTTTGAGGGGGGAAAAAAACCCAAACTCTCACCTTATAATCTAGCATATAGGAAATTGTCCCTTAAGTTTCTCCTTGGCTCCTGTGGAGCCAGTTGTTAAAATTTTCCTTATTATACATATACTAATTATATCATTTAATCTTTGTAACAGTACAAATATTAGTCCTATGTTACAGAGGAAGAAACTGAAGTTCAAAGAAATGTAATGACTTGTCTAATATCAGATTGCTTGACATTGGGTCAAGACTAGCCAAGTGGTTTTCCTTAAAATAAAATAAAAACAAAATATAGTAACCTTTCAAACTTGCTGAGAGAGTAAATCTTAAATGTTATCACCATAAAAAAGAAACTGTAATTATGTGATGTGATGGTAGTGTTAGCTAATGCTCTGGGGTGATCATTTTGCAATACATAAGTATCCAATCAAAACATGTTGTACAACTTAATTTACACAATGTTGTATGTCAATTACATCTCAATAAAGCTGGGGGAGAAAATATGTATAATGACCTCACAGTACTTTGTAATAATAGAAAAACAAAAGACCACCAAATTAATTATTTAAAAAATAATAATGCAATAACCTGGATAATGGCCTGAGATTAAGAGGGATGTCTTTCTAGCAATTGATTTTGTAATATAAAAAATAAATATAATTCTTTATGTATTCTTTCATTACCTAACATTTTCATACTTCTCTTGGAATTCTTTTCAAAGCCCTTCCTGTTTTACCTGCGGTAGGGTCATTTATTACCAAATTCAAAGGTTTAAATAATTATTTTCTCTTGCTTTAATCTTCATATTTTAAAGAATTTGTGCCTATGCTAAAGTAAGAAATCACCCATTTGATACTTGCTTATTTTTAAAACAAAAATGTTACCTCATTTCAAACTGTCTTTCCAAGGAAGTTTTTGTTCTCACTGCTGTACTAAGGTAATGGACTTTTTTTCTCTGGAATCTTATGGGGGCTATTCAGCAGGAGGAGAGCACTAAGAGACAAGACTGGTTTTCTCAGGGGAGAACAGGCCTGATGCTAGGTGGGACTTTGAAAGGAGTAGGGTCCAGGCTGAGGACTGGTGTGCATGTGCAAAAAAGAAGACCGCCTGCAAAGAAAAGGGAGTAGAGAGAGAGAGATTGATTTTTAAAGAGCTGCTCAAGGGTGAAAACATTGAGAAGGAGAGCTAACAGATTTGGGGGGAGTTTTGCTGTAAAACGCACAATGTGAGGTAACTGTGTCACCCCTTTAAGAAAACAAAGTCCAAGTTTCTTTGTTCTTTCATGTAGAGAGGAAAGTATTTTGTGCTTTGTGTACAAATCCCTTTTGGGGTAAGCAAGAAAGCACAAAGAAGAGGTAGCCAAACTAAGTTCTTTAAACAGAAGCTGGGTGGAGCTCATTGGACTGCCAAATCCTGGATTCAGGTCAACCTTTTAATATTTCAAAATGCCAAATACTTTGCTTTTGTCCTCATTCAGGAATGATAAGACCTGAGCAATTTTCATGGTTCTTAAAATGAATCCAAACTGAAGGAAGACACCAGTTCACGCATAACAAAAACTCTGTCTCATAGATGGGAGTGCCTGCATCTTCAGCATGGTCACCTTCTCAGCTTGAACCCCAAACATCATTAGAAAACACTTAATTAGCTCACTTTAATAAACTACTATCACAGGAATCAAACGCGACCCAAATTCATATAATCAGTATATTTGTCTTCTTGTAGGTGAGTGTAGCTAAAGCAAGCAAATCAGGAGAAGGCCCCTTGTTCAGAAGGCCCTTTGGTGGGATGAAATGAGATCAAGCAGAAACACTATTCTGAACATCAGAATGGGGAAGGTCTTGTTTTTTTATTAAAAAAAAAAAAAAGGGCAAAAAACCCCAAACACCCTTGAAAGTCCATTGACAACACCCCCTGCATCCGTAACTATACTGGCACTCATTGAAGGACAATACTCTGAAGTCTAGCAGCTACATAAGCTGTGCTCCTTAACTGAGTAGCCCCCACCTTATTAGCAACAGTCTTTCTTTGGATATAATGATTCATTCAGTCTGGGGACAGCTAAGACTATCTTTGCATACCCATGCAATTATCCTCTCTGCTTTGACCTTCAAGTTTAACTGTCAATAAGCAATCTTATTTCTTTCATTTCTAACACCTTGTTGAGGCCCACACTATAGGATCCTGAGAAAATACTACCATTTTCTCCAAAATAACAGGGCTATAATTTCTGTATAGGAAGTCATGCTGTCACTCATTCCATTTTAAAAAGAATTGTTCTCTAAATTTCTATTTCTCCTTTTCACTTTATTTTAAAGAGCCTAAGAAACCTATAGAAACTTAAAGGTATAAAGTCTTGTAAAGAATTTTTTTAATGACATTAAAATTAATTAAATTAATGACATTGGATTTGTTCTTAAAAGTTTAGTCTTTGAACGTTAATAGAAGATGTGTCTTTGTAAGTAGCCTTGTCAACACCTCATTTTGCTCCTATTCAACAGTTTTAGATTCAATAATAAGTTCTTACATAATTGTCTCTTCATTGTTAAGTACAAATGCAATTCTAGCATATTAACTATTTATGTGGTTTACTTATTCGTTTTTATTTTTTTGTTCTGCAGTAAAGCTAAAACAACAACAAAAATGGGGGAATGCATTTCAGAGGGATAATCTAGTATCACAGCAATCACTAAAAGTCTAAGTGTCCTGAAAAAAACAGGTCTAGAAAATGTTTACTTCACCTATTTATATATTGGGCCTATTTCCATGGCATTCCAAGATTTAGATAATGCATGGAGCCCTTCGCTACCCATTCTGATTAATTATTCATTCACAAATATTTACTGAGCATCTCTACTTTGTATCAAGGACTGTATTAGGTACAAGCCATAGAACAGAGAGCAATGAGGTTTATATCTAGAGTCTACATCTTACAAACTTTTTAAATTGAGCAATGCTATCAGAAAAAGAAAGGTACTATACCTATCAAATATATTTATTTATAAATTACATATACTCATTCCTGTAAATTCATAAAAATAGCCATTTTAAATAAATAGAGTTTCAAAAGTTAACAAGAAATATGTGTTCTAATATTTCCTTGCCACATTCCCCTGGATTGCTTTGCAAAGGAACTAAGGTGTATGCATGCCTCACTTTGAAGACGACTGAACCTTTTGTCCAATGTTTAATGCATCTGTCACTGATATTTAAATAGTGAATTTATAAAATACAAGTGTATTCATTGAACTATTTTATAGATGAATACACCTCTTTCAAAATGTAATGTGAATTTAAGAATTACATGTCAATGTAGGAAAACAATTTAAGAAGATAAATATTTTTCTTCAAACTTATGTAATTTCCCAGATACCAAATTATGTTATGATTTGAGATTGGTAACTTAAGTAATAAATATTATGAAATAAATATCCCAGCTTGGAATTCTGACAGAGAATATAAATATTTTATGTTGTAGTACTACTTCTTTACCTTTATACTAATCAATATGAATTAAATTTAATGGCATACTAATACAATATACAAGATAATCATTATATAGTATCTATTATGTAGTTGATAAAATAATGACTGATTAATAGTTAACAATTCTTTGCTAAATTTTTCTTTAACAAATAATGGAGGTGGTGTTGTTGTTATAATTCATCTTATTGCTATACTAATAGTTCTTTAAAAAATCTTTTTGGAAGATGAATGAAAAAGGCAACAGCTATAGATAGACCTAGTTGCTAAGGATGTGTTGGGTAAAGTGAAATATCTTGTCATTTTTAAGATACCGAAATCTTAAAATTTAAAAACATATACATATTTATAAATAAATGAATTTGTCTGTGCATTTGTATCTATAAACCATAGGGTTTGAAAAGAGAAAGAAGTAATGCTACAGTGGAAATTCCCTTCATAGGAGAGCAAATCTTTGAGATTAAGGATGAAAATAAAATATTGGTGATAAAAAGGGAGCAACCAGCTTCCTGGGAAACCTCAGTAATGATTCCCAAAGCTTTTAAAAGCCTCATTTTAGATCTAATGTGTAATCAGAATATTTTAAATAGAAAAAAAAAATTACTTCTAGTAAAAATTATCAGCTGGACTATTATAAAAAGGTTATGGCTATATTTGAGCTCTCTTAATCTCAAGTAAACTTAACTACATATAACTAAGTGAAAAAAGCTTACCTGAAAAGGTTATATATTATATGATTCCAGCTATATGACATTCTAGAAAAGGCAAGACTCTGTAGACAGTAAAAAGATCACTGGTTGCCAAGGGTAGGATGATTTTTAGCTCAGTGAAACTATTCTGTATGATACTGTAATGGTGGATATATGTCATTATACATTTGTCAAAATTCATAGAATATACAACACCAAGAGTGAACCCTAATATAAACTATGGATTTGGGGTAATTATTCTGTGTCAATGCAGGTTCATCAATTGTAACAAATGTACCACTCTGATGGGAGATGTTGATAATGAAGGAGGCTATGCATGTGTGGAAGCGATGAAGTATATGAGAACTCTCTGTACTTTCCTTTCAATTTTGCTATGAATCTAATACTACTTTAAAAAAAATAAAGTCTATTAAAAAATCTATAAGCTCTGCTATGCAACTATTTTTTAATAGGAAGCAAATTTTTTTCTCAAATAAAACTGTAATAGCATTTTCTTAGGTTTTAAGTAAAACATTCCATTATTATAATTTTACAGTGAAATTATATGACTAAAATGAACCATTTACACATAGATGGCCCAATGAACATAATAAATATACACCAAGTTTTGGTTGGTTGAAGTACTTTTCTATAAATGCCATTGACTATTTCTGTACTTTCATTTAAACAAGCAAAAGTAATGATTAATTGGAAAACATTTTTCGTTTTGAATGTGCTCAGAAAGACAATGACTCAACATGTTCAATAAAAAGCCATTCTAGAGAATGTACTTTGAAGTAAAGCAGGAGACTGAATGAAAAACAAATAATAGATCAGGTTAGAGAGAACTGTGAGACAATGGGTCAAAGAAAAATTATTGAACAACCCCAAGAACCTCCTAATGGCTTAAATCTGCCCTACTACTAATGTTGGAAGAAAGTTTCTTAGGATTGCAATTTTTATCCTTAAGAAAGACCTAGGAGGAAAAATGCTTCATTTTTTTTGCTATTTCTATAGTACCTACCTCATTAAATACAAATGTTAACATGAATGTCACCTCTTATGTCTCAGAACTTCTGATGTTATAAGGAACAGAGAAAAACTTAAACTTGTGTGACAGATTGCTAGCTGTCTCCTAAATTTGTTTTACCCTTCTTACTTAGTAATCAAGTTTTAGATAGACATGTAGCTAGAGACTACATTTCCCAATCTGCTTTGTAGTTTGGTATGGCCAGGTAATGGAATCCACATTATCATTGTGGATAGAAGTAATATTTGCCATTTCTAGGCGTTGGCCTTAAAACATTGGGGATATATTCCCCAATCTCTCTTTCTCCTTTTCCTACAGGCTGAGCTATAGACATGGCGGTGACCCAGCTTCAACCATCCCCAAAAGGAGGTCATCCTAATGATAGCAGGACTCTCAGTCTCTGGATACCTCATTTAATAGCACTTCTTTACCCTTAGATATTGAAGTCAAACTATTACACAAGAAATAAACTGCCATCTCATTTAAACAACTAATTTTTGGTTTTTGTTTCTTTGTTATAGCAGCTTAATATTTACTGTAAAACAAAACAAATTTAAAAACAAAAGAGATCTATTGACTTATGTAACTGTAAAGTCCAAGGCTTTAGTGGGATTCGGGACTTGTTTGATTAAAGACTCATTCCTTTCCAGGTCTCTATCTTCTATATATTAGCCTCATGGTGAGGCTGGCTTTCCTATGATGGTGCAACATCATTAACCAATCACTGAGATCAGAACATGAAAATATGGTATCTACCTTAGACCTGAGCTTCCTGCCCTACCCTAGAGCCAGAGGTGTATGAAGTCGTTGTGGCTACCAAAATGAAAGTTTAAGAAGAGACAAACAGGCTGGGGAGATAGCCACACTACAATATTCATTACATTTTTTTTTCTCAAAATTCCCACTATGGTGGGGTTTGTTGGTTTGTTTGTTTGTTTGTTTGTTTTAAAGAAAAATGTTCCCAGATCTACCCCTTCTCCCTGACCTCAGCTCCTCCTGTGCTTTATAGACTATGATCTTATTTGTTGTTTCCCCAGGACTTCAGATATGTGTCAGGCACATAACAGAAGCCAAAAAAGATTCGTTTAATTGAATTCATTTAAATTAAGTTTAGAAGAATAATTAAGAGGAAAAAAATCATTTTCTAGGCAAAATTCCAGGTGAATTTCAAGTTGGGGATATTGAGGGAACTAGACTGCATCAAATATCTTTGAAAAGAAAAAAACAGGAATTTTTAGAGGGAATAATAATTAAAACAAAATTAAAGGGAAGATACAGAAATCATTATCCTTTCTTCATAAGGTTTTTGTTACAGTCCACCAGGGGAATCGAAGGATAAGGTCAGGGTGGGATGTTGACCACCAACAGCAATAGCCAGTATAGAATATTGGATGAAGAGATTAGTGTTGCAGAGGGTCTAGTTGATCTCTAGCCTGAACCCCCATTGACAATTATAGACAGAATCGTGGTATTCAGAGTGGGGCAGCAGGCCAGAAAAGCAACACCCAAAGAATGCTGTCTTGAGGAGCTTATTTCATTCACATTCTACCCCTTCTCAAAAACAACTTGGGAAGCAGGGAAACTCTAGATCATACAAAATATAATTATTATCATTCCACCCTCTGAAGTCCATCTTTTCTGTGTAGACACATTATGGAAATTCATTCCCTTTAGGTTTTTCCCAGAAACCATCTGTTCAGGGCCTACAAAGTTCCACTTGAGCAAGAGTATTTGGCTTTGTGGCTACATCTCTGTGGCCCACTGTCAAAGGAGAGATCTTATATTTTTCTTTTTACTAGGCTGATGTAACCATAGGGTAAAAGTTGTGGAGAACTAGATTTCAATCCTAGACTGACTTTAAACCTACCAGTTAAGAGAAAAAGCCTAATAAAGCAAACAGTTGCAAATGATGAAAGGCATGTAAGATCTACAGATATTAGATTATAAAATTCTTGACAAAAGTATATATGTCTAATCTGTACTCCTGGTCCTCTAACAATGGACTCAAAGAATACAGAAACTTTCTTCATACAGAAACAGTCATGAGTTTAACTGAACTGTAGGAAAAGAGTAAATAAAATCAGTAGCTACTGACAACTCCTACAGTCTTGGCAGATATTTTAAAAGTCACTCTGGGGGCGCCTGGGTAGCGCAGTCGTTAAAGCGTCTGCCTTCGGCTCAGGGCGTGATCCCGGCGTACCGGGATCGAGTCCCACATCAGGCTCCTCCGTTGTGAGCCTGCTTCTTCCTCTCCCACTCCCCCTGCTGTGTTCCCTCTCTCGCTGGCTGTCTCTGTCAAATAAATAAATAAAATCTTTAAAAAAAAAAAAATAAAATAAAAGTCACTCTGATAAAGTATTCCTTGGTGCCTGAAAGTACAATCTAATCATTATTGTTATTAAATATATAACCACTAATCTGTTTTATATTCATTTGCTCCAAACTAGTACCCAAACAGTAATTTTTCCTTTGTATATATTTGTTAACAACAACAAAAACATTGTTAAAAAATGTGTTTTATAGGCAAAATTAATCTGTGGTGGTAAAAGTCAAAATAATGCCATGGGTTGGATGGGTATTAACAAGGAAGGAGTAGAAGAAAACTTTCTGGCAAGGTGGAAATGTCTATGTCTTGATCTGGTGATGGTTATAGAGGTTTTATATGTATGTAAAAATTTATCAAGCTTTACTTTTAATATTTGTATATTTTACTATATATAAAATATATCTTAATTTAAAATATTTTTAAAATATGCATTTTGCTTAGGTGAAATTCTAGATTTAGATGCCTTTGGCTTCAAGGAATTATTTCATTTATAACAACATGAGTATAAATACTACATGTGCAGGCACTATTTTCTTCATGTGTGGTCATAAACTTATATTGAAATTCTCATCACATTCCATATAATAAATTAGTTCATGAGGTTGGATAATATCCCTAGAAATTAATGGCCTTCTAAAATAATTTTTTTAAATGGGGAGCTAATGAAATACAGCAACTCCAGCTAATTTTGCTGCAGTTTTGTGACAGTGAAAGTATGTCTTTGTCTGTAGTTCAACCACCACAAAATCCTATATCCCTGAGATTATCGTTTGTGGCTACGAGTATGTCACTGGTTTTAATATAACTCTTTCATCATATTTAAAATTTGAGAATAAATATAAAATTAGAAGGAAAAAAATAATATATGGTATAATCAAAGGTCTGAACATAAAATTCAGTGTTAGGATCAACTAAAAATATTCTTGTATTTTTCATTTCTTTCAGACACTCCCATGACCACCCCACTTTTGCCCACCGTTCAAAATACAAAGCCTATTTAGAACATTAATGCCTCCACATGCAATTATTTATTGAGGGCTTATAAGTTCCTAGGCACTGGGGAATTAAAGGAAAAAAAAGCAATAGCCCTTTCCCCAGAGAATTTGCAATCCAAATGAGGAGACAGAACAACTCATTTAGAAATTATTATTTTTTAAATGTTAAAATTATTTTATTATTCTTTATTAAATACTAACTTAAAGAATAATAAAATATATCATATATAATGGTATGCTAGAAAATATTTAACAACTGGCTCTCTGGGGCAAAAAAAAAAAAAAAAAAAAAAAGCTCTGTTTTATAGTTTCTGCCAGTTTCTGTGGTATAAATACTCTCACCATTAGCTGATATCAAGGTACGAAGGTGAAATTATTCAGCCTGCAAAATTCCTCAGATTTTGACAATCTGCTCTGATGAGTTGGTACATGCCAGTTCCAGCATACCACTGCCCAAAGAGCTAGTGAGAGTGCAAACTATTTCTATAGGAGCCCCAAAATATGTAGAATTGTCACAGGAATTCACTTTGTTAAGCATCTACTTAAAATCAAATACTGTGTTAGATATTAGGAACAAAGACGATTAATTGTAGTCTCTACCCTTAAGGATTTCCTGATCCACTGGGTGTGGGATTAGATAAGTAAATCATGGACTATAAACACAATCGTTAAATGTTCTAACAAGAGAAATGTAAAGGAGGGAGCAAGTAACTGGATCCGTGGGTCAAAAATGCTTCCAAGAAGAGGTGATACTGAATGTTGAACATGGGTAGGAAGTACTTATTCTCAAGCACTATTGGTGACCTGACTTCAGCAGTCCTATTACCTGGAGGCAGGCAAAAGCTGTGTTTACCAGACATTTGGAGAAATGTCTTATTTAATTTTTTCTTTCTAAATCTTTTCAAAGACAAGAATTTTAAGTAACAAATATTAAAATTGACTGATAGATGCCAAAAATAATTGAATGGAATAGTGGCAATTTTCCTAGTGATTAAAACCATAGTTTTTAAAAACAAGATTTATTTATTTGAGAGAGAGCGTGCACGCATGCACATGCACACATGGGTAAAGGGGTAGAAGAAGAGAATCTTTAGGCTGACTCCCCACTGACTGCAGAGCTGGGGATGGGGAGCTCAATCTCATGACCAAAACTAAGAGTCAGATGCTTAACCAACTGAACCACCCAGGTGCCCCCAAATCAGATATTTTAATACCATTTACCAGCATTTCCCAAAGTAAATTCTAAGAAGTGTTACTAAATCACATTCAAAATAATATTTCATGGATAAGTAGGCTTGGGAAATATTTTGTGAAGAAACTTACACAGGTTAGTTACTGCAATACTTCTCAGAGCCTTCAGTCTGCTCCTGTACATTGCCATCCTTTAAGAGCAGGCTACAGATAATATGTCCGCACTCCTTTACAGAGACTCATAAGATTAGTATTCTGAGAAGTGCACTTCAGGAAACACAAAAGTACAAATGGTTCATTAACAGACTTTTAAAATGATTTTTTTTTCAACAGCACATTCTTTGTAATACATACTTAGTCAAACCAGCAACAACAATAATTGTCATTAAGATTACATGAAAAAAATTAACCACTTTAGTTCTATTTCATCATCTCTCAATTATATCATGGGTACCACAGCACCTGACAATTTAGTCTAATTTAAAAATATATAGAGAATATCGGTTAAGGTGGTATCAAAGATGAATAAACATTACACCACCTGTTTTAAAAGGCCTAATAGACATTTGGTGAGGTAATACAAAAACACCCGTGTCCCTAAATCTTGGTTTGTTACTAGTATCAAGGTTGACTTTATGGATAAGAATTTTCTCTAAGGTAGGAATTGCCAGAATGCCTCTTTTGCCCCCATGTTCTCACAGGGTAACTTTCAGTACCATCTTTGTAAATTCCTTATTTACTTTTTAAGGCATTTCTTGAAATCCTCTAATAAAGAGAAGTCCCTCCCTGAGGGTTAGTTAACACTCAGCAGATTTACCAGGTTTATAAGTGAGAATCAGTAGGAAGCTTACTCTGAGAGAATAAAGAAGCAATACACTTCAGTTTGGTGGAGAGGGGAAAGATTTGTATGCAGTGTGGATTTCCCTTAGGACACAGCAGTCCAGGTTTGGAAGGCAGGTAAGTATCTATGCCTGGGTCAATCATTCCAAAGTTGCAGGAATTTCTCTCTTTTAGCTTCTCATGTCCAGCTAGTGTCACCCAAAAGTCTGAGGGTGATGCAGTCTGTTAAAGTTAGCTTCCTGGGGGACAAAGGAGGTCAGAAAAGGGGAGTAAGGAGATGGGGGCAAATGGGGTATAATCATTACATCTTCAAGGCCAATTGGATAGTGATAGATCTCACTATTTTGAAATTTTCTTCTCTGTAACTTATATGTTAACTTATTATCCAAAATAGAATATATCTGGTATCTTCAGTATAGTTAGACCCAGACCAACCAAACACAGCCCTCTGCTACTTGCTTTTGTAAACAAAATTTTACTGAAATTCAGCCATGCCTGTCAATTCCACAAAGGCAGAATTGAGTAGGTTTTTTTTCTTTTTTTTTTTCCCTAAAGATTTCATTTATTTATTTGATAGAGAAAGAGAGCACAAGTAGGCAGAGTGGCAGACAGAGGGACAGGCAGAGGGGCAGGCAGAGGGGCAGCCAGAGGGAGAGGAGAACCAGGCTCCCTGCTGAGCAAGGAGCCTGATGTGGGACTTGATCCCAGGACCCTGAAATCATGACCTGAGCCAAAGGCAGACACTTAACAGACTAAGCCACCCAGGCACCCCAGAATTGAGTAGTTTCAAGAGTGATCATGTGACTTACAAAGCCTAAAACATTTACTATCTAGTTTTTGAGAGAAAATTTTACCAATCTCTGGTTTAAATAGTCCTTTTTCTTTCCATTCTAATTTTCTAAAATATTTTCAAAGTGACTTAAAGTTTATACTTTCGGAATCGGATTTTCCTTATGAAAAGATTCAGGTTATTTTACACTAAAAACAAATTATAGCTAAGTCAGTGTAATAGCTAGGCTAGCACATGCAGCTGAAAAATGGGAAAATAAAATGGTTGTTTTGAAAATATCCTTTTTTAAGATCACAAACATCTGGGTATTTCCCAAGACATCTGGAACACTAACTGATTGACTTATTTATATTTAGCCAGGTGCATTTTGTAAACACTTGAGGTAAAAACTAAACATTAAAAGTAAAAATAATAATTTCATGTAACATCTTTGTTCAAAATACTTCTAATTTTAAATATCAGCTTTCTTATTCATTTAAAATGCACCAAAAAGTACAACCTAGTCTATAATTTTGTCAGACATTTTGAAGAGTTTAAAGAATATGATATTGCTTTTATTTTTTTATTCGGTTATGCAATCCCTATATTCTCATTGTCTAAATGATAAAAGATAAGATCATTATGATGTTTTTTAAAAAGGCCTCAAAATTTAGAGTAAACAAGATATGTTTCAGTTATTATGGAGTATCAGCAAGGTGGTAGGATGAATGTCCTGTCTCTGAGCAATTTAACTGAAATAAAACATGTTTCTTGGTCTCTCACTGTCAGCTGTCTTAATGTCAGAATTGCCTTTGGTTAGAGCCAAATAGATTGTCATGAAAGGAGGTGGGTCTTTGAAGGCAGACTAGGGTTTGACTGCTGGCCCAACTACCTTCTAGCATATTTTGACCCAAGATTCTACTCAATAAAATGAGGATGATATTTTTATTGGGGAATAATAATAATAATAATAATAATAATAATAATAATAATAAAACAATGGCTCCCATTTATTGACTTGCTTACTGTGTACCAGCCACTAAGCTTAGTGTATTATACATACCTTACATCATTTAATCCTCACAAAAGCCCTAAAGGTAGTTACTGTTATTATCTCTAATTCAGAAATGAGTTCATTAAAGTGCTAACTTCCAGTTTACAAATTCTACCCTTAGAAGAGCAGCTACCAATCATCTAGTGCCTATTGTGTGCTGGGGACTTCATATATGTTTTCTCAGTTAGTCCACAGCGCCAACAGGTAGCTGTTATTATTATCTCAAGTTTTCAAATGAGGAAATTAAGGTTTAGAGAGGTTAGTTTTGCCAAAGTTACATGGCTGTTAGAGTCAGAGCTGGGGTCAGAACACAACAAGAAAAAATCCCAGGGCCCATGCCTTTAACCTTAACTATACTGCTTCAGCAAGGAATAGCTGTTGTTGTTATTATTACTATTATTATTATTATTACCAAAGGTATCCTGTTTTAAAAAAATACAAAATCAACATACTAAAAAAGTACATATATGCATATGTTTGAAACTTGACGAACATTGTTAGGGAATCAAATAGCTCCATGTACAGTATCTTGAATTGAGAGCATTCACCTTTGTACTGCATTGCAAGGTAAATATGAGGACCACTAAAGTCAAAATAGAGCTAAGCACTCCCACCTGGATCCACTTCCCCAGGATACTCTTTATAAAAACACAATTTGAAATTTTGTATTTCAAAGTTATGTAAGATCTACATCAGATATCTTAAATAGTGTGTGTTGCTGAAAATATACAAATCCTGCAATTAAGTCATCTCAAGCTCTGAGAAAAGTACAATAATGTTTTATGAAAGAGCATGGTGCCAGATACACTCCATGTTTATCTCAATGTGTAACTCAATTTGAGTTCTAATGTTCTTGTAACCTCACTGCAGATTGTCAGCTAGAGCGATATGCAAAAAATATAGAGCTTGCCTCACTTCACCCTTGTTGAAATAGTCTCAGAATTATAGGATGGATGAATTAAAATTTCTGCCTGAATAGACTTTCTCCTTTTCTGATTTTTTTGTTTTTGGTTTTGGTTTTTTTTATCCATCATTAGATTTAGGGATGGTTGCTAAAATGTCTACAAAGAAATGACATGTAAACCAGAAAATTGCTGCAAGTTTGGTTTTTGTTACAACATTTGGGCAAGTTTTAAAGAGGAGGTACTCAAACAGTCAAAGACAGTGTGCAAATAAAATCAAATGTTTTTTGACCATCTAACTCTTAGCAAGCCACTTCTTGCAAATTCTTCAGGAAGCATAGAATCTAGCCAATACTGTGAAAGAAAATGTTAGAAATGTAAATAGCTTTTCCTGTTTCATCTTTTCCTCATTCCATTCTTTCTACACTCATAATAAACCATAATTGATACTTTTTTGGGTCACCCACCCATTGGAGAGTTTCTGCACATGAGTATGCCACCTGTTGATGGAAAGGTGTTTGTCCACCATTTGCAAAAGATGGGAAGTTTTATGGATCTTTTAAGAAAAAGGTAGTGTCTTTGAGATTTCTGTTTGTCGGACTAGTTACTTAATTGATTTGTTTCAATAATTTTATTTTTCCAGGTTTAATGTCAAGTTTTATTCACTACCACCATTTAATCTTAGTTTTAGCTGGTCAGTATAATGAGCAGAAAATAGCTAGGGAGAAATACAGATCTATAGTCTGAGGGACTCCTGTCTTTCCCACACTTCATAAGGGTATGAAGAGACTTCAAAATATAGCACCTGATGAAGTCTCTGATTCAGAGGTTATGCTGACAGTATACTTCATACATCTTAAGAACACTTTGAATTTCTTTTTTTACTCTAGAGTATAAGATTCGATAATTCAAAAACAGATACTGAAGAATTTAAATTCTAAATTCATTTGGAAAATCTATAATGTGCAAGAACTCACCTCATTTTTATGATTACTCTATTAATAGCTTTAAAAGGCAAAATTAAATTCATTCCTAAGGATAATAGACTGTATTTATGGTAGCTTTGTACAGCTGAAGATAGAAGATTAAATTACCACTTCAACAGTGAGTTATTTTAAATATTTTAATAACATGCTGAATTTTACAACAGAATCTTAACTGTTCCTTCATTAGTAAGTAGGGTTGCACATAAAATACAGGATGCCCACTTAAATTTCAATTTAATGGAAATTTGGAATTTAATGGAATTTTAAATTTTTAATTTAAAGGAAAATAATAAATATATTTTTAGTATATGTATACTCCCTGAAATATTTGGGACATACATTACTTAAGAAAAAAGATCCTTCTTTATCTAAATTTCAAGTATAACTAGGCATCCTATATTTTTATTTGCTAAATCTACCAACCCTGCTGGCCAAGCCCTATGAATGGTTTTCAAGTGGTGTTCAGTTCAACTGGCTATCACTTTACACTCACTCATTCATTCATTAACTCACTCATTAGTTAATTCAACAGGTATTGGAATTCCTCCTATACTGTTGTCAGCATCAGGGATAGTTTTGCAAAACCTCTTCCCTCATGGATCAGCGGTTCTCAATTTTGGATGTCCATTGTAATTAGAGATTATAGCTCCCATTATAATGGGAGATTTTTAAAAATGTTAATGGAGTCCTAAATACAACCCTCAAAGATTCTGAATTACTTGTTTTGGGATCTGGCCTGGTTACCAGACTCTTACAACTTCCCCAGGTGATTCTAATATATGACCAAGGTTAAGAACCACTGCTCTAGATGAAAACAGACTGTATGTTTTTAGTCCTTACTTTTGCAATGCCTGCATCTGCCACCAGGCTTGCCTATTAAGGGTTGAGTCACTCAGCAGATCAACTCTTCAGGGAAGCAAATTGCAGACAATTTTAACTAAAATTTTTTCCAAAGCAATGTAACTCTTTATCAAGCTAGCATTATACATTTTTAAATTAAACTATTTTCCCTCAATTTTAGAACTATGAATATTTAAATAAATGCATTCATCCATTTATTCAAAAATATTTATTTCTGTCTAAGCACTGGGTACTGCACCAGGCACTGGGGATGGAGCCATGAAAAAGACAAACCTCCTATTCATGCAGGAGGGACAATTAGTGTGAAAACAAAAAATAAACACTTCCTATGAAGAAAATGAATCAAGGAATCAAAAGCAATTAAGTAGTGGGGAGGGTGCATTTTATATAGAGCAACCAGGAAAAGTTTCTCAAGGAACCTGAATGATGTGAAGCACAGAATCAGGCAAATATCTCCAGTGAAAGGTAAAAGAAATACCAGGTGGGAAGGCTTTGAGGTCTGAACAAGTTTGGTGTGTTCATAGGAAGAGCTGTAAAAATAGTGTGGCTATAGCCGCGGTAGGGGGGAGAGTGATACAAGATAAGGCCAGACAGAAGGCTATGTAGGTCCTTAAACCAAGATAAGGACACTGGGCCATATTCTCGGCTGTGGAGTAACAGATATGGTTTAATTTACACTGTAAAAATATCACCCTGGCTACCAAATGGAGACTGGGTGGTAGGGTAATGGTCTCATAAAAGCATGCAGACTACTGTAGTAGTTAGGGTGAGAGATGATGGCAACTAGGACCAGGGCAGTAGCAGCAGATTGTTCAAGAAGTGGTCGGGATATAATCTGAAAGTAAATCCAACAGTTGTTGCAGACAGGTTGGATGTAGGGTGTGAATCAATGAGGAAATAAGAATGTCTTAGATTTTAGCTTCTATGAAAACAAGGATAAAGGACTGACACAAGGGTTTTGGTAGACCAGGTTAAGTTTGAAGTGCCTCGTGGTCATCCCAGTGAATAGGTCATTATGGCAGATATGTATATCTGGAGCTCAGAGAAGCAATCAGGGCTGCAGATATTTAGATCATCATCTCTACATAAAGGTACACTTTTTCTCTCTCTTAAGTTAACATATTGGACTGATTTTAAACAAAGTGGGCAGTCCTTTCCTTTCTAAGTAAATACTTCCTTTGGGAGTTATACCTATGACCTAAACACTGGCACCTGATGACTTACAATTCTTTACTACAGAAAACATATATAAAAGGAAATATTGCCTCTACAACTTTTTAAATGTCCTTGGGATAAATACATGAAGTAATTGTGAAAATTATTTTGGATGTCGCATGAGGTCTCCACTATAATTAAAAAAACTTTTCATGATTAAGAAATGATAATTTTCAGCTGTACCTGTTTTTTTTTCCTTAAAATTGTTTTTATCATATACTTTAATATTCTAACAATCCAGAAGTATTTTCTAGAAGTAAATGATGAAAAGGGGCACTTGTGGCTCAGTCAGTTAAGCCTCCAACTCTTGGTTTTGGCTCAAGTCATGATCTCAGGGTCGTGATTCGAGCCCTACCTTGGGCTCTGTGCGAGTCTGCTTGAGATTATTTCCCCCTCCTTTCCCCTTTGCTCCTCCCCCCATTCACATACGCTCTCTCTCTCAAATAAATAAATAAATAAAATCTTTAAAAAAAACAATTGAATGAAAATTAGATTTTAAGCTACTGCATTTTTTAGAATGAGATTCATACAAGTAGCATTAGTTTTAAAAGATTAAAAGGAGAACTTTAATACATTAAATGATTTTTATTACAATATTTGCTAAAGTATTCCATTTGTAAATTGTTCCAAAGCTGAGTTGTAGTAGGGAAAAAAAGAGGATTCTGAGTTTCATATTTGCCACTAAACTAGTTACATGCCAGAACACAAATTGTTTAACTGCCTTGAACCTTAGTTTTCTTATTTTATTTTATTTTATTTTTTTAAGATTTTATTTATTTATTTGACAGAGATAGAGACAGCCAGCGAGAGAGGGAACACAAGTAGGGGGAGTGGGAGAGGAAGAAGCAGGCTCATAGCGGAGGAGCCTGATGTGGGGCTCGATCCCATAACGCCGGGATCACGCCCTGAGCTGAAGGCAGACGCTTAACCGCTGTGCCACCCAGGTGCCCCTTAGTTTTATTATTTTAAAGGGCAATAAATCTACTTCAAAGGTCTTTTGTGTAAATAACATAATATATGTAAAAATATTTCAAAAACAATAAAATTATACACAAAAGAGAGGTAAATAAACCATGGCATAGTGTCCACATACTTTTCTATTGGTAAATATATATCCCGTACTCAAGAACTCAAAGTGAATGACAATGATGCTAACCTCACTATAAGTTAGTGAAAAGGTATAGCAAACCTCAGAATATAAAGTCAAAAATCTTGCCTCTTTTTTTTTACTTGTTTCACTGGTGGCATTAGTTTATTCTTTCCTGAGCTGTTAAGGTGATTGGGTTTATCTTTTTCTCTCTGATAGGAATAAATGAGGTATTTGAGATGATAAGATTAAGGAGTAACCACTGACAGAGAAAAAAGAAAACCATAAAGAATTTGGATAAGGCGCAAATAAGCAGCAACTTAATTCTCCTATAAAATTTACAGTATAAGCAATATATAATTATATACTTATTTTAGTAATTATTGACTACCGAAAGTTTTTTTTTTTTTAAGAGTTAATTTTAACTAATCAGCAAAACACTATTATTGGTCGGCTTTTCCAGTATGAAAAACAGTTGTAGCGAACAGTAATAGGATTCATTCCCATTTCTATCCCTCGATTCCTGACCTGTGAATCCTGGCTAAATGAAAAACAACATCATATACTGGATACTAATTTAGACATAAATAGCCTCATAGAGGATACGGGAGTGGCATCACTCACTAGTACTCCTAGTATCTACAGCAAATTTTTTGCTTCCTGTACCCACAATCTTACACTCTACTGGTCCAGGAGGAATGCTTCCAGCAGGAGACATAGGGAGAATACCACATGAAGACAGAGGCCTGGAGTCATACATCTACAAGCCAAAGAATGCCAAAGATTGTTGGCAAACTACCAAAAGCTAGAATGATGTGATGGGGAGGATTCCCCTATAGGCTTCAGTGGCAGCATAACCTTCTAGACATCTGATTTTAGTCCCAGCCTCCAGAACTGTGAGACAATAGATTTTGTTGTTGCTTTTATAAGCCACCTAGTTTGTGATACTTTATTATGGGAGCTTTAGAAAAGTAATACAACCACTATTTTAATAAATCCTCTTCATTTAATAAGGCCCAACGCTTGTTTAGGGATTTACTATTTCCTAGGAATTAGTAGCTGACGGGCTGTGTCTCCTGTTTTTCAGAAGCAGTTAAGGAGAAACAAGAAGGAAAACTGAATCAGGTAGTATAATCGTTAAGTGGAAAAAATGTTTATGCTCTTTATAATAAAGCACCTTTTATTTTCACACTTTAAGAGAACAATAGGGTGATTCTAGATATGGAATAACATTGGCAAATAGACTTGGAGAATATGAGCCAGTTTTATAAGTGTAACAGAGGATGATTTAACATTCAATGATGTACTTTTAAACTTTACCTTAGCCAAGGGTCTAAAAGACAAAGGAAGCCATTATATTGCCCAAACTCCTAAAGCAATATTTGATTTGGGCCAAGGAAGTACAGACACTCCAGACCGATGGGGCAGGGGAAGCAGGGGGAATTTTAAATAATCTCATAAGGAAACTTTTAAGGGAGAATAACATCCATCATTTTGTCAACAGTGATTGGTTAAGGATGAGATTTTAGAGCAGTTCAATAGGACTTTGAAATCTAAAATGTGGTGCTATTTTACTGCTCAAATACATTTTAATACATTGATATAATTCAACACTTTATCACTAGTTATAACCAGCAGATCATCTGCACACACACAAAAAAATCTGTAATGTCATAGCCAGAAATTCTTTAGATCTTAAAGACAAAAAAACCCCAGAAAATTCCACTTTGTATGAAAGAAAATCATAGAATCGCATATGGGTTAAAGGAAAGATTTGAAAAATGGTTCCAGAAGATAGTAACAAGATATATTTAGCAATAAAAGTGGTAACTAAGAGTTAGCAACTAGTTTATAGTTAAAAGATCAGCTACCTAAAGAACCCCAAACCATAACCCTATGTCAAGAGTTAGTACACAATATAGTAAAAGAAATTATCTAGACAAAGGGCTATGACAGGAATGAGATCATTCTCATCAAATGGTTGGACTGACCTGAAAATATTAATAGTTCTATAAGACTTTGATGATTCATAACCTCTACATGGTGGAAAGTAGGTGAATGAAAATGGTTTTTATGTTGCACTACTCTCAGCAATATTTCAACATTACCTTTCCCCTGAAGCTTAAGGCTGATAGTTGGGATTTAAGTAGATACAGTCCCCAGAATGAGGAAATCACCCATGAAGATGTCACATTCTTGTGTGGAGGGCCATACTCTCTAGAGGAATAAGTATAATCTATCAACTATATATTGATATTTAGAAAAGAGCAAATTAGTTCAAGTCATGTTCTACGGCCCCCTCAGTATTTTATGTTTGGTCTTTTGCTTATTATTAACCAAGAGAAAAAGTGAGAAGGCTGCATGAAACATTTTATTGTCAGGTCTGCAAGTGGGTATATCCTAGACACCACATTATTTTAGCCAGTATCCAGTCACCAGGCCATATCCATATTGCAGTTTGGGCTGGGAAAGGTAGTGGCCCCATGTGGAAGAGGAAATGGGATTGATATGCATCTAACAATTAGTGTGAAAAATTTGATACATATAAACATGCACACTAACTTGAAAAGATATCTGTAGCCCCATATTCATAGCAGCATTATTAACAATAGTCAAGAAATGGAAACAAACCTAAGTGTCCACTGATGGATGAATGGATAAAGACGTGGGATGGATATATATATATATACCCATAACCATATAAATTCTTTATAAATATATATACAACGGAATATTATTCAGCCATAAAAAATAAGGAAATCCTGCCATTTGCAACAACATGAATGGACTTTAAAGGCATTATGCTAAATGAAATAAGTCAAAGACAAATTCAGTATTTTCTCACTTATATACAGAATCCAGAAAAAAAAAAAAAGAACACCAAATTCTTAGAAAGAGATCATAATTGTGGTTACCGGAGGCAGGGGTGGTGTGAGGGGGAATTGCAAGAAGGTGGTCAGAAGGTGCAAACTTCCAGTTATCTTATGTTTATCTTATATTTTATATTTATCTTTATCATATAAAGTAATAATAAAGATAAAATATACAGCATAATGACCATAGTTAACATTGTTGTATGGTATGTAGGAAAGTTGTTAAGAGAGTAGAACCCAAGAGTTTTCAACACAAGGAGACATTTTTTTTTTCTTATTCTTTTTATTGTATCTATATGAGATGATGGATGTTAACTAAACCTACTGTGGAATCCTTTTACAACATACAGAAATCAAACCATCATGCTGTACACCTTAAGCTTATACAGTGATGTATGCCAATTCTTTCTCAATAAAACTGGGGAAAAACATGCACGAATATCCCCTATTTTTATTTTGTGGGCACTTGCAGTTATGTCTATACCAACTATTAATTTTCAGTCTTTCTGGATTAGATTGGATCTCCTTAATTGACAGCTTATACTTGGGTTTTGTTTTGCGATTCAATCTAAGAGTTTTTTCTTTTACTAGGTAAGTTTATTCCACATAAATTTATTCATCTGAGAGATAGGTTTGGACCTAGTTCTGTCAAATTATTTTACGGGTTTGTTTGTTTTTTTAAGTAGGCTCCATGCCCAGTGTGGAGCCCAACGCAGAGCTTGAACTCACAACCTGAGCTGAGATCAAGAGTCAGACACATAACTGACTGAGCCACCCAGGCATCCTTTCTTCTTTCACTTTTTGAATGTTTGCTACAAGTTTTGTTTTTTCTTTGGTTTAGTTTTAAGCTTTTTATTTTCTTTATAATTATTTCAGGGGTTTCCTTTTTAAAAAAGCAATATTTATTCTATGATTTTTATAGGTTTGAAATGTCTGTTAGCCTAAACCTGTACAATAATTTGGTTTTGTATCAAATTCTTAGGATGTTCTTTCTTTTTCTGAGGAAAATGTAAATAATATTTCATAGTCTTCTAGCACTGATTGTTACTGGGATGAATTTCTACATAATTTTCTCTTCATTTTTGGAATAAGGTAAATTATACACATATATAACTTAATTGATATATATGTAACATTTTCTCCCAATCTATGGCTAGCCTTTTCATTTTCTTAATGGGGTGTTTTAAAGAGCAGAAGTTGTCCTGAGAAATTTACAAAGTAGTAGGCATCATACTTCCTGATTTGAAGCTATATTATAAAGCTATAGTAATTAAAATTGTATGATACTGCCATTAAGACAGATGCACTGACCCATGGAACAGAATCAAGAACCCAGAAATAAACTCATGTGTATACAGTCAACAAATAATTTTACCAGAGAGCCAGGAATACACAATGGAGAAAAGACAGTCTATTCAATAAATGGTGCTGGAAAAATTGGATGTGCGAAAAGACAGCTTACAAAATGCAAAAAAATATTTGCAAACTATGTATCTGATAAGGGGCTAACATCCAAAATATATAGAGAATTCATTCAACTCAATAGCAAAACCCCAAACACTCCAATTAAAAAATGTGACCAGAGAAAATGGCCAACAAGTACATGAAAACGTGCCCAACATCACTAAAGGGAAATGCAAATCAAAACCACAGTATCGCCTCATGCCATAATCAAAAAGACAGAGATAACAAATGCTCATAAGGATGTGGAGAAAAGGGACACGTGCACTGTTGTTGGGAATATAAATTGGTACAGCCGCCATGGAAAATGGTAAGGAGATTCCTCCAAAACTTAAACTTAGAATTACCATATGCACCAGCAATTCCACATCTGGGAATATATTTGAAGGAAATGAAAACACTATGTCAAAAAGATCTGGACCCCTATGTTCATGGTAGCATTATTTATAATAGCTAAGACACAGAAACAACCTAAGTGACCATACATGGATGAATGGATAAAGATGTTGTGGTATATATATACATACATAATACACACATATATACACATTCAGTGGAATATTCAGCCATAAAAAAGAACAAAATCCTGCTATTTGAGAAAATAGTGATGGACCCTGAGGACATTATACTAAATGAAATAAATTAAACAAAAAGGACAAATACCATATGATCTCCCTTATACGTGGAATCTAAAGAAACAAAAAACAAACAAAACCCTCCAAACTCACCAAAAAAAAAAAAAAAAAGAGAGAGAGAGAGAGAGAGAGAGATCAGATTTGTGGTTACCAGTGACAGTGGGCTGGGGAGGGTAGAATTGGATGAAGGTGGTTAAAAGGTACAAACTTTCAGTTATAAGATAAATAGCACTACAGATGTAATGTACATGATGACTATAGTTAACACTGCCGTATGGTATATTTGAAAGTTGCTAAGAGAATAAATCCTAAGAGTTCTCATCACAAGGAGAAAACATTTTCTGTTTCATTTTTTCTGTATCTATATGAGATGATGGAAGTTAACTTATTGTGGTAATTTTTTCACAAATATGTAAGTTCAATTATGCTATACACCTTAAATTTATAAAGTGCTATATGGCAATTATATCTCAATAAAACTGGAAAAAAATAAAAGAAAAATACTGTTGCAAAACCTAAAATAATAACATTTCTTAAGACCACTCTGAAAGGAACTGAGACTGCAACTGTGTCATAACAAAACCTATTAAAGTACAGGTTTACACCTAGGAAATGGATAATAAAACAATCTGGAGTGGGAAGCACAGAAGAAAGTCAGTTGCCACTACGGGATTTTGAAGCACCTCTACAGCATCAAGCAAAGAAAAACAATTCAGTAAGGATAAGTTGGATGAGCATTGTAAACCAATAGCTGATAATTGAGAACAAACTGGAAAGGAGAAAAGGAGTAGGAAAGTCAGAATCAAAAAATAAATGATATTTACAAAAGAATATTAGATTTTAAATTAGTCCTAAGGCATATAGCTGCTGTCACATTCTACCTTGGGATGAAGTGTGGCCTTACCTTGCCAAATAGATTTTTAAAGGTCAAAGAGATTTCTTGGCATTGAGCATCACTTCAGGATGTCAACAGAGTCAGGATGATCTCCTTGTGGATGCCTGAAATTTACATATTCAAACAATTACATCTCAGATCCCACATGCCCACTTTCTCAATAACCATTATGACCAGCTCCCTGGTCACTTTAATTCCTTATTTTATTAAATAATGTATTAAAATTTATAAAAGACATTAAAAATTAATGTTTTTAATTGTGATAAGTAAGTTTATATTTTTTGCTTTTATGATGGGAGCTTTTGGTGTTTTATCTCAAAAATCTTTGTCTACCCCAGTTCTGTAATTATTTTCTTCTTGGTTTTCTTCTAGAAGTTTCATAATGTTTTAGCTCTTATGTTCAGATCTGATCCATTTCAAGTTAAATATCTGTATTTTTTGAAAGTTAAATCAATTTTGCATATCTGGGATAAATACTACTTGGTAATGATACATTATTTTTATGTATTACTGGATTCGATTTACAATATTTTGATAAGAATTTTTGCATCCACGTTCATAAGGGATATTGGTCTGTAATTTTACTTCCTTGTAATGTCTCTGTCTGGTTTTAGGGTATTAGGACAATGCTGGTCTCCTAAAATGAGTTGGAAGTATTTCACTCCCACTATTTTCTCAAGTCTATGTAAGATTAGTGTCCCTTTTCTTTCAATATTTTCTTAAATTTACCATTCCTATCATGTAGGACTGATGTTTTTGTTTTTGTTCTGGAAATGGGGAGTTTTTAAAAAATAAATTTCATGTTTAATGGGAGAGTTTTTACATATATTTTTTTCTGTGCCAATTTTGTTAATTTGATTTTTCAGATTATTTTCCAATCCTTTTTTTTATCCTTATGAAATGTTCTATTCTCTGTCATTTATTCAATTTTACATTAGTTTTTAAAATTATGATATGTTGGTGACCATACAATACATCATTAGTTTTTGATGTAGTATTCCATGATTCATTGTTTGCATGTATCACCTAGTGCTCCATGGAATACGTGCCCTCCTTAAAACCCATCCCTGGGCTAGCCAATCCCCCCACCCTAATTATTTTCAATGTTATCAGTTTTTAAGTAGTCAATTTTTTTCACAAAATAGGTTGTTATTATTCTTTTAATGTATATAAGCTCCATAGAGTTTTATCCTTTTTCATTCCTATCTTTGACATTTTTTATCTTCCTTCATTTTTTCTGATCAGTTTGGCAAGAGGTTTATCAATTTTATTGATCTTTTCAAAGAACTAGCTCTCTGTTCAATTGATTTTTTTCTATTTATTGTTTATTTCAATTCATAACTCTATTCCTTATTTCATTCCTTCTACTTATATTGGGCTTAATTTTTTCTTTCAGCTCTTTAAAATAGAAGCTTAGATCATTGATTTTTAAATGTTTTCTTTTTTTTTTTTTTAATATTAGCACTAAAAGCTATAAACTCCCTTCTAGGAATCACTTTAGCTGCACTCTACAAGTTTTGATGTGTATTCTCATTATAATTCAAAAATAATTTCATTTCCGTTCAGTTCAACATATTTTCTAAATTACCATGCTATTTATTCATTGAATCATGGGTTATTTAAAACTGTGTAGATTAATTCTCAAATATTTAGGTATTTATCTACAGATAAATTTTGTTATTATTTTTAAATTTCATTTCATTGTAGTCAGAGAATAATGTTGTATGCTTTTGATTATTCTACATTGATAGTTTTTTTTGTGGCTCAATATATAATTTATCTTGATGAACATTTCCTATGCACTCAAAAGGAACATGTATTTTTTTGTTGGATGTAGTTTTCTATATTTCAATTAGGTTAAGCAGGATGGTATTGTTTTGCATATCTTCTATAAACTTAGTGATTTGCTGTCAACTTCTTTTATCAGTTACTGAACGGTGTTGAAATCTTCAACCATATTATAGATTAATGTAATCTTCCTTTCAGTTCTCTTAGTTTTGGTTTCACGCATTTTGAAACTCAGTTGGTAGGTGAATACACATTCAGGACCTTTATGCCCTTTTGATGAATTGATCCTTTAATTATTTATGAGACGACATTCTTTACTTTGGTAATACAATTTCACCTGAAGTTTATTTTTCTACTATTAACACAGCCATGTTAGCTTTTTTTAAAACTGAAGACTTATCATTGTCTTTATATTCAAAGTGATTATTGTGCACACCATAAAGTTTGCCTTGCTTTTTTATCTAGCCTGAAAAATCTCTGCCTTTAATTGGATTGTTAGAATATCTCTGTAGGTACAAATTTCCATCTGGCATTATTCTTATTAAGTCTAAAATAACTTCCTTTATCATTTCTTATAGTGCTGGATTATATTTTCTTAGCTTTGTCTGAAAATGTCCTTATTTTGCCTTCATTTTTGAAGGATATTTTATCTAGATATAGAATCTGATTATATTTTTTTCTTTCTTTCAATACTTTGAAGATGTTTTTCCATTGCCCTCCAGCTTATATTGTTTTAAATGAAAAGTCAATATTAATTCTTATTCTATTAATTGCACTACAGGCAAAATGCCTTTTTTGTCTTTGGCTCATTTAAATTTTTTTCTTTGTCATTAATTTTCAATAATTTAAGTCTGTATGATTTTTTTGGTGTTTACTCTGCTAGGGACTCACTGGACTTCCGGCTGTTGTGCCTATATAATTTTCTTCAAATTTGAAAAATATCAGACTGTTACTTCATCAAAAAATGTTCTGCCCCCCTTCCCGGCCTCTGGGACGCCATCTATACTTTAGATTACTTGATATTGTCACTCAGTCACAAGAATCAATGTTTTCATTTACTTTCAGCCCTTCTGCTCTTTGTCCTTTAGTTTGAACAGTTTGTTGTTGTTTGCTATATCTTCAGTTCATTTATCTTTTATTTTAGTGTATAGTCAGCTGTTAAGCTCATTTATTGTTTTTGGATTTTTTCTTCATTTGTACACATTTTTTAGATCTAAATGTTTCATTTTAGTTTTTTTTCATATCTTCCATTCCTCTCATTTTCATGTTTTCCTCTAAATCTTTCAAAATATTTATAATTACTATTTTAAAGAATGTGTCTGCTAATTTCAGCACCTATTATATTTATGGGTTTATTTCTATTAGTTAATTGTACTTCTAGTTATTAGTCACTTTTCCTGCATGTGTAGTAATTTTGGGTCCAATGCCAAATATGATTTTTGACTCTGGATTTTTAATTTTTCTTTCAAGAATGCTGAGTTTCCCCATGGCATGATTATTTCATCAATGCAAGGTTTTTTAAAAAAGCTTTGTTCATATGATGATAGAATTCTTAATATGGCCATAATTTAGCCCTGTTACTAAAGTAAGGCCATTGGGGGATCTCTACTGAATGCCTTGATTGCTCAACAATGTTCTCCATTCTGGCTGCTCTAAACTCAAATTTTATTTCCCAGGCCTGTTCATACTCTCCCTCCTGCTTTCCAGTCTGTAAACTGCCTCCAGTTAGAAAAGTAGAATGACTGAATAACTCATTTCATTTGTTTCCCTTCTCTTTAGGATCACCTTCTTGTACTGTTTTCCAAGGTCTGAAAACAGTTCTTTCCTACATTTTGTCCAATTTTTTTAGTTGTTTATGGTGGGAGCACTAGTGTAGTACTTGTTATTTGTTTTATTTTTTTATTTTTTGTCTTTTTATAAAATAAAATCACAGAAAAACACACAAAAGAAATTGTAGCTTAGTGAATTACTATAAGGTTAAATACCTGCTATGTTCTAAATGTTTGTGTCCCCCTCTTCCAAAATTCATATGTTAAAATCCTAACCTCCAAAGGTGATGGTATTTGCAGGTAGGACTTTGGATTAGTGCTCTTAAAAGAGGTTCCTGGCCCCTTCTGCCTACTGATGATACAGGAAGTCTGTGACTGGGAAGAAGACCCTCACCCCGGCATGTGAATGTTATGATCTTAGACTTCCAGCTTCCAGAACTGTGGAAAATAAATTTATGTTGTTTATAAGCTACCCAGTGTGTGGTATTTAGACCATTCCTGAATGGTCTAAGACAATACCCTTATAACCAACACACTGGGCAAGAAAAAGATATTGGTTAACTATCCTAGAAGCTTCTCTGTGTGCCCTTTCCCACTGACAGCCCCCTCCCACCCATATCCACTATCCCAACTTTTATGATACTCATTTCCTTGCTGTCGTTACGGCTTTTAATCATCCAAGTGGACATCCCTAGGCACTATAGTTTAGTTTTTAGTTTTACACATTTTAACTTGAATTGTCTTTTAAGTAACCTTTTATATACAGGTGTTCCTGCTATCCCTTCTTTTACTATTTATCTGTTGAAGAAGTGAGATGTTTGTCCTGTCTGGTTTCTCATAGTCTGGATTTTTCTGATTACATACTCATGGTATAATTCAATATGTTCTATTTTTTTCTATTTCCTGCAAACTGTCTTCAGGATCTAGAAGCTCGAAAAAACTTTGTTTTTTTATCCCTTGGTAAGATTATAATCTTTCATCTGAAGGCACATGTAATTTGTTTTTGCTCAATTTTGATGTTAGCAGACATTTGTGCTTAATGTCTAAATTCATTAATTCACTGGTATTTATAAAATAGTGATATCCTAATGTTTTTGTTTATTAGTTGGAATAAGTTAATAAGAAGACAGTCCCTCATTTACTACTTACCAAGTGGTATGGTTCATTTAAGAAAGGTGAAATGAATGCTTGCTTCTTTTATTTATGTTTTTAGGATAATTTGTGACTGTATTAGTTTTCTTTGGCTGCTGTAACAACCACAAAGTTGGTGCCTTAAAACAACACCTATTTATTCTCTTATAGTTCTAAAGTCCGTAAGTCTGAAATGAGTTTTGGGGGGCTAAAATCAAGGTTTCAAGCAGGGCCACACTCACTCTAAAGGCTCTAGTGGAGAATCTCTTTCTTTTCCAGAGATTAGAGCTCTATTTCTTGCATTCCTTTACTCATGGCCCTGCCTCCATCTTCGTCCTCTGGACTCTGTTTCCACCACATGGTCTTCTCTGTCGGTAGTCAAATCTCCCTCTGCCTCCCTTATAATTATACTTGTCATTATATTTAAGAGTCACCTGGACAATTGAGGATCTCCCCATCTTAAGATCTTTAACTTAATCACATCTGCAAAGACCCTTTTTCCACATATAATAAAAATGGTAAGAACTGAATATCTTCAGAGGCCTGTCATAGTGACCAATGAAGTCTTTAAAAAATACTGTTTAATGTTACTATGACATCACAACTTAAACACATTTGATTAGTTTCAACCCATTGTGATTTTTATACAATCTATGGCCAATGAGGGCCTCAATTTGACTTCTGAATTCTTTTTTTTTTTTTTAAGATTTTATTTGACAGAGAGAGAGACAGCCACCGACAGAGGGAACACAAGTAGGGGGAGTGGGAGAGGAAGAAGCAGGCTCCAAGTGGAGAAGCCTGCTGCGGGGCTCGATCGCAGGATGCTGGGATCACACCCTGAGCCGAAGGCAGACGCTTAATGACTGAGTCACCCAGGCGCCCCGACTTCTGAATTTCTTTGACATGACCCTTGTAATCTTTGCTTGTTTCTCTGATATGCAGTATTTCAAGATGTTCTAATACATTTTCTGCTATAAACCTGGAATCAGTAATTTCTTGAAGCAGCTATGGTTTCCTTAAAAAAAAAAAAAAAAAAAAAAAAGTATGTCCAAACAATAGTCTGGAAACTAGGGCCACTATTTGTTACTGGTTGGTAATTTTTTTTCTAGGATTTTACAAATTCAGAACTACAGGGTTTTATATAACTTTTTAAATTTTACATCTGTACTTTGTTTCTTCCACATTGAGAGTCCTGGTCCTCAAGGCCACACAAAATAAAAGATTTAGAATATATCATAATTACTCAGTTGCTATGCCTTGTCACATTTAAGTATTTTAAATGTGTTACTCTATTTTTCTAGCATAGAGCATTGATGTTAAAAAAAAAAACAAAACTCATGGCAATATCATTTTGATGCCCTTAGTAAATATGTGCTCTTTTCCCTAGATTCCCAAATGATTTTTTTCTGTTTCTTTTAAGTCCATTTTATTAGAATATGTCTTGGTCTTGATTGTTCTGGGTTGATATTATCAGGTAACAGTGTGCTCTTTTAATGCATATTTTATAATAATACTTTCAGCAAGTTTTTAATATTTGTTCTATTACCTAGATTTCCATTTTTTTATGAAATACCATTTCCATATATTGGATCTTTTTGTATCTTCAATATTTGTCATTTTCTCTTAAATCCTTTTTATCTCTTCATTTTGTTTTTCTTTTTCTTTCTTTTAATCTATTTCTAATAAGATATTATTTGCTGTGATTGGAGTATATGCTTTCTCTAGTTTATTCATCAATTCTAAAATAGTTTTTAATTTGTTTTTTGAGTTATATCAGCTAATTTGATGTTTTCTAGTTCTAATTCTTATTGTTTTTTCATATCTTGTCTTTTCCTAATATTTTTAACTCATTTTGAAATGATTTCAATTTGCTTATATTTCAGTATGTCTTTCTAGTGTATTTTCTTTGCCTACAGGGTTATTCTATTATTGTTGTGTTTTCTTATAGTTACTTGCCTAGTGTTTGACTTTAATAGTTTTCTAATGCTTATTTTTATGTAGATTTAATTTTCATGACTTTTTAAAAGATTTAGTTCAGATAGATTTTCTAACTGGTTATGAGATCCTTTTTATGTTGTTTTCATTTATTAGTAAAACTACAATGGTTTGGTTGGGGCAATTTCTAGCTGCTTCCTTTTCCCTTTCATCTAGACCTTCTTTTTCTTTCATTTCAGTTGTTCCTAATCTGCACAGTTTTGTTTTATCACAGCAGCTTCTCTTCAGTATGCCACCTTGTACTTGGAGGAAGCCCTATGAGAACTTGTGGGAATTAGTCAGTTCTTAAGACTTACTGGTTATTGAAATATGCTAAACCTCTTCCAGTTTTAGCTACTGTTCTCAAATTGAATTGCCATGATTTCCAGCGAATACTTTTTAGTTTATGTGGGGCTCTTCTGTCCTCAGGTCCATCAAATACCCCATTACTTCTGTTTTTCCCTGCATAGACACCCAGAAGATATAGGTCTTGTGACTACTGATGGCTTCTCTCCATCTGCTTGTATTTTGAAGACTGTGAGGATACATTGTTGTCTTGTTTGTAAATATTGTTTGTTGCTGGCTTTATAATATGATAATTGTAATGCCTGTTTTTATGTGGGAATTCAAAAAATCTCATACCTATGGTATCATCTTCATGACCATCTTCTCAAAAATGTTATTCAAATGAGATAATTTAATATAAAAAAGTTGATTAGATATTAAAGAACCAAAGGCTTGACAAGAACCCTTGAATATCACAGAGCTAGAAACTGCGGGGAGCAACAACAATATCTAGAGCTGAGATGCCAAAGAAGGGTATACTGCTTGGCTAATGCTGGCATTTCTGAGTACAGATGAGTGGACTCCTAGGAATTGGGAAGCTGGAAGACCACTGATGTTGGTTTACCTGAAGTGGCACAGCAAGCATGGTGTTCAGAAAACTGCAAATTAGAGTCAACTACTGCTACTGTAAGGGAATGTCACTGCAGAGTAAAGCTTTATTAGGGTGATGCTAATAGGAACAAGATACAAATGGCAAGAAAAAGAACAGTTTCTTTCATATTCCATCTTGTGATAACCCTTTTTTGCTCCCTATTGCCAGAGCTAAACAGGGAGCAAACTGACAAATGAGAAATGCAATTTTCAGAGTTCTAATTCCAGCATTAAAGCAAAATATAGAACAGTAAATTTGAAGCTGAGAGATAATACCTTAAAAGCTGGCTTATAACTATTATATGCTCTTTGTAAACTGTGCCTTTTGTCATTGCATACTCTTTATCTTATTTAGAATTTTTAACCTTAATTCATTTTATCCGATATTAATGTTGTCTTTCTTCCATTTTTTTGTATTCAATTGCTTATCTCTCATGCTATTCTAAAATTTTCAACATTTCTTTGTTAAACTTTGTTTAAATACTTTTTTTTAAAGAGTATATTGATAGGTTTTATTTTTTTTCAACCCAATCTGAGGAGCTGTTTTATACATTGGGGAAATGAATCATTCATGTTTTATTCCTTTCATCCGACTTTGTTTGCATTTTTAAAAACATTTCCTTAAGTATTTCCCTTACTTAGTTTTCCTGTTTGATCATTACCATTACTTATCTTTCCCTCTTTTTAACTATGAAATTCTATTGCACTTTTTCATGCAACTGGTGATTTTCATATATTCAAAATGAAATCCACATGAAAGTAAGGGCTATATGCCATATCAACTATCTCTGTTTGCTGGGTGCTCTGTTCCTTCTCTGGATGGGCCCTTTCAAATACTTTTACTTCTCTCCCCACCCACAAACTCCTAGGATTTGTTGATGTATTTTAATTGCCTTTAGAGTCTATTATCAGGATTCCTATGTAGTATGTCACTTTTATTTCAAGAAGCACCAGTTAGTCTTTTTATTACACATACTCAGTCTCTCTGCATCTGTTTAGATATCTTCTTAGGTAACAGATGTGTCAGAGCTCATCATTCTTTCATTTACTCTATCTTCCCATGTCTTGAGGTATTTCTTTTTTTTTTTTTTTTTTTTTGCTGTTTGATTACAGTCCTTTCCTGTACTATTTCCTCAGTTGTGCTGTGTGATACATTCTAGCACATATTTACAAACAACTTTGACACTGACAATTAAATGTTATCTTGGTTGTATTATAGTCAATGGATCATATAGTCCTTTCTCTCAATATAAATTATATTAAACTTTCTAACTTATAATATTGTAAGTAAAGAGTTGGTTCCTGTCTGATTCTTTTTCTTTCATAATTATTCTTCCTCCATTAGCTAACTTAACTTTTTTTTTTTCTTTATCCTCTGGACTCAGATATTTAACTAGATTATTTCTAACATGTCCATAACAAGATAGTATTAAGTCAGTATGTGGAAAAAGTTGAAATCTCAACAGAATGATAGGTCCTTGAGATATTATTAATAGTTTCCATGACACCTTTTCATTGTATTGATTTGGGACTGCTGGTATTTCCTTTCTCGTTAACAGTCACTGAGGTCCTGTTTTCCCTGTTGACTATAATGTAAATCTTGGAAGTGGAGTTTGACTGCACTATTGTGTAGAAGCAAACCATAATTTTGATGTATTAAGAAACCGGTTGTGATTGCTCTGCAATAGCTGATGGGAACTTCCCTCCTTTCCTGCCATGTCATTCTTAGTAAATAACAAAGTCTTATTTTAAGTTTTGAGCCTATGGTCTTATTTTCCACAACAGCGTTTTTCTTTATCAATCCTGCCTGAGCTCTTTTATTCTGTAGACAAATTTCTTTCTCCAGTTCAAGATAAGTTTTTGCTATAAAATGTTTTATTATTGATGTTATCCCATCTTTATTCTTCCTCCTTTTGGAACTCCTGTGTTACTCACTATTGAGTCTTCTGTGTGTCCTTCAGTTCTCTGACCTTTTCTTTTATACTTTCCATCTGTTTGTGCTTTCGTTCTGTGCTTTGAGATATTCCTCCACTTGATCTTTCATGTTACTACTGCTGATGTATGATTCATGTGTTGTTTTTTAAGTATGAAAATCATGATTCAAATCCTCAGGTTGGGATAGTGTGAGATAGGGATAATAGTTAATGCAGTCCTAAAATTCCCAGGCTAAAGCTCTGGTCTGAAATAAGCATATAAAATCAGTGGAAATGAATCTGGTCTGAAATAAGCATATAAAATCAGAGAAAAATAAATTGTTGTGTTAGTTTGCTAGGGCTGCCATAACAAAATACCACAGACTGGGTGGCTTAAACAGCAGAAATTTATTTTCTTAAAGTTCTGGAGGCTGAAGTCTAAGATTAATGTGCCAGCAGTGTTGATTTCCTCTGAGGCCTTTTTCCTTGGCTTGTAGATGGCTGTACATTTGCTGCCTCTTCACATGGTCTTTTCTCCGTGTGTACACAGCTTTGGTCTCTGCTTATACATCCAAATTTCCTCTTTTTATGAGGATACCAGTCAGATTGGATTAGGATCCACCCTAATAGTCTCATTTTAGCTTAATCATCTCTCTAAAGAACTTACCTCCAAATATGGTTACATTCTGAAGTGCTAGGAGTAAGGATTTCAACATATGAATTTGGGGGGGAGTCACAATTCAGACCATAAGAGTTGTCATTGTAAAAAGAGAGATTTGTTGAGAGATTTTTATTTCACATCAGCTAATTCTTATACCAACTAGGTGTCTAACAATTCAATTCAGTTCAATTCTGGCAGCAACTCTTAAAAGTTAGCATCAGGCTAGTCAAGTTTCAGAGCTTAGTCCCTCAAGACTACACCCACTTCAGAAACTAAGGACATACAGTGCCAAGGGTACCTACATTTCTGCTCAGCACACTAAATTATTCATGAATTCCTCTGACTGCCTCTCTAGGTTTAATAACTGACTAGAACAACTCACAGAACTCAAGAAAGCATTTTACTTGTGATCACTGGCTTAATATAAAGACATAACTCAGGAACAGTCAAATGGAAGAGATGCATAGGGCAAGGTATAGAGGTGGCTTATGGTGGTGTAGAGCTTCCACCCATCCCTGAGTGCACTACCCACTCAGCACCTTACATGAGCTCATTGGGAAACTCCGAACCCCATCAATTAAGGGTATTTAATGGAAATATTATTACATAGACATGGCTGATTAAGTTATTCTGTCACTGGTAGAGACTCCTGGGTGGGTCAGTGGGTTAAGCATCTGCCTTTGGCTTGGGTCATGATCCCAGAGTCCTGGGATGGAGTCCTTGCTCAGCGGGGAGCCTGCTTCTCCCTCTCCCTCTGCCTGCCACTCCCCCTGCTTTACTCCCTCACTCTGTCTCAAATAAATAAAATCTTTAAAAAAATAAAAAATAAAATAAATTATTCCATCATTGGTGATTAACTCAATCTCCAGTCCCTCTTCCCTTTCTGGAATTTAGGAGTGAGACTGAAAATTCCCAGCTTTTAACCATGGTTTAGTCTTTCTGGTAACCAGCCTCCATCCTGAAGCTACTAGAGGCCTGCCTTATCACTAAGGAAACTCCAAACGTTTTAGGAGCTTTGTGTCAGGAACCAGGGACAATGACAAAATATTTTATCATAACATATTTGTGCAAAAAGGTGGTATATTGATTTGAAACCTTGATGAGCACAGATCATAAAAAAATCATTCAAAAGTTATGTCTGCATTTTAAAGAAGTTAATTACCTTTAAAGCAGATTGTCTCTTTAAGAATGGCGTGTAAAGCAAATGCAAATCAAGTATCTACTTATTCCTGGGAAAACTTCAGATATCTTGAATGTAGGAATCTTGAATGTAAGTACCTTAGACAGAGAAGCTAAGCATTTTGTTTTGTAAATTGAAACGTATCTAGGTATCAGGTTTCTGCAGATTTTCTGGCTTCCTTGAAAAAGTCTCTTTTTCTCTTTGGATTTGCATTGCCATGTATATTATTGTTGTACTTTTTCCTTGAACAGTTGTTGGAACCTTTCTTGTGCACCTTCCAGTCACTATATGCCTTTTGTATTACCTAAGAATAACTAATAAACTGATTCCTAATTTCTGATTTTGTATTTCATATAAGTGCAATAATACAGAATGCATTTTTTCTTCAACATTTTGTGAAATTCATCCATATTGTTTTGCATATAGATTGTTAATTCTCACTGCTATGTCATACTCCACCATGTGAATATACCACAATTTATCTATTCTTTGTTAACAGGCATTTGAATATTTTTCAGTTTTTTGCTATTACAGTGTTGCAATGAATATTCTAGTGTATGTCTGTCGATGAATGAATACATGAATTTTCCCTTGGGTATACACTTAGAAATAAAACTGCAACTTCATAGGGTATGCATATGTTCACCTTTAGTAGATACTGACAAACAGTTTTCCAAAGTACCGATTGACATTCCCACCAGCACTGTATGAGTTATGATTGTTCCACATGTTTACCAAGTCTAATATTGACTATCTCCTTCATTTTATTCATTTTGTCTAGGTACATAATGGTGTCATATTATGACTTTAATTTGTTAGGCTGATAATAAAGGTGAGGTTTATCTTTTTTAAAGTATCTTCTTAAGTCTTTTGCTTGTTGTCCCCCTACACCCTATCATCACTGGGTTTTTTTTCTTATTGATTTCTACAAGTTCTTTATACAATCTAGATAACGTCTTTGTCAAATATATGTATTGGAGGTACTTTCTCCTACTCTGAGTTACTTAATCATTCTCTGAATGAATAAAAGTTCTTAATACAGACCAATTTATCATTTTATCTTTATGTCTAGAGTTTTTGGTATTTCCTGTTTAAGAACTGTTTATCTATGTGTAGCAAAAGATTAATGTTGTCCAAAGAAAGGTATGGCCTTTATCCCTGGCTCCTGGGAGGTAACCTGTAAACCCTTGGAATGTCCTGCCTCAAAAAGGTGTTCTTTGTTCACCTGGGGCCTTAAGCCATGCCAAACAGTCTATACTAACAATGTGATTTATGGTGGGGGCCCTGGCCCATATGGTATCACACTGACTTTTGCAAGAGCTGGAGACTAAGATTAGCAATGTGAGAAGAGAGCCATGACTATGTGACTGACCCCCAATAAAAACCCTGGACACCAAGGCTTGGTTGAGCTCCCCTGGTTGACAACACTCTGTGTGCATTGCCACACATCACTGTTGGGAGAAGCAAGCATTGTTCACATAATGCCACTGGAAGAGAACTGGAAGTTCTCTGTGCCTGGTCTCTCCTGCACCCTGCCCTATGTACCTTTTCCTGTTGCTGATTTTAATCTGTATTCTTTCACTACAGTTAACTGTAACCGTAAGTGTACCAGCTTTGCTGAGTTCTGTTCTTCTAGTGAATTACTGAACCTGGGGATGGTCTTAGGGATTTCCTGAATCATAGCCTATGAAAGATCATATAGATATTCTCCTGTTTCCTTTGAAAACTTTAGTATTTTATCATTCACATTCAGTTTTTAATTCCTTTAGAACTGATTTTGGTATTTGGCATGTGAAAACACAGGTCAAGTTGTAATACATCAGCTGACCACCTGTGTGTGTGTTTTTACTCTTTTTATTTACTGAGTCCTCCGGCTTTTTGTTCATCAAGAATAACTTGGTTATTCCTGGCTCTTTGTATCTGTATGAGTTTTCAGCTTGTCAATTTAATTTTAAAAACCTTTTGAAATTTTGATGGGGATTATGTTGAATTTTAAATTAACATCTTTACATCTGACATCTTTACAATATTAAATCTACTAGTCTTTGAACATGGTATATCACTATATCCATTTATTTAGATCTTCTTTGTCTCTCAGTGATTTGTAATTTTCAGTATAGAGTTGTTGTCCATCTTATTTTCTTTAGATTTATTCCTAAAAATTATTTTTTAAAGGATTCTACTGTAATTCTTATAATTGATGTGTGTAAAATATCCAAAGAATCTACAAACTATCAGAATTAATAAGAAATGTAGCATTGTTGCCAATATAAAGACAATAAGCAAAAATATTTCTATACACAAGCAACAAATATAAAAAAGACAGGGTAATCTTTTATTAGATTTCTCTTTAAATATGGCTTTTAAAAAGATCTGTGGAATTTGAAATTTTTAAAATAAAATTTTTAAAATATTTTCCCTGAAAATTTCCTTTGGAGTTATTTCATTTCAAGAGAAAAACAAGAGATGTAATTCATTGGTAGTCATTTTGGTAGAAACATATATTCCAAAAAATGAATAAACAAGACATGTTATAATTTAATGATTTTTATAGGAAAGTTTTTACTATTTACTATTGGTCATCTCTTTGGTATTTGAGATTTTACTGAACTTTCTTTTCTTTCCTGATATTGGAGAGTACATAACTGTTTTTTTTTTCAATTGTCTTTCATTACATACAGTTCAAAATTAAGTACTAGTGTCTTAAAGACTTGAGAATCAAAACCTAATAAAAAAATTAAAACCTACCCTTATGTAGAGTTTAAAGCTTGTTTTTAAATAAGTTATAGAATTTCAATTACTGTACTTACTCCTGAGTCTGCAAACTCATAACTGCAATTAGATGCAACTTTACCTTAGAATGATATGAATCTATAAAAATATAAATTATTATGAAATTCCAGGTTAATCTACTAAGTTGCTATTTTCAGTTTGTCAACAAGTTCTAATAATGGTCTTGTTATGTGATTAGATCAGCACACAATATTTTTTATTTATCTATAAATATTCAAGTTCTACTTTCTAAGTATCAGGCAAATCTTCAAGGAAACTTATAATAAAGACATGTATCAGTTTTGTGATTTCAATTCTTAATTCCTGGCTTCTTAAAAAAATAACTAAAGCTTTACTATTTCCTCGGGGTGGGGGGCGGGAGGAAAAGGCCCATGTAGCAGTCTACTTTGTACAGTAAGTACATGGAAACACAAGGATAGAAAGTAGTAGATGGTCTGTCAAAGCTAGTGAATCAGTAATATTTCAAAGATAGTAAATCTGTTGTGAACTCATAGTTCAATGGACCACACTCTGTAGTTAGATTACACTGGATGACAGGACAACTCTACAATTAGTTCTTGTGATACTGTGATTTATAATAAATATATGGTTCCTTGCTCACAGATCCCCAAAAACCTTGGAATTTTTGAGCATCTTTTGTTATATTTTGTCTTTTGTCCTCAGTTCCTGAAAGCACTTCAAAGCCATAAAGGTAAAATTAGTGTCTTGTTATCCATAACAAACCTCTTTCCACCACAACTGAGTTTATGTTAATGGATGACTTCTAAAAAGCACAGGATTGAGGCTGGTTGCCAAGGGAACCAACCAGGAATAGAGGGTTGGAACTTTTAGTCCCACCCCCTGATGAAAAGAGAGAAGGAAAGGAGAATGGCTGGAGGCTGAGTCAGTCACTAATGGTCAATGATTGAATCAATCACAACTATGTAATGAAGCGTCTATAAAACCCCAAAAAGATGTTCAGAGAATTTCCAGGTTGGTGAATACATGGTCAAGGGAGAGTGGCACACTTGGGGAGGGCATAGAAGCTCTAGCCCTTTTCCCATACCTTGCCCAATGCATCTCTTCCATCTGACTGACTGTTCCTGAGTTCTATCTTTTTATAATAAATCAGTAATCTAGTGAATAAAATGTTTTCTCTGAGTTCTGTGAGTCATTCTAACAAATTAATCAAACCTGAAGAAGGAGTGTGTGAGAGAAGTATAGATGATAACCTGGACTTGCTACTGGCATCTGAAGTGGGAGAAGAAACAGTCTTGTAGGACTGAACCTTTAACCTGTAACCCCTAACCTATAATCCAAAGAGGGGGGTCATGGGAACTTCTGATTTATAGCTGGTCATTCAGAAGCACAGGTAACCACCTGGAATTGCAACTGATATCGAAAATAGAGGGCAGTCTTAGGGGACTAAGCCCTTAACCTGTGGAATCTGATACTATCTCCAGGTAGATAATGTCAGAATTGAGTTAAATTGTCAGATACCCAGCTAGTGTTGGGAGAACTGCTTGCTAATGTGGGGAACCATCCCTCCACCCACACATAGACACACATATATCCTACATGTTAGAACTGGTGGCCAGAATCTTTAGTTCCCCCAAATGGGAATTCTTATAAGCCCTTTTGTAAGGAAAAAACAAACAAAAAAACCTTAACTGAACCATATAATTTTGAACACTAAATACATATTATGTTTGATACCCAAGTATAAAACATAAATAGCCTTCTTCAGCTGTGGCTCATCTTTACAAGTGGCATAGCCATAAGGCTGAAGACTACGGCAAGTCTTTTACATGTGGTTTCCATAAGGGGATCTTGGTAAAGATACCTTACTTAGAAGTCCGAGCTTTAGCTACTCAAGAGGACGCTTTTGCTCTGTAAAGGGCAGCTGAGGTTCTCCAAGCTTTCTGGCATGCTTGCTTAGCCAGAGCAGTGGGCTGCAGCTGTCATCATCCACCAGAGGTGGATTTGAAGAGGCAGTAGATTTGAAGAGGCAAGACACATAGGATGCAAGGCTTAAGAAGAATACAGGCTGTCAAAGGAGAAAGAAGCAAAATTATCCTAGTGCATACAACTTCCTCTCCTGAGAGCTATCAATACAAATATAACGCTGGTAACTACAGGAATTTCTAACTTGTTTATGCTCCTTCAATATTTGCTTATACTTCGACATTTATCACAAACATGTAATAAAACTGGTATGTATCTATTTGTCTCATCCACTGGACTCTGTGAACCCACACCCTCAGACTCTTGAACTTGGGTAAAACTGAGTAAGGAGCACTTTCTGTATGTATGCCAACCCATAAAATAGGTAATAATAATGTTAATTTACACAGGTGTACACATTTTGGGTTGACTTTTCAAAAGATCTTAACTGAGTACGAAAGTAATCTGTCATTGAAATGGTGTTAATTTTTCTGTTTTTGCATGTATTGTTTTCTTTGCTGAAACAAACTGGAAAAAAAATAAGTATTAAAAATTTACTAAGAGAAAAATGTGCCTCTCTGGGTTAGCCTAGCCAATAACACTGCATGTTAACTTGAATTAATATAAATCATGAATTACAGGTTGCAGTTGCATTTGAGCTAAGTTGCATTGTTCTGCACAAGTCAGAAAACTATATAATCATCACAACAAAATCATAATTTGGGTGTTTATGAGTTTTTTACATCCAATGAAGCCAACTGTTTGATACTGAACCTGTTCTAAAAATACCTATGCAGAGTTATTGATTTAAAATACAATGTGTTTAAAATAAAAAAATAAATAAAAACACTGAACAGCTTTCAACTACAAAAGCTGTCCTCAAGGTAATCTAGTATACACAAATCAGATTATTAACATTACTTAGTAAAGAGTTAAAATTGTCAGGTGTTTGAATTTTAGGCAACGGAGTTAGAAACAAAGGAAAAGATTCCATCATTTTGTGGGATATCTTAATTGGACTGAGAGTAATATATAATATTGTTTATATTTTGATGGATAACTACAGGTTTCAACAGCTACCTTAAGCTTAGAAACACAAATGTGGCACTAAAGAAAATAGACAGGGGGAAGTATATTTCTAGCTGCCTCATTCTTTTCTTCTCAGTATCCCCCATCTCAGCAAAGAGTAAACCGTCTAGTTTAGGATAAAAATAATACAGTGATAGCTGATGTTTCTCCTTCTCTCTCATCCAAACCTTGAGTAAATGATGTTATATCCAGAGTGTTCCTACCAGCCTCCTTGCCATCAACCATCATTTCTAGTTTGGATTATTACAATAATATTTAGTCCTAAAGTGTTCCTTCAATTGTTTATTCATCCACCCATCTAATAACTACTAATAAACCACCATTTAATTAGATACTGTTTGGGGTACTTCAGTACACAGAGAATTGCCCTTTCGGCCTTTACAAAAGAAATAAACACCTCTTATCTATCCTGAACTTCATTATGGTATATTGTTCCAGGACATAACTGCCCAGGGCACCTAAACGTCAATATTGAGAAAATTAATGACTAGTTAAGGTATCATTTTCCAAGTTGGGATCTTAATGCTCTCATTCTAAATCAAACTAAATTGAAGAACCTAATTGATATGTCATTGAGAATATTCTGAGAGGCCACCAGAATCATGATATGCCATGATTCTTGGCATAACTCAACAGGAATAAAAGGAATTGAACAACACTGCTATATTAACATTCTTTTTATTCCTCTCAACTTAAAAGAACAAGATGTTTTGGCCTTTATATATCTGAAAATGAAAAGAAAAAGATGTTGAACTCTGTCAGATGCTAGCAATAAATAATATTTATCCATGAAAACTTAAGCTAAATGATAAAAAGCCCAATCTCACCAAGAAATACATTTCAATGAAGTATTACTTTTTATAATTATTCAAAATTATAATATTTTATGTTGATCAGCTGTATATTAATAACAGTCATAATGATTTAAAAAAATTTCCCTGGATTGACTTAACATTTAGAACATTATGACTATAAGATAGGCAGTCAATATTAATACACGTACCTTTTTTGCTGCAGCAAAGAATGATAATCAATAAGACTTTTTGCCTAAACAATCCTATGTAAGAATAGAATTCTGTAGGTCGGGGTTTCTCAGTAGCATACCACTACTAACACTTTGGGCTCATTAATTTTTGTTGTTGAGGGTTGCTTTGTGCAATGTGGGATGTTTTGCAATATTCCTGGCCTCCTCCCACTAGCTACCTAATAGCCCCTACTACTAGCTAGGACACCAAAAATGTGTCCAGATATGGTCAAATGTCCCCTGGAGGGAGGTAGTAGTACCTGAAAACCACTACTGTAAAGGATAGAACGGCAATACAATGTAATACTTTGACAATCAAAGTGTTAGTTCACTTTTTAAAAATGGACCATGGGTATCCAGAAACTATATTTAATTCCGTGGTGCACATTTAAGAGTGACTGTTATTGTAAAATAACATTTTATGATGCACTGGAAATTGCATTATTTGCCATTATTTAAACTTATGGGGAAGAGCTTTGGATGTTAGTTCATAATCCATTAGCCAAAAGCATTCTGTAATTTATAGGACAGGTGGGCAATGTACTTTAACATTCACTTACTGATCTTTCTCCAAACCCTAATATAGTACTTAGAACACTGTGAGTTTCTCTTACAGCTGTAAGCTTTTTTTAAAAATATATTTTAAAATGTATTAATTTTTTAAGACTACCTTTCTTGATAAAAGTCCAGAAAACTGAAAGTATCAGGGCTTTTAAACAAATGCAAAATATTTAGAGACAAAGCAAATATTTTTCAAAATTCAACTTGTATAGACTAGTACTTTTCTACATCCATTCTTCAGATGATGCCTTATAGAAATCCAAGAATTTGGAGGCTGAGAATAGTTTTAGAACTCCAAAGTTCTTTTCCATACATAGAAGCAGTACCTCTTAAATCCCGTTCCTAGTCACCTAAATAGTCTCTAACTATGCTCCAATTCTCTCAGCTTAATCAGTTTACCGTCACGATTGCTAATGGAATCATTCATTCTGGCTATAAATATAAAAATGTATGTAGTGCTTTTATTGTTTTAAAGCATTTCCACATAAATTATTTGGTATTAATCAAACACATCTACAGGACAGGTAAGAAAATATTAGGGATGGGAAATTTGCAGTTTAGTAATGACTTGCCTAATTCACAATTCAGTAGTAGTAGCAGCAGCAGAGTTGACATCTCCAGAGGAATCACACCAAACGTTTTTCTCAGGAAATCCTCATTTGATATTTTGCTCATAATTTCACATTGTATGGAGTTTTGTGATGCTTGAAGTCAAGTTAAATAAAATTACTGCAAAGGTGGCAGAAAGTCCTTAGCTGTAGCAACCAAACTTCTTAATCACTTTATACATGACTCTAAAGACTAAATCTTCCAATTTGTCTGTATTCAATGTAGTATCATTTAAAAATCACTTCTATGTTGAATATACTTAACTGTCGAAAGATGTTTAAGTTTGAATTCTTGTATCAGTAAGGACAAAATATTAACTCAACAGTACTTCCCAAAAGGATGGCTGCGCTTTTTACAATCAAATAACTTGAGAACAATATAGAGAAGCTATGTCTCTCATTATGCCCCCGTAGAGTTGATCTATTCACGGCAGTTACTAGTGCCTTCTAAAAAATCATTGTTCAATCCCTAAAGCTATCTCAGGACTCTGATTTTTAATACCATTATCAGGAACCACCTTTTTCTCAGAACTACTCCTCATTTTAACTATTCGAGCGCTAGACTAAAAAGCAGCATATGTTCTCAGCTACTGCTAGAGTCCGGGTCCCCTAAAACTTACACCAAAACAAGGCGCTATAGTTCAGCATTTCCAAGTTATTTTTGCAGTCGTGGCGTGAATCTGAGCCAACGTGCCTGTGTGGAGCGCCAGACAGCCCCGGGTCCCCATGGCTACCGCCACAGCAACGCGTCCTGGCCCGCGGGGCAGAAGCCAGCCCCGGGGCGCCGCGAGGCGGAGTTGGGGGTGGGTGGGCCTGGAAACACTAGCCCGCTCCTCACGGACCGCGCCGGGAAATTCTCTTCGAGCAGAAGCAAACGGCTTCAGGGCCGCGCTGTGAAAAAACAGGCGCGGAGCAGAGCAAACCTGCCAACTGCTCATCCCTTCTTCTTCGCAGCGGTTAGGACAGAATCCCGGCTACACCAGGCCGCGTCGGTTCTCTCTTCATGACACTTTCCATTTAGCTTCGCTTTTTCCGTACCCGCTCAGGAAATTTAAGATGCCTCCACAGATAATAACAGACGCCAAAGACGCGGCCCCCAGCCGGTCAGCCAACAACTCACGCCTTTCCCACGTTTTCACCGCAGGCCCGCCCCTGGCCTAGAGGCGCGTGGGCCCTGGGAGACGCGAACTCCCGCCAGGCGTGCCCCGCCTCGCCCCGCCCCCAGGCGCGCGCCCCACCCGGGTGAGGGGTGAGGACCACGTTGCCCCGCCCCCCTGCCCAGGCGAAAGCCGTCGGGAATGAAGGAGTGGCAATTTCTCAATTCATTTCTTTCTTTCCCCCCCTTACAGGACCGTCTCCACGATAGCAAAAGAGAGGCCCCAGTAAAACTCAACAATCATAAAAGATTAACTGTCAACTAAAAGTCATTTCACTACCAAATCTCGCCAGTTTATCCCTCCCCCAACAGCTCAAGCTCCGCCCCCGCGAAGCCGGCCCCGAAAGCCACCCCCGCGGGCTCGCGCTTACGCTTTCCGGGCGGCGCGCGACGCGTTCGCTCCGCCCCACGAGCCCCGCCCCCTGGCCCCCTCTCCCTCTCTCCGGAGAGCCACCGCGTACGAATCGCGGCGTGAGGCGTCAGGGACACGCGGGCACCTCATCCTTCCCACCTTCCTACACTGTTGCTACTTTTCGGTGTGAGACATTCCAGCTTCTCTTCCCCTTCCGTGAGTCCCTCTTTCTCTCTCCTCAGAGACCCCGCTCGCCCCACAGGCGGCCGCCGCCGCTGCAGCTCTCGCGCCCCGAGCGAGCAGTGCGCGTGCGCGCGCGCGCGCGGCCGCGCGGCCGTCGGGTCCCCGCGCTTCCTCCCCCCCTCCCGCTCCTCTATAACTTGGTTGGCGTGCGGGAGGCGCCGCCGGAGTCGGAGGGCGGGGAGCTCGGAGGAGGGAGCTCGAGAGTTGTGGAGACTAGTGACTGGGAGAAGTCGCAGCCTGCTTTGGTCTGCTCCTTCCCGCTCCCCGTCTTTCTCTCTTACACACCTACTCCGCCTCCCGCCCCAGCCCGCGACCTCGCTCCTTCTCTCGCCCGGGGACCCCTTCCGGTCGCTCTCCGGGTTTCGGCGCGGCGGGGGCGCCCACGGGGTGCCCTCGCCCTCCGGGTGCGTGTGGACGGGCGGCGGGCGGGATGTGGCGCCTGGTGCCCCCGAAGCTGGGCCGCCTGTCCCGCTCGCTGAAGCTGGCGGCACTGGGCAGCCTGTTGGTGCTGATGGTGCTGCACTCGCCGTCGCTGCTCGCCTCCTGGCAGCGCAACGAGCTGGCCGACCGGCGCTTCCTGCAGCTCAATAAGTGCCCAGCGTGCTTCGGCACGAGCTGGTGCCGCCGCTTCCTCAACGGACAGGTGGTGTTCGAGGCGTGGGGCCGCTTGCGCCTACTGGACTTCCTCAACGTGAAGAACGTCTACTTCGCGCAGTACGGCGAGCCCCGCGAGGGCGGCCGCCGCCGCGTGGTGCTCAAGCGCCTCGGCTCGCAGCGCGAGCTGGCGCAGCTCGACCAGAGCATCTGCAAACGGGCCACCGGCCGACCTCGCTGCGACCTGCTCCAGGCCATGCCCCGCACCGAGTTCGCGCGCCTCAACGGCGACGTGCGGCTGCTCACGCCCGAGGCGGTGGAGGGCTGGTCGGACTTGGTGCACTGCCCCTCGCAGCGCCTGCTAGATCGCCTGGTGCGCCGCTATGCCGAGACCAAGGACTCGGGCAGCTTCCTCCTGCGCAATCTCAAGGACTCGGAGCGCATGCAACTGCTGCTGACCCTGGCCTTCAACCCCGAGCCGCTGGTGCTACAGGTAGGCGCGGAGCCCCGGAGGGGGGCGTCCTGCCGGGAGGGGCCGCGCGGGGTAACGGGAGTCGGAGAAGTGGCTCCGCTGGCGCCCGTTGCCGGGTTTGGAACTGGCCGGGTTGGGCCAGCCTGCGGGCGTGAGAAGGGGGCGGCACTGGGGGACCCTTGGGCGCTGTGTCAGATTGCGGAGGGCGACCCGGCTGGTGGAGAGTCTGTTCTTGGCACCTGGACAGGGGCGCATCTCGGATTTGACTGCGGATCCTTTAACACCAGAGGGAGCGCGTCTTGTACGTTCCCAAAATGTCTCTCCAGTGAGTTTCCTTGGGCTCGTCTCCCTGCCTTTCTGCTTCTATCCGCCGGGGTTTGGACTTCCACAGCGCGGTCTGTTCAGGAGCCCTTGGACCTTTCTTAGTTCTTCTCAAATGTTTCTATAACGCGTTTGTTGTCCCCTTTGGTACTCTTCGTGCCTGGCCTAACTTCGGCCCCCAAATCTTAGTTTTATTCTTTAGCTCCCTTACTTGGCGGATCATTGAGGCAGCTAATTTGGGGACAAGCTGGGGAATTGAGACTGTGGCCAGGTTAATCTGTTGAGCCGAGCCGTGCTTTAAGTGGGATTAGGAAGAGGAAAAAAGTAAGGCATCGTTGGACTTGGGGCTGGGAGGATTTGAGGCCAACACGGACGTTTTCATCCTCATTCTGTGACCTGCTGTATTCATCTAGTAATTTGGCTGCAGGAAGGAGATGAAATGTTAGGCCAGGGTGAGGAATAGGGGAAGGAGATTCTTAACTCTTGTCTAGTTGAGTTATTGGCTTTCTCGGGACTTTATTTTGAAAACAAACACATCTTTTAGGAGAGTAGGTTGGCATCTTTTTAGTGGTGACAGCAAAAAAAGAAAACCCAAGAAACTTGACCTTTGGAGTAGAAACGGAGTTTCTGCACATTCCTACCCGGCTTTAGTGTGGCGTCCTTGCATAGTGGTTCCAACTGTGGGGTTGTGACCCTTCCTGTAACTGCAGGAAGGTTACCTTGCTCCTTTTCCATATCAGTTTTGCTGTTTATCAAATACAAGAGGGGGGCATGAGTTAAAATTAATAACTAACTTTGGTATACTTCATGATCTTTCTGTGCTGCTGAGAATGTTACTAGTGGGGGGGTGTGGTTGTACAGGATTTTGGGTTGTTTTTTTTTTAATCTGAAGTGCATGAATAGGAATGTATGGTATTCATTTATATTGCTTTCTTTTCTCAAGTTCTCCGCTGCCCAGTTTAGCTCAGAGAAACCAGCTTGGTTTGATTGAGTTCGACCAAATAATTTTAACACAAAATAAATACTTTGCCTCAAAACTTTAGTGTGGGTCTTAGTAAATTGTAAGCTACCATAGGATGTACCTAACTGGTTACATTTAAAGTACAGATTATATGTTAAACACTGCTCTAACAGTGAGTGGTGTATAAAACTGGTTAAACTTCCCTCTAAGAAATTATTTTATTAACTAGTTTCAATAAAACTAGTTAGTGTATAAAGCTTAAGTCCATATTTGTGATATACATTTGGCTTGAAAACTTTTTTTTTCATTTAAACTATCTTTTATCTTTGAGAAATAGATGTTTGTATTAGGGAGGTTGGTCGCTATAGAAAGCTTTAGCAGTGTATTTGCAGATAATCTGTCAAATTCTCTGGGACCCAAAAATTTAGTAAGGATCTGAGTAGTCACATATTCTCTGCACTCATAATAGTGGGTGCCTATTGAAAGATTTTTTATCAGGTAATTCTGAGTATTGGTTGTATTAGAAACAACAGCTAGGACTAATATTTTAAGAACACTGTATATCCAGTTCTTATAAAGACATCTTAGCATTTGATTTGCACTGAGGAAAATTTGCTTTATTTGGGAAGCTTTTATATTAAATTTTTGAAGTTTGAAGTTGTCTTGACATTTTCAATTTACTTTCTAGTTGAGATAGTTAAGTGTGCTTGTATCTTGTTTTCTGATTAACTCTTCCCTCAAATTTTGTTTTCATCTTTAGTGATAAACAACTTTTTAAGAAATCAGTTGTATTCTTGTAATTTAAACTTAGGGACAACATTGCTCTGAGTGGGTGCATAGATGGGATATAGGATAAGAGTTTGTTTTTAGTATGTGAGGAAATATATGTTAGCATGGTTAATTTTGACTTTTGTATACTGCATTTGAATTTAAGCAACCCAGTCCTGTAACTAGTAAGTGCTGTGTGAAATATAAATTTGAGGTCTTTAATACCAGTCAGTCATATTTATGTTTAATTTTTTACATGATGAACAAGCAAGTTGAATGAGACTTATATTTAAATAAATTTTCACAGAGCTGCTACTTTCTTTATAGAACCACTTCACCTGTGGGAAAATTAGTGAGTTAAGTATGAACAATGCAATTGAGGTTTGATGATGGAATAAAACCACTAAACTGAAAGGAATCTTAGAATCCTGTGATCAGGTACAAAGATTGTTACTAAGTCAAATCATGATGTTTGTTATTTCTGCTAACTAGACAAATGAGTACAAGTTTGGTATTTATATGGGTTTCTGTAAAACTGTTAATAGCTATTTATGGTGGTGTGCGCTATTAATTAATAATAGAAAACCTCACTCAGATTTGGCTATTTGTGCATTTTGGTTCATGGACCTTAAAAAATATTTTTAAAGATCCAGGCATGTATTTTACAGCTTAAAGAGGAACTCAACATTTTTTTTTTCCAGGAGAGGGAGCTACTTATTGAATTTTTGGACAGTTGGTGACAAATTAGATTTTTTTTTATATTGTCCAAAAATTAACTACTTTGGGGGAAAAAAAAGTCTTTTGAACTGACTTCATCAAACTATTCTTAACAAAAGTTCCAATGTGGTAAACTTGCTTCCAAAATAAATATTTAAAAATCTCCTTTGATAGGTACTAAAGAAAGAACAGAAAATGTATATAAATTTTGCCCATTAAACTTGCCTCTTCTGATTTTAAGAAACAATAACAAATTGAATTTTCTGTTATGCCTCGAAAGAAGACATGGAAGGTACTAAGTGTCTGTAAGACCTATTGTATGCATACCTTATCTATGTAAGGCTGTATCGGTCTGTAATACAGACTTGGCCAGAATGAAATGGAATGAAAATACAACTCTCTTCCCATCATTGAATAGTTTTATTAGCTTACAGTAGCTTATCTAGTTCAAAGGAAAGTTGTTTGGCCATAGAATTATCTTCTAAAAAAAATTTATAAACATCAAGCAACAAAATAATGCTAGAACCTTTATTTTCTACACTGATACTTTATTTCTTCACAGTTTTACTTCACCAGGAAGTATGTTTTAATTATAAGTATGCCATAATCCTATGAAGAAAATTGGAGAGAGGGACTTTGTTAATTTTTTATTGTGTAATAGCATACTTGAAATATTGGAAAATCAAGGTGTTGAAGTGTTGTCAAAATGTCAAGGTTATTGGTAAATTTTCTACCAATATTTGTAGTTACCTATTCTTGAATTTATAGAAGTTGTGTGTATTAGAGAAAAATACTGTTTGAATTCTGAAGCCCAAACTATCTCTGACTTGATGACCTAGAGATAATGACGATGATCTTATTTATAGAAACAAAGAAAGCTCTTGTTTGTTTAGGATGGAGAATTTGGGGATTTGTTTCACTACATTTGTAGAACTTTATTTGTCTTAAATTTTCTGAATCATGGTTTAAATAGGAGTTCCTTAATTTTTACAGTATGTAACTGTTATTACGCTATAGATTTTTAGCTTTTACTTCAATTCTTGTAAATAATATAGTACATGGAAAACACGTTATATGGTGCCAAATCCCTGTTAAGCACTCAGTAAGTGTTAGGCATTAAATAAGGTAAAAGTAACTTTAACCATCTACTAGTTAATCACCTGTTTTGAAGCTTGTTTGGAATATGGATACACCTTAAAAATAGTTACGATTCAAACTATGAGCCATACCTTTAGTTACATTGATTTAGTCCATCCCTATATTACATGATGAATTTTTTACAGAAAATGTTGAGTGAATGTTGTTGTTTTGTCCTTAAAAATACTTCCTAAAGGAGATAATATTTTTAAGGTGTACTGCCCAAGATATGGTTTTTCAAGTAAATGAAAGACTATGGCCATTTAGCTGTCTTACTTTGGACAAGTTGATAAACTTTTTTATGGGACTGCTTATCTATAAAATGAGACTATTAGATTAGGTCCTTTCCTTTTTATCTCCAATATCCTGTCAGTCTCAAACCTTCGATTCGAGAAATGATTTTTTTCTACTTCTCTTCTGATTTGACTTTAACTGGTAGGTTTAAACTTCTAAAAGGGGAGTGGGGGTTTTGGTACTTGGTCCCTGCTAGAAGGTATGGGGAGGAGGCCAGGATAGATAACGCTGTTTTCAGGCTTGTCTTCCTCCCAAATTTTTACACACACTAAATCAGATGAAAACAAAACGAAAAAAAAAAAAAAAACAGAGATTGCCTTTAAAGGAAAAAAATATGGCGCTCAGTGTAGCCAAGTATCGTGGGGGGCAATGGCATTTTGAAAGGATGTTCCAGACTTTGTCTCAGGAGTTTCTTCGCAAGCACCCGCTTAGGGAGCCACCTACTTCTCTCCCACTGGATGCTACTGTGTAACTGCATTCCCAGATTTTCAGAGATGGTTCTGAGTAGGTTGTTCTAAGTAGAGCACTTTTTATCTAATTCATACCTTAAATCTAGGGGTTTTAGCGTTTTTCTGGTTTTTCTTTAAATCAGAGGTTTTATAGACACTTGAATGTACTTCATGAAAGAACAAAAATAATAAAATAATTCTGTGTACCTCACATCCAGAGACTTTTATTTTGGAAAGATTATAGAAACAGGCAATCACCCTTAGGATAGCACCACTTGCAGATCAGTGGAGCAAAATAATTTTGCTCTACTGGCCTATTTTCTGGATTTATTCATGTCTTCTCACCATTATTAATTCTGAGGTTCCTTCTGTACTTTGTCTAATCTACAAACTATTTTCTTCATATTTCCACCACACAGATCAGCACATATTCCTCACACATGTTGGTAGGGAATAAAAAGCTTACTTTTTGGGGATTTGCTTTCTAGACATGGTTAGTCAGTTTCTCAGGATCATCAGACTGGTTTTTATTTTCTGTTTTTCTGGTTTATGGTTTCTGGCCTACTTCCTGTATTGCAGTCATTGCTGCTAACTTCACAGAATTGCTGACATTTTTTTCTGTCTTCGCTTTTCATTCATTATGCATATATTGAACTAATATGACCTTAGGATATAGGCCCTGCATTTTCCCTACCATACAATGAACTTCAGTAAATAATTGTAAATTACTAGTATAAGATGTGGATAGTTATTCATCCTGGTCATAGACCCTGAAAGGTTTTAAATTATGTAATCAAACCTTCAATCCAATTTGTATGTCTTTATTAAAATAGATTCTTAATAGGAAGTTACCTGAAATACCTTTGAACCTGTAACCTTGGATTTAGAATCAGAAGAACTGGACTTTATTTGTTCATTTGGTAAATAGTTTGTTATAAGGCGATTGGATTCAAAGGATCTGTCTAGGCAGCAAGTAGTGTGCTGTGTAGGAGGTGGGTATAGAAATAAATAATTATAATCAGTATAGCATAATAAGCCCTATAAAAAAAACAGATACCTGCACTCTGTCAAATGATTCACTTAGGGAGAGACATGAGTGTATCTTTATAGGTGTGGATACCAAGGAGGATTTCATTGAGTTCTGAAGGCGAAGTGAATTTTTTTTTTTTTTTTTTAGATTTTATTTATTTATTTCGCTGAGAGAGAGCCAGTGAGAGGGAACACAAGCTGGGGGAGTGGGGGAGGAAGAAGCAGGCTCCCAGGGGAGGAGCCTGATGTGGGGCTCGATCCCAGAACGGTGGGATCACGCCCTGAGCCGAAGGCAGAGCTTAAGGATTGAGCCACCCAGGCGCCCTGCGAAGTGAATTCTGAAGGATAAATGGGATTTTGACCTTGGCTGGGGCCAGGGGGGACAGGTTGAGTGGTGGGGGCAGTATTGAGATAGCATTCTGTACTAACTCAAAGTTGTTGAATGGTCACTTAATGTTTTAGAGTCTTAGTTTTTTAATAAAATAGGAATTATAATAGTTACCTATAACAAGATTGTTTTAAAGAGTAAAGGAGATAGGGTTTTTTGGATAATATACACAAAATCTCTTTCATTGTAGGTTTTTTTTTACAATATGTTACTACTTTGCAAATCAGCTTGTTTCGTTTTTAGATAGTTGTAGTTGAAAAGTTCTTTAGTACCTTACGTTGGGTGTGAGCCTTCAGCTCGCGTCATGATCCCAGGGTCCTGGGATTGAACCGCATGTCTGGCTGTCTGCTCAGCGGGGAGCCTGCTTCTCCCTCTCCCTCTGCCTGCCGCTTCCCCTGCTTGTGCTCACTTTCTCTGTCAAATAAATAAATACTAAAAAAAATAGAAATATATGCATTTTACTCTTCCTATGACAAACCTTCAAATGTTACCTTATTTACATGTATATACACCATAAATACCTATGTAGTTGCTGCTTCAGGTTATAGGTTTTTTGAATAGTAATTAAAAGGAGGGTTAGGGATTTGTCCCATATGAAGTACTTTGAATAAAAAGGATATTGTAGGAAATAAAGTTTAGATAAAGATTCAGTAATACAAAGCAAATAATTCAATTTTTCTCTAAGTTATTATAGTTTAATAATTCTAATTAGTACAGTAACAAGTGAGAATTTAAAAAAAATGATGAGTTCTGTTCTAATTTCTTAGGCTGAAGACACAATCTTAAAAGACAGGTCATCTGAGCTAGGTATGATGCTTCCGGGTCTTCATATTTTGCCTTTCTAGTGCACATTTGGAGTTTTAACTATGAAGTGAAAAGATCTGGCAAGACTTGTGTGGCATTGCTCAGTCATTCCAGGAACTGATCTAGATACCCTTAGGATACAGAGAAGATGGCAGGCCAGGACACAGTTTGTGCTGCCTTTGTGTTCTGGGACACTAGGTGTGGGTAGCAAACAAAAAACAAGGTAATTTCAGATTTTACGTACTATAAAAATAACAAGGCCGACTCCTCTAATGGAGAATTGGATTGGGGATAGAATACTCTAAATTGGGGATCAGGAAGAGTAACATTTCAGCTGAGGTGTAAATAATGAGAGATACAGCCAATGGTGTGAAGAACTGAGGGCAGAGTGTTTTTGAACAAGAGATATGGCAAATCCAGAGGAGTAGGGAGCACAGAAGTAGGGAAGCCTGGTAGAATATAAGATCATAGAGGTAGACAAGGATCATATCCTGTACAGCTTTGTAACCATGCTTAAAGAGTTTAGGATTTTTTTTTTTCAGGGCAATGTGAAACAATAGAAGTGTTTTTAGTAGGGCTTGATTTGGGAGAATGGATTGTAAGGTGTATCTTAAAAGCTTTTGCACAAGATTGTAGGAGAGTATAGTGGTTTGGATTAAGATGATTACAATGAAGGTTATAAAAAGTGGACAGAACCAATATATTTTGGGAAAATAGTTGACAAGACTTGCTGATGGGCAAAGGTATGATGGAAAGGGAAAAACACAGGTTATCTCCTGGGGGTTTTGGTCTGAGCAACTACTAAATAATTATTATGCTGTGGAAGCCCAGAGAAGGAATGGCTTTGGGGTAGGGGAACCAAGAGTTTTGTTTTATCTATAGCGAATTGAAGGCAACAACAGGAATACAAATCTAAAACCAGGCATCAGGTTTAACAGAGAGAGATACTGTGCTACTAGAGAATAGTTTGGTCTTTTTCGGAAGGGTGATGTTAATTCAGTTTATGTTTTAAAGGAACCAGGGAATAAGTTAGTACTTACCATTCTACTTGTCAGACTTGAAAGAAATTAAGTCTTGACTAAAGAAAGCGAGGTAGTATTCTTGGGTTATTGGGTCCAGAAGAAGTTTATTATGTTATATCCTTTTTCTTTCTTTGAAATTTTGTCTTATTGGAAGTAAATATTTGAGTATGGTGTTTGTAGATATGTATTTCAGTTTAGAGATGTGGACCACACTTGCTGATGTGATTGTAGGTAAGAAAGCACCAGTTGAGACAAATAGATTTATGCATATTTAAAACTTGTGGCCAAGTGATTTTTTTTTTTTTTGGTGGGGGAAGTGCATTTCTTAAGCTATTTATTCTAAAAGGTTATTAATTTCTACCAAACTTATGTAGATTTTTTTTGTTGTTGATGTGTTTTGACATTAATTTCCAATTTTAGAAACAGCTGTTGGACATGATATTCAGTAAAAAAACATAACCTTGCTATTTTCAAGGCATTGCTTAATATTGTTGGAATTCTAGGTGGGTGGAAAATGGCATTCAGAAAATTATTTAATGAAATAAATGGAACATGTCCTGTAACTTGAAAATCTTGAGATTGTTAAGATTCTACAGTATTTACAATAGATTTTGGCCACTATTTAGCCATATAAATCAAGAAGCTAAAGTCTTAGAGAAATTTTAGCAAAAATTAGGTAACTATTAAATCATCCCAATAATTTTACTATATTCCCCGTCCAGACAGTTCACAAAACTGTGAACACATTAGTCTGTCACCAGTACAGTTGACTAATCTCTGTGAACAGCTGTTATAACATGCGTTACTACAATGGGATTTTGTTCAGATTTGGGCTTTTAAAAATAATTTGAAACTTAAATTGAACTTTTAAGCATTTTCTATTCTTTGATAACATTAACTTTCAATAAGTATTCTCAAGTTTAAAGTAGTGTGTGTTCAGAAATGCCAGTTCTGTAGAAAACCTATAACCAGATTTTAGATTTATGTTTTGATTATTAAAGAGTTTTTTTCAGGTCAGCTTCTTTTTTCTAGGAATGTCCTCCTTTAAAAAATTAGTCTTGTAATACATCTTTTTAAGCAAGCTACAAAGTTATGTTCCTTTTAATGGAATGTTGTGAGGTAGTACATGGCTATAAAAAATTTTATTTCCTGTATTAAAGGAAGTATGATCTTTTACTTTTTTAAAAGATTTATTTATTTATTTTAGAGATTATTTAGAGCATGAGAGAGGGCAGGAGTAACCATGGGTCGGGGAGGCAGAGGGGGAGATATTTCTAAGCAGACTCTGAGCTGAGTGGGAAGCCCAACACGGGCTCGATCTCACAACCCTGGGATCCCAAACTGAGCCAAAATCAAGAGTTTGACACTTAATCCACTGTGTCACCTAGGTGTCCTAATCTTCTAAATTTAGCATGCAAACCCTACTTTTGGTCATGTAGGGAGGGAAAAAAAGAGTAAGTCACAAGTTCTAGAGTTGACCTCCTACATTGTATGTCTTTTAAAATGACTGTGTTCTGACATAATAGAATAAAATGACCTTATTAATCTGGTAGGATAGTGGTTATTGATCAAAGGATATTGTGATATTATAAAAGCTTGTAGTTTTTTTTTTTAAAGGATAACATTATATATCACAGGATATTTGTTAATTCCAGTATGTGCAATGTTTCTGAATGTTAAGACTTTTTGTTTGTTTTTTTCAAAGAATGTATACCATGTTGAGTTTGTGTTTTATTCTGTAAGTCCCAGCATGATCTGGTCCCTACCTCCCTTTACAGACTCTATTACCTCAAGCCATTTCCTCCTCATTCATTTTTGTGAAGCTACTGTGGCCTTTTCTTCAGGACTGAGAAGACTGCTTCTAACTCTTCTATGGCCTGGAACATTTTTACTGCCCCCTCCCCAGTCTGTCTAATATTATACTCATCTTTTTGATCTCAGCCTAAGTAGCACTTCCTTAGAGAGGTTGTCCTTTACCACACAATCTGAAATAGGTCCCTACTTCTCTTTCTCAGCATACTCTACTTCATAATTTGTAACAAGTTATGTAATTTATAATTTATATGTATTTAATAATCATTCTCCCAACTCAGGCTGAAAAAACTTCCTGAGAATAGGGACTGTTTTATTTACAACTGTTTACTTAGCATTTCATGATGGTGTCTAGAATTTTTTAATACAAAATTTGTGTTCTCTTCATTCCACAGTGACTCGCTCACTCCCTTAATTCCACCTGCTTATAGTAGTCAGTGAAATGGAGGTTAACCTATAATCTCTTATCTGCAATTCCGAATTTAAAAACCTGTAGAAACTAGGGTTTGTCAAATTTAAAAAAATATGAAAACATGAGACTTATATGCTTTATCCCATCTAGGATGTATAAGCTTACGTTATTTTCACAGTATAATATGTCCCAGATTCTCAATAATATGAGTATGCAATATATGCAGTTGCCTTTCCAAAATTTGGAAACTTCTGAAACAGGAAGATATTGGATTGAGGGATTGTGCTAGCCTGAGTTTACCTCTTTATCTGTGTGACTTTAGGCAGATCACTTAAACTGTGCTAGAAAGATTGAACTAGATTTACAACTCATGTAGTTCCACGAACTCTAGAATTCTTAGATTTCACATCCCTGTTATAAACCACATAAACTATCATGATGGTTGGTTTTGATCAATAAATAGATGATAGATTACTTCAGCATTTAGAGTTTATTTTGTGGTGCTTAACTATTATAAATGAAAAGCAAATTACGATGTTGAGTTTATGTGTATACATATTATCAAGTTTTAATTTTTTTGTATTTTTAATGCTCATGGATGCCCTATACATTTTTCATAGCATTAAGCCTTCTTAAAGTTTGTAGCTAATTTATGTATTACACTGTAAATTAGAAACTACTAGAGGACAGTGATGATGCTTTTAGGTGGTTCTTGACTATATTTGGAAGATGTTTGTTATTTGTAGATGACTTTCAGTAAGTGATATGAAAATAAACATAACTCTTGATGAATATCTGGACTTCTTATTTAGTGGATTTAAATAGGAAGTATAAAATGTTTTGGTAAGCAATTCTTTATAAAGTAGTATAAATCTGCAAAGTACATTTCATATTCTTGGTTCTTGGATTGTCTTGATGAATATATACAAATATTATATATTATTTGGTACAAATATTATTCCAGTTTTACAGAGGAAAAGACTAAGCTCTAAAGTTTTATTCTCATGAGATGCAGAGTGAGGGTGAACCTTCAAGCTATCCTTGTGATTTCAAGTCCATTATTTACTTGTATATTCTATTGTCTTTTAAATATACAAATTTTATAAAATGTTATATACCATAAAGAATAGAATTATTTAAATTTTCTGACCGTTAATATTGAGTGTGTACATTTTATGTCACCTTCATTTCATTTTCTCTTAAAATGGAAGATGACCTTAGTGGTTTTGTTTACTTATTTCTGAAACTTTGACTTTAAGGTACTGTCAATGCCTGTAATATTATTAGTATTACTTGAGTTTTATGGTATCCAAGAGGTAGCTTGCAGTTTTCTGTTACAAAAAAAAAAAAAAAAAAGAGAGAGAGACATAGTGATTTATCTTAGGTTTCATATTCAAAATAGTTTTTATTTTATAAATTAACTGAAGGCATTTAATATTTCTTTAAATATTACCAGGTAACCATGTTTATCTTAATTCTTAAATTTCCATTTTTAATTTTTACATTGGTAGTAATAGTCATAGAATTTTTCTTTGGGTGCTCACCAATTTAATTTTTTTTTTTTAAATTCCAGTGATGGAAAGGAAATACATAATTTTATAACTGTTTTGTACCTTTGTACAATTTTAAACTAATAATTTAGTTTTAAAACTTTACCTATTATACTTCAATGTACATTCAGCCTGATGTAAAACCCTTAACAAATAATTGGAGTACCTCCGGTAAAGTTAGAATTTAAACCATTCTGAATTTAAAGACTCCATCCTTCAAATGAAAAAGTATTTGTACATATCTTTTCAATTGTAAATAACTCATTAAAATACACACATTTTATGTCCAATTACTTTAAACTATGTGCCTATTGTTGTAGGCAATTTGAAAATCTGATTTTAGGGGGCGCCTGGGTGGCTCAGTCATTAAGCGTCTGCCTTTGGCTCAGGGCGTGATCCCAGCGTTCTGGGATCAAGCCCCACATCAGGCTCCTCTGCTGGGAGCCTGCTTCTTCCTCTCCTACTCCCCCTGCTTGTCTCTCTCTCTGGCTGTCTCTCTCACTGGCTGTCTCTGTGTCAAATAAATAAATAAAATCTTTTAAAAAATCTGATTTTAATATTTGTTTTTAAATAAAAATTGTGACTCTCTGCAATAAACTTATTATCCTAGTTACCCTGGGGTTTTTTGGGTGTTTTTTGTTGTTGTTTGTTTTGTTTGTTTTTTTGCCCTGGTGGAGTTTGGTAAGCAGAAAGTAAGTTGTGTTTCTCATTGCTTGATAAATTTAACAAGTCCACGCTGTAACATCTTAAAATTTTGTCAAGCTCTGCTTGACCATGGTAATTTGGTTCCAAGCCAGAATTGTTTTAAATAAAAATTATGTGTTGGCTTCCTTTGAGCATTTTCTTTGTACTGTAGTGTGTTCAATAGAATTATTTTCCCATTAATGAAATCTGACTATTTTGATTATACTATGAAAAATTCTTGTCATCTGAGCTAGTAGTATGGATTCATTTATTAAAGTTCTTCCAAAAGATTAAGTAGCAAGCTATATGAAAGAATTATAGTGCTCTTCCTAAAATGAGGCATAACGGGATTTCAGTTAACATTGTCAGAAATCACTGTATGAATATAAAATTGCTCAGTGTGACATTTGTTCATATATTTTATCCTTTTCTATGAGGGACTTGGGTAATGAAGTGTATATTTGACTGTCATTTGCCAGTTGGAAAGGCTCCAAAAACAAGGAGGCATTTGTACATGTGCAGATGTTGGCAGGGTTCCCTTTTCTCCTGTTGTTAAAGACCATTTTATTTTCACAAAGATATGTTTGTATCTGTTCTACAGTATGGCATGTGAATAATATACCAATAATGTATGGAGGAATTTTTTGTTTTACTTTTTGTGGGACAAAATTATATAATTTCATATATTACCAATTTTTAGTGCTTTCCCTTTTTTTTTCTTTTAATGTCATGGACTTTGTACATGAATACTTCTGGGAAATAGTTAAATCTTTTGTAATTATTTGTGTAAATTTTCAAGGTTGAGGAGGTATTTTAAAATTGGGAGAAAAAGTTGAAAATAAGATGATTAGCAAACAGGTTTTTGCAGTTCACATTGGACATGAGCAGTTTCACTTTTCTCAGTACCCAAAAGAAATAAAAAATTCTCAGGTATAAGATGAAAAATGTGCTTCCCTCTTCCTTCTTGCTAAAGAATCAAGATGTTGCCTTTGAATTAAAATTGAATCAATTCATTTACTATATTTAAAGATTCAAACTATCATATCTAAATTTTTAATTTATATAATTAGTGTTTTATCGCAAAACTGCAGATATTAAAATTTAAAAGAAAGTTACACATACAAAAAAACAACTACAGTTACTGTGCATTTTATAGTCATAGTTGAAAGGAAGCACAGATGAAAGTAGGTGATTATGGATCAAGTTTAGTTTTAAGAACATTTTGTTTTAAAGTTGATAAATGTGTTAATATTAAGGATATTATTGAATTTTTTCAATTTTATGAAAGTTCAGCTACTAAACATTTATTTGCATAAGCGGTCTAAGAAGAACCTCATCTCTAGCTCTTTAAATGTATGTAGATTAGGGTGCCTAGGTGGCTCAGTTGGTTAGGCATCTGCCTTTGTCTCAGGTCATGATCCCAGGGTTCTGGGATCAAGCCTTGCATTGGATTCTCTGCTCAGCAGCAAGTTTGCTTCTCCCTCTTCCTCTGTGATCTCTCTCACTTTCTCTGTCTCTCTAATAAAATCTTCCAAAAAGAAATGTGTGTAGATTGTTCAATTTTAAGCAATAGAAGTAATCTGTATTTATATTCTGCCGTGTTTTGCTCTGTTTCCCCTACAGTGTTTATGTAAATATCATTTTATAATCCCCCCCATTTTAAGGAAATGGCTTCCTCTATACTTCCTCTAGTTTTCCTCTAGTCATGTTATCTTCCAAGAAGTTGTTTAAAACATTACTTCCCATCCTTTTGTACCACAATGCTCGTTTTGTAGGTGGGCACTTTGGCACTCTAAAGTATCTTAGATAAAGCCTGACATTTAAATTTAAAGTGACTTGTTCATCAACATGAAAGACTTTTGTTTTAGGATGTTAATTTTCCCAGTGGTTATAAAATCCATTAGGAAAGCTTGCTAAGATTAGGAGAATAAATAATTTTAAAGTTGAGCTAAAGATGAAGAGAAATACAGTGGTAGTAGAAAGGAAAACAGGACTGACTTGGGACCAAAGGTACTTGAGTGCAGGTTGCACCAATAGGATATCAGATTGCTCTTTGAAACACTTCTATAAATCCCTCTCTGAATTGTATCCTTGCCTGCTTGTGACTAAGTAAGGTCTCTATTAAACACTCTCTTAGGACCCACACCACTTCCTAGTAACTAACGCTTACTATACTCAAAATTATTTGCTTAGTATGTGTCTTCTCTTCTAAAATTTTTATTTTAGAGACCCTCTGTTTAGTTCCCTCTTAATTGCCAGCACAGCACAGTGCATGGTGCCTGGTAAATACTTGCTGGCTAATAGGCTTGCAGTGCTGTTCATTCAAAAGGAAGGATGGTTGACTGTATTTACACCAAGTCAAAAAGATAAGGAAAATGTAAATCTTCCAGATTTGGTAAGAAGGAGGGTGACTTATGGTTCGTTGATCAGTTTGGTTCTGAAATTTATGATAAGCAGGACTTATTCTGTTTTAGCTTTATAATATAGTTACGTATTTAAATTTTTTTTCAGGTCCATAGTAATGGTATGAATTAGAAAATAAATCAAATTTATCTCTCTCCAACTCCTAAATATAACAAGAAATCCAAGCACGTGTCTAGTAATAATCTTCGCTGAGAGGATCTGGGGGTAGACCTAGAATATCTTCATCAGAATCTCTTATAATATTAAGATAATTCTTTTGTAGAGTTTTCCATCTGATGAAGGTTGGCCATTTGCAAAATATCTTGGAGCTTGTGGAAGAATGGTGGCTGTAAATTATGTTGGAGAAGAATTGTGGAGTTACTTTAATGCACCATGGGAGAAACGAGTTGACCTCGCTTGGCAATTAATGGAAATAGCAGAGCAGCTTACAAACAATGACTTTGAATTTGCACTCTACCTCCTGGATGTCAGCTTTGACAATTTTGCAGTTGGTCCTAGAGATGGGAAGGTAATCATTGTGGATGCTGAAAATGTTTTGGTTGCTGACAAAAGGTTAATTAGACAAAGTAAGTATATAACTTACATTTGCTTCTTGTACACATTTTTTATGTCAAACCTTACATTTGCTTCTTGTACACATTTTTTATGTCAAACCTTTAATTTCCTTCTTAGATGGAAGCCTTACTCTTTGTTTTATTTGACCTGTATCAGTAAATGCAAACCAGTTCATTATGCTTGTACTCTTAATCACAATTTCTCTGTATTTAGTAAAATATCCTTTGGACTCAAATGGACACAGATATACTGTGTGTGTGTGTGTGTGTGTGTGTGTGTGTGTGTGTGTACACATGTCTTTTTCTTACAGTCCGCTACATTCTGTGGTTTAGGAGTGCAATGCAGAGTTGTTTTTATGTAGTTACAGACTACCAGAGAAACTTTCTGCTCTCATGGAGGTCTTATTTGTGTGGGATCACTTACAGTGATGTTCTGTGTTCCATTGTTCTGTGGAGTCCCTATGGTGATTTTTTTTTCTTTTAACCATTTAGATGATTTCTAGCACGCAGATCCCTACTTTGACTTGACATTATTACATCTTACCAAAACTTTGCTCTCCATTTATTTGTGAGCTTGTCATGGAATAAGTGGGCAGACTGTCTGAAGTGTTTTGAAAATTAAATGCCACAGGCATTTTAAAGTGTCAGGGACAAAGCCTGTAACTGTATAACTAATTTACTTAATAAAAGAAACTGAAGTGGTTGTTCTATGGTGAGGGTCTTATATTTTTAATCCCCTCTTCTCCTGTCATATGAGGATCTTTTGATGAACTGGGACCAAAAATGTGTGGCACCTGGGGAATACAGTGAAAGTAGCAGCAATTTATTAGGTTGACACTTAGGTTTTGCCTGATCTTATTTTGATCCTGTTAAATACTTGATTTTTCCCAGTACCTTGTTTTGATTCCATACTCACCAAACTACTTTCTTATTATTTCTTGACTTGCCACATAGATCCTCCCACAGGGAATAGACACCCTGCCGGAGTGCTTTATTCTCCACTTACTTCTTCCTACAATTGTGAATGTTGCAGCAGCTTACACCATCCTTTTCTTTGTTACAGTGTACAGTTCAGTGGTTTTTAGTATACTCACAAAGTTGTGCAACTTGCTTAAACTTTTAAAATTTTCATTTCAGTGTTTGTAAAAATAATTTCTTGTAATTTTTTAATGCAGACATTCTTGGAATACATGTCACAGTTTTATAACAACTATTTCCTAATCTTAGATTAATACAACTACACAAATATATTCATACAGTGAGCATTGCCCCAGTGATACTTTAGCTGTGACCAGTTCTTTTCAAATGTCTCATGGTAGAGTTGTATAAATATCTACTTTGCAAAACCCCATGTTTATTTATTCACACTCTTTTCTGAACTCTTTGTAGTAAATGATCTTTATTTTCTCCTTCACAGGGAAACTGAGATTTTGCTGTGGCAACTCCCTCAGGGTCCTTCCCTTTATTATCTAAACTAGTAAAAAGAATACACATTCATGCCTCTATTTCAGACAGAGTAGATCCTTCTCTGGGAATTTGTTGCATTAGTTATCTTCAACTTCCCACTCCCTCCTCAAAATCCAGTTTCTCTTCCTTCCCCATAAACAAGTGTGTCTAAGGCTTTTTCTGCTTTCCCATGCTTTTCAGCTGTTGTTAGAAGTGTTGCTTACTCTGCCTTTTTCTACTCTCAGCCTCCATTCATTTCTCCACCCATTAGAACCTGACTGAGAATTCTGCATTACCATTAGTAACTACCTAATTGCAAAATTTATGAAGTGACTGATTAGTAACAACTTCCTGAAATTCTTCCATCCTTTGGTTTCCTTCTACTCACATAGTTTCTTTCTTAAAACATAAATCTGATGTTTTTTTTATAAAAATTTTTTATTATGTTATATTAGTCACCATACAGTACATCCCAAGTTTTTGATGTAAAGTTCCATGATTCATTACTTGCGTGTAACACCCAGTGCACCACGCAATACGTGCCCTCCTTAATATCCATCACCAGCCTATCTTGATCCCCCACCCCCCTCCCCTCTAAAGCCCTCAGTTTGTTTCCCAGAGTCCATAGTCTCTTATGGTTCATTACCCCTTCTGTTTACTCCCGCTTCCTTCTTCCCTTTCTTCTCCTACCGATCTTCCTACTTCTTATGTTCCATAAATGAGTGAAACCATATGATAATTGTCTTTCTCTGCTTGACTTATTGCGCTTAGCGTTATCTCCTCCAGTCCCGTCCATGTTGCTGCAAATGTTGTGAAATCGTTCTTTTTGATGGCTGAGTAATATTCCATTGTATATATGGACCACATCTTCTTAATCCAGTCATCGGTTGAAGGGCATCTCGGCTCCTTCCACAATTTGGCTATTGTGGACAATGCTGCTATGAACATTGGGGTGCTTTAATTATCTCAGAGAAGCCTGAAATGTCATAGGTCCCATCCCAGATTGTATCCAAGAGACTAGGAAAGAATTTACCCTTCAAACGGGTTTGCAGGAGCAGTCCTTAGAACAGAATCAGGTTGTTTTCTGTTACATCATTCAAATGCTGAAGCTCCTCTTCACTAAAAGAAAGCAAAAACATTAATTTGAAAAGATATATGCACCCCTGTGTTTGCTATAGCATTATTTACAATAGCCGAGATATGGAAGCAACTCAAGATGAATGGATAAAAGAGGAAGTGGTGTGTATATGTATGTGTATATATTTATATACACATACATAATGGAGGTTTAGGCATAAAAAAGGATGAGATCTTGCCGTTTGCAACAACATGGATAGACCTTGAAGGCATTATGCTAAATGAAATAAATCAGGAAGAGAAAGACAAATACCATGATTTCACTTATGTGAAACGTAAAAAAAAAAAAAAAAGAAAGAAAGAAAAAACAAACAAAAACCAGACTCTTAAATACAGAGAACAAATTGATGGTTGCCAGACAGAAGATGAGCAAAATAGATAAAGGGGATTAAGAGATACAAATTTAGAGTTACTAAATACATCGAAAAGATGGAAGTACGGCATGAGGAATATTGTCAATAATGTAATAATGTATGGTGACAGCTAGTGACTACATATGGTGGTGAGCATTGAATAATGTATAGAATTGTCAAATCAATTTGTTGTGTATCTGAAACTAACAATGTTATATGTTAATTATATTTCAATTTTAAAAAGTAAGAGCTTAAGGCGAGCCAATTTTTAAAAATTTTGTAACATATTTGAATGTGAATGTTTCAAGCAAAAGTAGACTAAGTAATGTTCTCTGTGTACAAAAGAAACATTAAAGAGAAAGAAAAAAGAAAAAAGAAAAAAAAAAACCTTCTTTATCAGGGCCCAGCCTGCTTCAGTTTTAATATCCCTCTGTCTACTGCCCTTGATGCTTCAGCCACAATGGCCTTTTGGTTCTCGAATGAACCTTTTTGCTCCTGGGCTTTTCCGTATGCTGTTTCCTCTGCCTAAAATGCCTCATCTGTCTTCCATATACAGCTAGCTACTTGTCCTTTGAACCTTAGCTTAAATGTTACACTTGACCACTATATCTACTGCTAGGGAAGGTTGTTTCTTTCATAAACCTATCTATTGTTTATTTCCTTTGTAGCATTTCCCACTATTTATGATAATGTTTATTTATTTAATGTCTGTTTCACATACTTGATAGTAAGCTAGTGAGGGCAGGAACCACCTATTATTTGTTTACCAGTATATACCCTTGCCTGCATAGAGTAAGCATTCAAATAATTATTTGCTGAATGAATGAGTTTTTTTCTACTAACCTCTCCTCTGCCAGTGCCTTAAGTTCCAAGATTCTGTCCTGTCTTTGTTTCTTTCTTTCCTTTCAACATGCTTTCCAATATAATTCAGCTCTTCTCTTGGCTCCATTAAGCACTTGTATATTGATGTGTTCTATGTATACTGTACCTCTGACTTCAAAGTCCTAAGTTTCAAGTCTGTTTCTAGTTGCATTGTGATATACCCACCTGAATACCTTGTAGTTACTTTATATTTACTCTATATTTGTATATAAAATGTTAACACTATTATGTAAATAATATCTGCCTTGTCATCCAATTAGAACCTTAAACTTTACTCAAAACTTCTACAGTTTGGCTTTTTTTTCCTGACCATTAGTTACTATTGTCATCTTAGTCCCTCCAGTCTTCACACAGTTATCTTTCTATAAAACAAATCATGTTCATGACCACATGAGGTTCAACCTATTTCTCTAGGCTCATTTGTACCTTCTCCCTGGGTAGCTGTCTCACACTTTAGCCTCCATGAACTTATTGGCTCCCGAATCAGTTGGAAAAAGCCCTTAAGTACATACTTTTGCACATACTTATACTGGGCCTAGCATACTGTTTTCCCACATTTCTTTTCACACTTGCTTATTATTTAAGACCTAAATCAGATGTTCTCTATGCAGCTTTCTACAGCCCCAAGCAGAAATACTGCTTCCTCTGTACTCTTGTAGCATTGAGTCCTCTGTATGGCACTTTCTTTATGCGATGGAAAGTTTCCATCTAGACTGAACCCTTCAGTAGTTACAGACCTTGTCTGATCTTTCGCCTGGCATTGGTGAGCTCCCACTAAGTGTTTATATATAAATCAATAAATTTCAATGTTTGAAATTATAATACAATTTAGGAACAAATAATATTGTGTTAATTAGTAAACTGTTGTATTTTGGGAACAAATGAGAACTCTTTTAAAATGTATTTTTCTTTTTTGCTCTTCCCCCTTTTACAGATAAACCTGAAAATTGGGATGTATGGTATGAAAGCAAATTTGATGACTGTGATAAGGAGGCTTGCTTATCCTTTTCAAAAGAAATTCTTTGTGCTCGTGCAACTGTGGACCACAATTACTATGCTGTTTGTCAGAACCTCTTATCCAGACATGCCACCTGGCGTGGCACTTCTGGAGGACTTCTTCATGATCCACCAAGTGAAATTGCCAAAGATGGCCGACTAGAGGCCTTGCTCGACGAATGTGCCAACCCAAAGAAGCGCTATGGCAGATTCCAGGCTGCAAAAGAACTGCGTGAATACTTAGCACAATTAAGTAACAATGTGAGGTAGTCTATGGTGAATTTTTCTTTTCTCCATTTAAATAGCACTGGCTAAAACTAAACCACCAAAAACTATCTGGAAAAATGAAATTTGGAAATAATAACATTCAGGAGATGATAAACTTGCACTGATATATCTTATGTTAACATCAGAATAAGACATTACTTCAAAAATCTCATGATGCTTCTGCAAATAAGTTTGTTCTTACACTTTGGAGACTTGAGCTATCATCATTGACTGCTTTGCTCCCCCGAATGCCTGAGTGGATTAATGAATATTGTGAAGCTATTGGAAATGAGTCTGATAGTTACATTGGCTTGTGTATCAAAGGGTACTTGGTATTTGACTTAGTTTGCTTTACTATCATGATTTTGTGAATCTCTTGCATTTACTTTGAATGTCAAGTTAGATGGCCTGTTTTATAGGCCACTTTTTCCTTCTAAAGTATAGGTGTTTTTCTCCCCTCATTTTTATGTTTTTTATTAAATTTTACACATTCAGGTTATTCTAGGTGTTTATTTAAATTTGAACTAGTTTTTGTTCAGTGCTATGCGGTACACATTTACTGTTAGGGCAAGATTCCCAGGTTTACTGTATTTTCAGAGAGCTGAATATTTTATTATGTAAATACTTTTCTCCCCTCTTTCTGTGGTTTCACCATTGCATGAAATCATTCAAGGTTATTTAATAGTTATATCCCTCTATGCTTATAATTATAAGTGTACACTAAACACGAAGTTTGGCATATGTTACAAAATGTCATCTTGTCCTTTTAAAGGCTTTAAGAAGAGTATACTAGCAATCTCCACCTTTGTGTTGATGTTGATTGAGAAAAAAACAACACAGTATTTTTTAAATGCTAACTAGTCCAAGATAGTAATGCATATGCCAAAGAAATGTTAGATCTAGTGTCATGATTAGATTTTAAAATTGGTCACCTACGTATTCTTATTATCACGCTTCCAGTACTATAACTTTGTGATTACATTCAGATCTTCCTGGTTATTCTTTTATGTTGCAAAGGTAAGCTGCTTCCAGGCATACGTGACTTAAAGATATCCTACCTTATATCCATTTTGGAGAAATTAACATGGTATAGTCATCATTTGAGTTTAATTGGGCATCAAAACTTTTTATTTATTGATGGACTAGTAATTTTTATTGAAAAGCATAGTTTAGCCAGTATGCCCAACTTGGTCTTCATTACTCCATTGTTAAGCATCAAAACATCAAATTTAAGTATGTGGATAAAAATTAACGAATGTGTGAAATTTGTGGGCTATTTTTAAAAGTTACAATATATAAATTGACTATCACTAACATAGGTGATATGTATATATATTTTTTAATTATTGCTTTAGCTTACAGCAAAGTTTGGTGTAGTGCGCAGTGTTTAGTTCTAGACTGACCTTATTCTAAATCAGAAAGTGATTAAAATATGCACAACCAAAGCCAGGTTTTTCTTTTCTCTTTCATTCATTCAGCAACTATTTATTGAGCATCAACTCTGTGCCAGGCACATTACTAGCTGCTACACACTGTCTAAGCGTGACATATGGTTAAGTAACTTTACAATGATTATCAAATACTTTAATGTAGGTATTTCTTGAGATAGCATTGAGTTAGGATGGTTCATTCATGTTATTTTACTGTTGTGAGGTGCATTCATGTTATTTAACTGTTGTGATAGAAATTCTACTTGTACCATCTGTAACTGGGTTGCTACAAAAAAAGCATGATGAAATCAATAATGTTAATCCCAGTATAAAAACTGGGAGGAGAAGGATAAGGTCTCTCCATTATAAAAATAGATTGCATTATGTTAATTTTTATACATCCATATATTACAGATATCAACTAGCCCTCAAAGAAACATTTAAGTGCTAGAAATTTTACTAAGCTGACTTTGTACAACTTCGGAAAACTTTTGAGGGGAGCAGGTAAAATTATTTGTCAAACATTCACCACTTAGAACTTCAAGTAAAATACACATTTTCAAAACAGAGCACCTTTTATATTTGATAAGTGTTCATTACAAACTTTAGAATGCCAGTCACAGAGGGTTGTCTTTATGTGGCTTAGCAAACATTTATCTTACTTTGGAAAAGTGATTGTGATTGTGGAACAGGAAGTGAGAAAACACTGCCAGCAGTGATTGCTACTGGAGGTAGTTGGTTACAACTACCATTTCCCCCATGAGATTATGTGGAATTTCTTTTATCTCTGGAAAAAGTTGAGAAGATAGTAAAAGAATTAGGAATTTTAAATTACAGGGAAAAATATGTATGTGAAAAGCAATAAATATTTTGTTCACTTTGCTATCAAGATGTTCACTATCAGATATTTATTATACAGCAGCAATTTATATTTTTAATCATTGCCCATTAATAGACACAGTAAAATATTTTTGAATCAGACATTTGGGGTTTGTATGTGCATTAAAATTGTCTTTTGTACTGTAAGTTACTGTTTAATTTGAATATTTTATCAGAACTGTCTCCCTGTGCCTTTATAATATAAAGTTGTTTCTACAACTTTTAATGATCTTAATAAAGAATACTTTAAGAATCACACTTTTCAGACTATCTCTTAACTTCAAATATCTACATTTTTTTGAATGGAAAGTGAGGTTGTGTAGATAAGTTATTTTTTTTCCTCTTGCATATATTTTGATATCATTTTCAGAAACTATCTGGTTGGCTGTGTGCTGGACTTAAGGTTTGTGTGTTTTGTTTTTCTGTAGTAAACTTTTCTCTATAGTAGATAACTTTTACTGCTGACATGGGAGTTTTAAAAAAATGATGGAATTTTTCAAATGTATACAAGAGAATAATATAATGTACAATAGTTAACTATGGTTATACTAATTTCAAAAGTTAGCAACATGTGGCCAAACTTATTTCATCTATGTCCCAACCTACTTGACCCCAGGTTATTTGGAGCAAATCTGAGAGACATTATTTGATTCAGAAGCACACAGTTCTCTTCCAACAAAATCATAATACCATTTCACATCTAAAAATTAACAGTAATACTTCAGTATCACCAAAGCAGGAAAGCTCTAAAATACCACTGTCTTTTCTCAAAAGCTCAATATCTAGCTGCAAGGGTTCTAAACTGCTGGCTACCTACATGGAGTTAATTTGATGATGAATAAGGATAATAACTAAAATGGACCAAAAAATCATAACTATGTAAATTATGCATTCAAAATGTTAATAGCCAACAAAGACAAACCAATTCAGTCACCTCTGGAAGGATATTAGGGAATTATTCTGGAAACTGGTAACTTGGAGACCAGGAAGCATTCATCCTCCTCATTATTACCCCAGGGTAATCAAATAATTGAGTGGAAGAATTTATAAAATATGTAGAATTATTCCAGTTAATAAGCAGAAGGAATGTTAGAATATCACCATTTCATAAATCCTAATGAAATGAGGGCTAGGCAATTGTCATCAATCGCTACTGAAGCCATTAATTAAAAAGGTGATGAGGAACTTTGTATGGATAGATCAAGATGATAAGACCTGAAATCATTGGTCTGTCTTAATGATATGCCTTATTCCATGACTCAAAAAGTATGTAGCACCACAAGAAAAGGAAAAAAAAAAAATCTGATCAAGCCCCTAGATCTATTAATGGGAAATTCATGACACAAGGAAATGTGTTAAAAGATACCGTGGGTCAACAAAATCTGGAACATGGGCAATTCTACAGGATAAATGACTTTTTTTTTTTTTTTAACAAATTGCAAAGAAAAGGAGGGAGACTTTTAACATTAAAAGAATCTTAAGTGACACATAGAGTAAATGCAAATGTCACCTTTGTATCTTGATTTGAACCAATCAACTTTAAAACTGGAAACAGATTTGAACAACTAAACAAGGTCTTGGGTAACCTCATTCACTAATTTTGCACTTACTTTAATATGTGGAAAAACCATAAAAGTACTTATTCTATACTGGGTTTTAGTTCATTCTATACAAAGTTAGCTACAATTTTGAATGAATAAGAATATTTTAGTTCTTTTTCTTTTGAAAAGTTATTTGCCCATGGTCACATAAAAAGGTAGTGGCTGACCTGGGCCTCAGCAGGGGTTTTCTGATTGACTTCAGCATTCTTTCTACTATACCATGTTGCAACTCCTGAGAACCAGAAGCATATAGTTGAAAGAAAGAATATATATTCGTGAAAAACATTGATATGCATTTTCTCAATTGTTATAACTTAGGGGACATGAAGATCTGTGAGGGCAACGAGATGTAGAGAAATCCTGAGTGAGATACAAACAAGGTAAAAAAGAAGAGGAAGTCAGGGTTAAGAGAGACCTGAGAAAAAGGGTTTGAAAACAAGAGAAAGAAAATCTCATAAAAGGTAAGATCTTTTTCCCTTTGACCTTAAAGCTTTTTAGGCTTCTCTTAAATCTGTATAGAGTTAGATTACTATTCCCATCATGAGTTTACTAGTATCTGTTTCTAGGGGTCTACCAACCTTTTAAAATTTGTTTACTTTCACCTTTTTTTATCCCATATTGTTGAAACTGTAGGCCATGTCCTATACCCTAAGTTCTAAGAATATGAACTCGTAAGAAAGTCGGCCTTGTAAGGTGACATTAAAAACTAAGCTCAACAGTTATTCAGTCAGACATGGTGTTCTGTTAATTTTAGCTTTCCTTTTCTATGTATATCTCACATGGTTAGATAATTAAATATTTAAAGTAGTCTCTTATGGGCTATTTAGCTGAAGACAGGACTAGTGAAAACAATGGTCTTTCAGTATTTCATTTTAATTCTGAAACAGACATTGGCCCTCCAATGTCATTAAGTGGTCTCCCTAATTTCTTTTCCTCCTGTATTTAAAGACATTGTTACTGATTTTAGTTTCCTGTAATATGTCTTCATTTTTTTTAGCTACCTTAATTACTTCATTATACTTGCATTATCCTAAGAACTTTTATGGAGGTTATCTTTCCATTTTTTGAATAATCAGTAATATTTGGTTGGTGGGGAAGGAGTAGTAAGGAAAACACACCTAGCCCAAATTAAACATTTTCTGAGATTTGCTTTAAAAGATGTGTTTTTAGCTGCCATCAGCAACTCTAAATAGCAACCTTTTAGAGTTTATTTTAAAGCAATGCCTGTATTTTTACAGTAATACCATGGGTCGAGTTTCTTTGATTTTCTCACTTTTGCTGGGACACTACATATATATATATATAGTATGTGTGTGTGTGTGTGGTCCTTTTATGTAATGATTTTCAAACAATTTATTTTCAAGCGTTTGGAAAACTAGGATAAGGTAAGAATTGAGTTACAAGCAGATTTTGGTCTTAATGGACTAGTTAATGATAATTGGTACACTCTTAGATGTGATGAAGTTTTAAGGATCTGTTATTCTTTTAAAGAGTCATTTGTAGGGGACCTGGGTGGCTTAGGCAGTTGGGTGGCCAACTCTTGGTTTCAGCTCAGGTCATGATCTCGAGGTCATGGAATCCAGCCCCACATTGGGGTTTACACACAGTTGGAGTCTACTTGTCCCTCTCTCTCCCCCTCTGCCCCTCCCCCCTCAAATAAATAAATAAAGTCTTAAAAAAAAAAGTCACTTGCAGGGCGCCTGGATGGCTCAGTTGGTTAAGCATCTGCGTCTTGATCTCAGGATCATGAGATCAAGCCCAATGACAGGCTTCATGCTGCACGTGGAGTCTGCTTAAGATCCTCTCTCTCTCTCTCTCTCTCTCTCTCTGGGCTGGGTGGTTCAGTCAGTTAAGTGTCTGCCTTCTGCTCAAGTCATGATCCCAAGGTCCTGGGATTGAGTCCTGCGTTGGGCTCCATGTTCAACTGGGAGTCTGCTTCTCCCTCGAAGCAACCCCACACCCCATCCCCCCTGCTCATGTTCTCTTTCTCATAAAAAAAAAAAAAAAAAAAGGCACTTGCTATTGTTAAAGCCATAAATAGGAATCTCCAACACTCAACAACACTCATCTCCCATGGAAGAATGTTTCTCTTAAGTCATTTGAGAAAAGGCAATTAAAAAGTGCAGAAAGATAGACCTCTTTAAACCATTAAAAATGTATACTTAGATGTTTCTGAGAGGGAGAGTCTGAATCTCTCTTACCAGTTACCAGTTTTTACCCTAGACAAATTATTTAACATCTATGAGATAGTGTTCGCATCAAAGAAACTCAGAATTTCTTCTTTGACTCTATTGCAAGTTTACTGGACAGATAGAGTTATGTATAGGAAAACACTTCACAGCTGCAAAGTACTGTACAAGTTTATTGGAATAAACATTAATGGTTGCCCAGAGAGAGAAGGAACTTCATTCAAGAATTAAGTAATTGGCTTCTTGCTAGCTGTCAGTGCTCTTTATAACTAAGATTCAATAGTTTTAGCAGGAGGAGAGGCCACAGATACTTTTGGAAAATTTTTTGTGTTTAGGCGAAATTGTCAAAGATGTGATTCAGCACGATAACTATAAAGGGTTCCAGTTTCTTGTGCTTCATTGGATAACAATTTATAATCAGCAGGCAAAAAATTCACAGGCTTGGAGAAGGGGAACTGTTAATTCTCATTCTTGAAGCTTGTCATCTTCAAAAGTAAGGAAGAATGTCAGTTACCATGATGCTTTAGGTATGGCTACTTGTTTTCAGCTTATGGTTTCATTTAAAATTTTCTTTAGTTTATCTGATCAAAATTAAATGGAGCCAGTTTCTATAACTTAAGTGTTACTGAGAATTCTCAAAAAAGGAAACACAGTGGAGAGAGACATGGCAAAAGATGCAAGCTTACTACTAATAATAAACCACTTCATCTCAACCCTCCTCATTGGAAGGTGACAGTACCAGTAAAAGTGATAGAGTCAGATAGCATTTTCTTCTTGGCTTGGCAGAACATGAGTCTTAGTTAAGGATTTAGTGGAGAGACAGGGGAATGCTAGGAGGCAAAGAGAAATTCCTGGACAGATCCAGACATTTTCTTTGCTCCTCTCCCCCCCCCTTTTTTTGCCCTTTTTGACATCTATAACTAAACAAAACTGTCCAAAAGGAGTACATGAATATATGTACATTAAAATCAGCCCCCTTTCCCTACACCAAGACCTTCTTTACCTCAAATAAGTAATTGCTGTTAATGCTGTTTGTGTTGGATTGCATTTGGGTAAAGCATACCTACAAATTACTTGTATAATGGAGATCATGCTTACTATAAAATAGGGATTATGTGAGTCTTCAGCCGTTTTTGTTTTTGTTTTGTTTTTCATGATTGGCCTCACAGCCTATCAGTCTAAATGAATCTATTTCATTCTAAATTGAGATGGCAAACATTTTCTTTAAAGATCAGATAATATATATAAATATTTCAGATTTGGCGGCAATGTAGTCTTTGTAGCAGTTACTATACTGCCATTGTATAGCACAAAAGCAGCCATAGACAACTTACAGATTCATAAGCATGGTTGTGTTTCAATAAAGCTTTATTTGCAAAAACAATCCAAGTTTGGCCCATGGGTTGCAGTTGGCCAAGCTGTTCTAAATTATTACATAGTATTTCCGCATAAAAACCGTCATACTTTAACTATTTCTCTAGTTAATTATGTCCAGGTTTTCACTATTAAACACTACTGTTATGAATATCCTTATACAAATAATCCTGTTAGTGTATGAGTACTTCTGTAGGAAGTGAAATTGACAGGTCAAAGATGTGTGTATTTAAATGTAACTATAGCTTCTAAATTCTCCAAAGGCCTTTACCAGCATATACTCCCTAAAACCATATGAAAATGGACTTCTTAACACCTGCCAACCCTATTATTTTTAAAAAATTTTTACCAGTATTATGTGCAAAAATACTATTTCTTGGTTTTTACTTACAACTGCTTAATAATTCGCTGGTAAGGGACCCCTGGGTGGCTCAGTCAGTTAAGCATCTGGCTTTGGCTCAGGACATGATCCCATGAGTCTGGGATCAAGTCCCGTGTTGGGCTCCTTGCTCAGCGGGGAGCCTGATGCTCACTCCGCCTGCTGCTCCCCCCTGCTTGTGCTCTCTCTCTCTCTCTCTCTCTCTGACAAATAATATCTTAAAAAATAATAATAATTCACTGGTAAGGCTTGAGAGAACTAATAATACCCCTTTACCTTCCCACCTGATTTAGAATAAACTAAAAGACAGATGTAGGAATGAAAATATAGAGTATCACCTGTGCTATTGATAAAGCCGTTGGACAACTTGGCCTGTATCTGTGATAAAAATAGTTCTCCAAATACTATATCCTAGAATTAATCTTCCCCACTTTTATCACAGGCAATGTTAGAAAATAACAGACCTGCCATTAGCAGTCTCTCCTCGGAAAACATCATGAAGAAACAGAATTTGTGATTCATAAGACAGTCATATCCCAAAAGGAAAGAGAGAAAGTGGCTGAACGACACATGACCCATTCCCTTTCCCAAACTTCCCAGCTAGATGGGTACTGGGGAAGGGAGGAAGACAGATCAGGAGTGCCACTGTTAGGTGGTCCTTCCACCAGGAGATATGAGTAGGAAGTCAGTGTCTTCCCCCAACATTCCAGCTCCAGCCTTAGGGAGGCTGACCATCTCTCCAATGAGTTAGATAGCCATTTAGTTTGTGAACTGCTTATTCTTATCCCTTGCCCATTTCTAAAAGCTGATTTGTTCACATTTTTCTACAGCTTTGTAGGAGTGCTCCACTCTTATTAAAGATATTAGTCTTTGGTTATGTGTTGAAATTACTGTATTTATTAAAATCTAAAATGCCATTGCTTATGAGACACCATTATTTTATATACTCCTAAAGGGAGGGAGGTTAAAAAAAAACTGTTAAGTAACTTAGAATTTATATTAATTGAAATAACTTGCTTAGACTTTTTTTGGTATATATACTAAAAGGGAAAATATAAACAAAATAGATTGGCTAAGTTATTAACGAAACGTTTTATATTCAGAGTTCACCCACTCTCTTGTCAGTTTTTCTGTTCAGAGCCCTTGCCATCCATGGTTTTCCACACTATATATCATCCTCTGTGTCGTCAAATACATTGGTGCAGCCATATTTCTCAGAGCCATATTTCTTCATTACTGTCTTTGAATTTTTTTTCAAGCCATACCACCAATTCTGTAAGTTTTGATGCTGGTACTTTCTTGAGCTTATCAGTAGATGTAATAAAGTTTCAGATAAAAACAAGACACAAAGAAAAACAGGACTCACATTTTCCTCCTGAAATGGTTCTTGAATAGTGTGTTGAGTGAAGTGTTAAGGGGTTGCATCTTTCCAATAATAATGTGAATAACAACGAAATTGGAACGTGTGCAGGCAATGTCTCCACTTCACAACTACTGCCTGGCAGACAGCAAATGTAAGAAACCACTGATTGTATGACAAATGATGACTTGAGATATGTTAAAATTCGAAGAAATGTTTGTTATAATTGATGATTTAGAGTGCTTTTTTCCTGTGTGTCATGAGTCTTTTTTTTTTCCATTTCATGTTTTGTGGTAAAATATATGCAACAAAATTCGTCATTTCACTATTTTTTTTTTGGATTTTGATTTTTTTTTAGGATTATATTTATTTATTTGAGAGAGAGCATGAGGGGGAAGGGTGGGGCAGAAAGAGAAGCTTTACCAACTGAGCCACCCATGCACCCTCATTTCACTATTTTTAAGTGCACAATTCAGTGGTATTAATTACATTCATAATGTTGTGCAAATATCACGACCATCATTTCCAAAATGTTTCATCACCCCAAACAAAACTCTACCCATTAAGTAATAACTCTCCATTTCCTCTTTCCTCAGGCCTGGTAATTTCTAATCTATGAGAAGCATTTTTAAATTTCTCATTTGATCCTAATTTTCTTCTTGTGATGCATACTTTTCTCAAGTACAGATTTTTCAGTTTTGATTTTGAGAAAATGATTTGTTCACCCTTAACTGAATTCATAAAACTAAATTCTAAATTATAAGTATGCTGTTAACATTTCTAAAATCTAGAGGAATCTTGGCAATCATGGGGAAAAATGTTAACTTCTCTAGATCTTTAGCAATGCTTTTGTTATTCTGACAGGCTGTCCAGGCTGTCAAAAACATATCTAGGTAATTTGGTCCCTGAAGAGGCATTTATTTATGTCATACCTTTGCATGAAGAAAACTTTAAAAAAAAACAGTTCAATAGTTTGGATCCCACTTGAAATTCCCAGTAATTCTTTCTCCATAAGAGTTTTTACTAACTGGCATTAAACTGTTTTAACTAAGAAACATTTACTTACTGCATTTTTTGTGCATTCTCTAGGGATAAAAAGAGTGATTTTTTTTTTTTAAACTATGAATTCAAGCCATGAGTTTTATTTACCCTTCATGTATGGTTTTAATAAAAATTCTAAATCTAGGTATTGACCACTGTTAAAAGTATCCATATCTGTTTTGTTTTTCCTTTTAAGATACTCTTAAGTCACATGTTAGGAAATGACCCATCAGATGAGATTAGCTTTTGAGTTTACATGCCATCTCTGGTTATATTTAGTGCGTCTGGTGAAAAAAATTTATGGGTCTGCAGATCTTTCAACTTTGTTCGTTTTTGGCAAGATTTTTCAGTGTGTGTGATATCTGTTTCCTTTTGGCAAGTTTCTGACAACTTGATGCTTTAAAAAATATATGTCTGTGATGTGATCTTCAATACTTGCCTTGCACCATTTTATTTTCTGACACTAAAAAGTTAGTTTGTACCAGGCCTTGAGCTGAACAAAATATATGCTCATCCGTGTTGCCACACTTTGAGAGGTTGTCCTTTCTTTGGAGGGCATTTCTATTTGTGGATGAATGTACCTGGAGTTATATAAATGAGATACTAGATAAAGAAGAAGAGTTGTGGCCACAGGAATTTATCCTTCATCTATTCGCCTCTTGTCTCCAACAAGACCAAGAAGAAATGCTCTAACAGTTTTTAGACTGTTCCCAAATCAGAGACTATTGAAAAATCATTCTTAAAGGAGGGTAAAAGCCTACTCTGAAAAAATGAGATACATTCATTAATTTTTTTCTGTTTTTGACTGAAGTCTTTAGGAAAGCAACTTTATTTTTACCACTTTAAAGAGAGTTAAAATTACATCACTTTGGGCTGTTTATCACAGTTAATCATTCTTCCATTAGTTTATTATAAGTTAAAAGTTTGGGAAAATTCTGGGTTTCCCCATTATTCCTCTGAGCAGCTGCCTTGTAAATAAATGTCATGCCTGGTCAGTAGAGGGGTTGGCTGAAGGAAAGAGGACATTTAGGACATTTCTTCGATCTCTACTCAGAAACAAAAAATTCCAGTTGTGTGCTTTACACTGCAAGATGCAAGGGGGCGGTCCTTGACAAGTCTCCAATGTGATTTCCATATGGACTCCAGGGTCTTAAAAGAACTCTTTCTAATCTTCTGTCTTACAATGTTTCAGATTTAAATTCCATCTGCACCTATCTTTTAGTTCCTTTGCTGCCACTCTAGAGCTGAGTCACCATGAATAATCTCTCTTCATCTTTGAGGCTGGGTCAAGCCTAGAGAAGAATAACATGAGAACATACCTCATCCTTAAGGTTGAATTTGCTCTGTGGATTTCGGAATAGATGTTCTTTGCTGAGAGCCACTACAAGGTCTACCTAAATGTCTTCATCTTAGACAATGGTGCGACAAGGTCAGGATGGCTGCAACCTCAAGGCAAAGGCTGTGTTTACTTCTGTTAAACATGATTTGCCAGAGAAGATTTAAATGCTGCTATTTTGCTATGATAAAACTAGTGGTTCCTATGGATAGATTTAAAGATATACATTCTCAGAGTATATTTAAGTGTTTTAAGGGTATTTTATCCAATTCTTTAAAAAGATTCAGTTTGCTAAATAATTCAGAGTATAAAATTTTAAGATCGAGAGAATTTACTAAGTTTTAGAGAAAGGAGATATGATTTAGATGCCAGGATACTTCATGACTGAGGCCTCTCTTTACCACTAGTGGGCTGAATAATCATGGGAAAATCACTTTGTTTATTTGGTTTTCAACATTCTCTCCTTTAAAGGAAGTAGGATGAAATTATTCCTAGGGACATTTTCAGCTGCAGCTTCCTATAGTTTCAAGTTGATACAAATTTATTGGGGTTTTAGGAATACACTTAAACACCATATTTTAAGAATTCTCAAAAATTGATGTTCTAAAACAATAACTATATTCTAAAATAACAAATACTATGCCATTGAATAAGTCATAATGAACAAATTATTGAAGAGTTGTTAAATATTTTTAAATATTCTTTCAATAAATATCTGTACCTTTAAGGAACTGGACGTCTGTCAGCACGATAGGAGGTGAACATTTATAACTGTAGTGTGAAGCAAGATGACTTGTATTAAAAGCTTACTGGAAGATTAGATATGTTCTGTAAGCTGTGGTGGGTCATAGCACACTTTGTGTGAGAAACATGTTGATGCAGACAGTAAGACCAAGGGATAAAGTTTTCTTAGACCTATTTTTCCTTACTTTTCCTGTAAGGGATTTTAGTACCTAAATGAAATTTATTTGCTTCCATACACATATGTGTAGGTGTGTGGTGTGTTCTTTGTTGAGGGACGTGTGGTGTTGATGGAGATCAGTGTGGAGGATGACCACATTGCTAAGTAAGTGCCATTTTGTAGGATTTGGTAAACCCTTTTTATTTATAGGAACTGTTTTTAAAGCATTATAAAATTGTGTTTCCTTTGCACATTATTCTGCCTCTAAATAGCTATGCATTGTACTAGATCCTAAACTCACTAAGATTCTCATCAAATTTCTCTCAAATATTTGTAAGATAAAATTATTCTCACATTTGAAACAGAACATGAATGTTTTCCTCTGGAACAGATTCACTGAATATGACTATGCCCCTTCCTTGGCTTATTTTTCTCCATGGCACTTTTTATCCTCTATGTACTATGTATTTCAATTCATTTTTTTATTGCCACTGGCAAAAATGGCTGCCAGAAACTCGGCTCAGTGTGTCAGGGAGGCATTTGAAAGAGAATAGGGTAAATGACTAATGAGTGGGTCTAATATTTTGAAAATAGGCAATCCCATTTAGATATATCTGTATCTATATCTATACTAGATTACTAGATTATTCCATTACACACCCATTATGAACTTCAAACACCAAGTATGAGCATATCACATCTTTAATGTCTTTCTTTATGGACTTGAAATTGGAGTTTCCATGAGATATCACTTGTGTAAATGAGATTTATATTTTGAATTAAGAATATTTATTGGCATAATTAATTAAGTCAAATGTAGATGGATTGCTGAAATCATCTTAGAAATGGTAACTAAGGATCATTCTTTCATACTAAGATGGAAAGTGACTTAGAAGTTTGAATCTTTCCAACAATTGTTTGTTTTCAACAATTTTTTCTTCTGTTGAAATTGTTCCTTATAAGCAGGAATGATAATGGCTATCATAAAAAAGAGAATTTGTGTCCTCAGGAAACCTTGTCCTTACCAGGAACAGATTCTAACTTATTTTTTGTGAAATAGTTTCTAGTGCCTCTTTCCCTGCAAAGTTTTAGCATCTACTCCTGATTTTGCTTTCACTATGTATTTGTACATGAGATTAAAATTGACACAGCCTATAATACCTACCAAATATACTGAACTAAATTAACAAGTGGAAGGAAAATGTGACATTTCTTTTACACATTATTACTGATCAAAGAATAGAGTATGGGTATTTTGCTCCAATAGAACTCAGAAACTTTCAATGATATGAAGGCAATGTTATAAGAAGGCTTGTTAAAGTATTTATAGAGGGAAAAATAAGACTCTAATGTCAAAGTGAACATTAAGAAAAACACAAACATGACAGGATCAGGAAAATGAACACATTATATTATCAAAGGGCACAGCCAGCAGATGAAAAATATGATATAAAAAGCAGCTGGGCAATTTGAAGGCTAGATACTTCCAGTATTATATTTGGAAAAGAGCACAAGCCACTAGCATTTAAAAAATAGCAGACTGTCTCGTGAAACTTCTCTGCCATCAGGAAGAAAGTACATGGGAAAGCCGACCAAATGTGGTCATTCATCATTATATTAAATCACTGGGTACATAGCTCAGAACTGATGTTAAAGGGAAATATTTACACGGTAGAGGGAGAAGTGGAGAGAGTGCTATGATTAATACTCTTTGTAAGTAACAGAGACTAACTCAAGCTAGCAGATGTGAAATATATGATATGATATGATATGATATGATATGATATGATATGATATGATATATGATATGATATATGTGTCTCATACTCCAACAACATGAATGTGGCCAGGCTTTAGGAAGGGAGTGAATCCAAGGACTGAAAAATGTCAGTTTTTCCCCATTTCTTTTCTCTGCTTCTTTCTCTAAGTGTGCTTTGAGCACAAGTCTAACTCCTGGCTGGGAAGACACACAAAGATCATTTCTACATAGACTTGAAAGATAAAGTTACTGTGGTGGATGGAGTGTTGGTCCTTAGCAGAAGGTTGGACCTGGGATGTGACTCTTCTGATAGAGATGGGAATCCTTAGGGCTTGCACTCAACATGGGAGGAGATTGGGGGTAGAACAGGTATGTCATAGTAACACAGGGCAGAAATTCAGTGTTCATAAGACCTGATGTCCAGGAGATAAAGGCTCCAGAAAAGGACTAGCGGCTTGGCTCAGGTCTTATAGGGCTTTACCTTGCCCTTCCTGCCATTTTAATTGGGAGAATGCTTTTATCTGACATCCTTGTGTGGCTTGCATTCCATCTTAGCCCAAATGTCACCACCCAGAGAGGTCTACCCTGACCATTCTATTTAAAGAAACCTCCACACCACATTTAAAGTACTCTTAAAATTACCTTGATTTGTCTCCTTTAAAGAGCTTATTTTTCTGATATTATCTTATTTCTATACTAATCTATTGTCTGTTCTCACTCTGCTTTTTGTGACATCATAGGCCTTTTCTGACTTGTTCTTCTTTGTGTCTCTATCATCTGGCCCAATGCCTAGCACGTAACAGGTGCACAATAAACACCTTGTTGGATAAATGACTAGGAGCATAGATTGCTACTATAGAATTGGAGCTAAGAGCAGTATGTGGCACTAGGAGCTAGGAGATTATATAGGACTTCGATGTTCTGGAGCAGAGGGAAGGTCTTTCTGGTCCTATCAGAGGCAGGATCTGCCTTCCCATGTCATTGGGGGCCTTAAAGTACTTGTTATACCTATGCTTCAGTAAGGTTGGAAAATCAAGACTTACCAGCTGGTTTGAGTCCAACCCTAGCACAGGACAGATGATTATGTGCTCAAAGTATAAAGGGGTCTGGGGCACATCAGACACCTCTACACTCTGTGAGGAAGTGTTCAGCCATCACTCACAGGTTATTCTTTCATGGCTATTTCCACTCTCTCAGATTCAACTGAAGACAAATAGAATTTTTGAGAAGGGAAGAAGGGACTGTAGCTATTTTCCAGACTGGGTTTCTAATAGAGATTTTTTATTTTTTGGTTAATGAAGCAAGAATTTATTTTAAATCATCTCTATACATTTGAAAGACTTGAATTAGATTTTATGGAAAAGTAGGATATCTACAGTAAAGCCTAAATATTAGTGTTAGGACCTCATAATTTTCTCATAAAGTTTACCAAGGTCTTTGGTTCTTTATAGGAATCAAACAATGTAATTTAAGCATATAGTTTTCTTTCCTTCCTCTTCCTTTTTGGCTGTCTTCCTGAGGAATGAATTTCATGAGGATCTAAGATATATGTCCACTTAAACAGGATGAGTTTCTCTGAAAAAGAAGTTGGGGTAATGTTTGGAAAAAGGCAGAGAAGCTGGTCGGTCACAAGCATTAACTTTTTCACTAGAACTTCAACTCCAATGGAAGATTTGGGTAACACCACATTAAAAATGTGTTGTAAGTTGGCCTTTATTATACCCTGAAAATCATTTTTTTTTTCTGCAATGGTTCTTTCTTTCTTTCTTTCTTTCTTTCTTTCTTTCTTTCTTTCTTTCTTTCTAAGATTTTATTTATTTATTTATTTAAGAGAGAGCAGGTGTGCAAGCAGGGGAGGAGCAGAGGAAAAGGGAGAGGGAGGGGGAAAGAATATCAAACAGACTGCACAGAGCACGGAGGGGCTCGATCTCAGGATCCCAAGATCATGACCTGAGCCAAAACCAAAAATTAGATGCTTAACTGACTGAGCCACCCAGGCACCCCAGCAATAGTCATATACTTAATTGTTATGCTCTAAGAACAAACTTGCTTTTGCACAGCCAGGAAACATTGCACCTCAATGTTGAGTTTCAGCAATCTCAGACTAAACAAATGAGTCTAACTTTAGTAAAACTTGTGGTTTTTCGCCATAGTTTCTTCTCCCTGTATTATGAATCTACTATTTATACTCTATTCTGGGGGAAATTAAAATTAAATAATGCAATTAAGAGTTACTTATTCTATTATAGAATCCAAGCCAGCATGGGGATGTGGCTTTGCTTTTTTCTGTGATGTTTGGCCAGAGTATAGTGATCATGTCTAAGGGGTTCTGTTTTCCACCTTGTTCTTTTCCTGGTCCTTTGGATAGAGCGAGGGAGCAGGCTTTGTTGGGCTTTTTATTGTCTGCATCCATTGGCATTTCTGGATCACTGGCTTCTTCAGCTCCAAGCCTGGGCTATATGAGACAAAAAGAAAACCCACAGAACCCACCACTTTGTTTTCCTCATGTCCCAAGTTCACTAGCCAGTCTGCCTTTTTCTGTCCATCCCTCAGAGTCTTCTTATGTTTGTTTTATATACAATGTTCAGAGTCTTTAGTTGTACTTCAAGGGAGAAATGTATTTTTCCCTAAAAGTACATTAGCTCTATTTTTTTAGTAGCAAAAGTCTGGACAGCTGATTGTTGACAAATTGCAAAGGTGATTCACTGGAGAAAGAAGAGTCTTTTCAACAAATGTTGCTGGAACAGTTAGAAATCACATGCAAAAAAATGGACTTGATTCATAACCATGCAATATAATAAAATTAACTTGAAATGGAGTTTTAAGTGTAAACCTTAAAACTATAAAACTTCTAGAAGAATGCATAGGAAAAAATCTTTGTGGTCTTAGGTTAAGGGAAGAGCTCATAGATACAATAGCCCCCCTTTATCTGTGGTTTTGCTTTCTGAGGTTTCGGTTACTCACTGTCAACCATGGTCCAGAAGCACATGTTCGTCCTTCTGATACATCGTCAGAAGGTCAATAGTAGCCTAACCCTAGATCACAAAACCCTAGATCACAATCTTTCACCTCACTTTATCTCATCATTTGGGCATTTTATTATCTCACATCATCACAACAAGAAAGGTAAATACAGCACAATAAGAGATTTTGAGAGGGAGACTGCATTCACATAAATTTGTTCTACTTTATTGTTGTTAATCTCTTACTGTACCTAATTTATATATTAAACTTTATCATAGATATATATGCAGAGGAAAAAACATGGCATATATAGGGTTCAATACTATCCTGGTTTCAGCCATCCACTGGGAGTCTTGGCACATATCTCTTCCAGATAAGGGAGGACTACTGTAAACCCAAAAGTGCAATCCATAAAAGAGCAGACTGATAATTTACACTTCACCAAATGCAAACATTTTTACTCTTCAAAAGTCACTGTCAAGAGAGTGAGAAGACAAGCCATAGACTCAGGGAAAATATTTGCACAGCACACATCTGATAAAGGACTTTACATCTAGAATATATAAAAGTTCTCAATACTTTCTAAGAAAACAAGCAACTCAATTTTAAAATGGGCAAAGGATTTGAAAAGACAATCCGCCAAGTAATAAAATCTAACCACACTGGGTCCTCATTCCTACCTGTTAACAGTTATCTGGAGTTGAATAGCAGTTGCCATCTTAGATTTGGCATGAATTTTCCAGTTTTCTTCAGTCCTTACTTGGTCCCTTCCTGGTCCTTGAAGGAATGTGAGTTACCTGATGGTTCTCTGTCCTAAGTTCAAAAGGAGATATAAAGTTATTTCTATTTGCCAGGCTACTTCAGTCAATGTCAAGTTTGTGTTTCACATTATTTAGGGTAGAGTCCGTTCTCTTCCCCTCCATTCTCACCCTTCCCCCAGACTCAACTTTCACACGGGATCCCTCTTGGTTGCCCTGCATAGCTACACAGTCTCCACAGTGACTTTGAAATTATTGGTTTGAGGGCTTGATTCAATACTTCTTTTCCTATAAACCATTTTTATCTCTAGCAGTTATAATAACAAGAATGGTCTACAATAACATGACCTCTACAAGTAAAAATTTGTATTAAACATAATTCATCAGATTCAAATGGATTTGAAATCCTAAAATTGTACAGAAAATGGAATTTATCCTATGTGTCCTTGTTTTAACATGATTTTCTAGGCCCATGTTGGGCATTAAGCCCTCAGTGGAATTTATGATATGGAATTAATTGTTTTGCTCTCTGCAGACATCACACCCTTCACCTGCCACATGAGAGCACAGGATCTAAGGCCTCTGAGGATAAGGTTCTTGTGTTTGTTTGTACAGCCTCCTTCTCTTCCTTCATACGTTTACTCTAAAATATGCACCAAGGGTGGATGGTACATGAATATATAATTCCTGGAAAATAATTCCTCTTTGTCATTTTCATTTGGCATTAAGACTTTTTTTTCTATCGATTGAAGAACAGTGAAAACTAATCTAAAGTAATCTAATGTTCTTCAAATTGAATTTTTATAGTATCAGGATATATAAACTCTCTCATAAAATATTAACTGCTAGTCTATATTTCTAAAACATTTTCATTTTATTTAGAGAATTCTTTACGTCCCTGGGAAACTCCACTCAGAGGACAAGCCTGCAGTATATCTTTGTGACAAGGATTTGTTGGGGCTGGAAGTGACTGAAAATTGTTGGTTGGTTTGAAAACTTATGTCTACGGAAAAGCCTGTACATGGATGTCTATAGCAACTTTATTCATATTTGTCAAAACTTGGAAGTGACCAAGATGTCTTTCAGTAGGTGAACGGATAAATAGACTGTGCTACATCCAAGCAATGGAATATTATTTGGTCCTAAAAAGAAATGAGCTATCAAGCAATGAAAAGACATTGAGGAACCTAAAAAGCATATTGCTAAGTGGAAGAAGACAATACGAAAAGGCTACATATTATATGATTCCAGCTATCTGACATTCTGGAAAAGGCAAAACAATGGAGCCAGTAAAACAATCAGTGGTTGCCAGAAGTAGGACAGTGGCAGGGTTGAATAGGGAGAGCACAGAGGATTTTTAGGGCAGTGAAGCTATTCTGTATGATACCACAGTGGTGGGTACTTGTATAACACATATGTCTAAACGCATAGAGTGTACAATGCCAAGAGTGAATCGATTGCAACAAATATGGTTGGGGGTACTCATGATGGGGGTGCAGAGGATATATGGGAATTCTGTACTCTGTTCAGCTTCTGCTCAGTTTTGCTATGAATCTAAAATTGCTCTAAAAATAAAGTTTATTGATTAAAAAAGAATGTTGGAGGGCATTTGGAGTTGAGAAGCCATTTGACACACTAGAAATAACATGGCCCTTGGGTCAGAAAACCATTATTTGAATCTTTACCAATCATTTTCCTGATAACTTTGTGAGATTTAACTTCTCTGGGCCTCGGTTTTCCCAGGAAGAATTTAAGTGAATAATATTTATGTTGCAGGATTGATATGAGGAGTAACTGAGTTACCTTCCTACTGGAGCCTAGGGATTTCTGCTTCATCCCAGTTGCAGAATGAGGCATGCACATTAGTGACATGCTCCCAGAGCCTGGAGGCCCTTAAAAGGCAATAGATGAACCTACACCCTTTTCAGAAGCAATATATAGGAGACAGAGGAAAGAGTGAATCCAACTAGTGTCAAGCATATTGTGTTTTAAAATTTTACCTTTGACTCTAGCAGTGAAAATGTGAGATATCCTCAGATAAACTGATGCTGTTTTTAATATACCACACATACTGCCATCCCTGAAAAAGAATTTGAAATGATACTCAGAAAGTTTTTATTTATTGATGAATTTTAGGAATATTTATTTAGGAATATTATTATTATTATTATTATTATTATGAATTTTAGGAAATATTAGGAACTGGAATAATATTTCCAAAATAGAAGAAAGAAAAGTACATACACGAAAGAATTACTTGGAAGAAGTAGTCCCAGTATACTGGATCCTAGTCACTGATCTTACTGAGAAATTAAACTTGCAATTAGACATAAAAATAGAGAGCAGTGACAGGCGAAGTATCTGGAGAAATATGAAAAGAGAAAAATTAAGGCAATTGGAAGGAGTGGATAATCATAAGAATTGTCAAGTGGCTTCTTTAACATTTTCCCCTTTACCCCACACCAAAAATCCCTTCGTGGCCAGTGGCAGATCAACAAACTCTACCACGGCATCCGTTTCTTCCTTTTTCTCTTCTAACAGTTCCCCTCATTTTGTTGTTATTATATCCTTGTTGCCCCTTCCAGCCTATGGGCTTCAGGTAAAAAATCTTTTTCCCAGTTTGAGAGATTAGTGTCATTGACTAAAATACTCCCCCACCTTTGCCAGTGATTGCTTCAGAAATGGGCGTGTGAGGTATTAGTTTGTGCCAGTGAGACATGAGGAAAGTTTGCTGAGGGTTTCAAGCAAAGAAATTTCCTTGCTGTTAAAAAAGAGCCAATCAAAAGGGATAGTCTCTCTTTCTCTGGTCATCACGGAGATGCAGATAAAACGCTCAGAACGGCCACAGCTCTTTTTCCATTCTGCAGAAGCTAAGCTTAGGATGAAATTAATTCACAGTGGAAAACTCAGTAGAGGGAATTATAGAGAAAAAGACTGGAGCTATTGGCTTGTTTCAAAAATATTATGCCTTCCCTGGAATTCTAGGTATATGAGACAATACATACCTTTATCTGAACTAGCTTAAATTAGATTTTTAGTTGCAGCTGAATGCAGCTAGTATCAGTCAACTAGTGTACTATTAAAAATGGTTATTTCTAATAGTTGGCTTTTATTAACACATGCATGAAAAAGTTAACAAAGATATGGTAAGACCTTTAGATCATGGCACAGGATAAAGAAAATCAGTAATTTGATACCATGGGAAAGAATACTAAAAATGCAGTTGACTTGCCTGTCTGAAGCTACCACCACTCATTTTTTGAATGATTAAGCTGTTACCTTAATGTCTTTTCAATTCACGTTTTTTTGACAGTTTGTGAATTGTTATGTGATCTCATACTTATCTGGGTTAGAGACTAAGCAGAAACACCATGAATAAGAGATGTTGATGTAAGAGAGTTGGAATAGACTCAATGGGACATAATCATATTGCGGATAATGGGAGATGAGTAATATTGACAGTTATAACAAAGATGATGGCAGGGAATTTTTTATAAGTGGGTTTAATGCAACATTGAATCTAGATGCAATTACATTTTAAGACCAAATTTGGTAACAGGTAATTTTAAAAGGTTGGAATGTGTTATCAAACCGTGGAGATAGACTCACACTGATACTTTCCATGATATGAAAACAGTCTGCCTTGATCTTTCAACATACAAGTAATTTCCAACATAGAAGAGGACAGCACACATTCCCTAGATACCCTGAATTGACCCTCAGGTACTTTGAATTTTACTTGTCAACCTTCTTAATGGGAATAGGATTAGAATGTCATTGATGTAGAATATACATAATAGGTCATTCATGATGAAAGTAAATGTGTATTTGTTGAATGAATGAATGAATGAATGAATGAATGTAAGTTATTTTCACTTTCATTTCAATGACTACTTAAGCTATTGGCTGACATAAGGAATTCTACACCGTTAAGATGCTGGATTGTACAAACTACTCATGAAACTCTTCACCTTACTTTATTGTCAGATATCCCAAATCAAACCTCCTTCTCATCTGAAACTTTTCCCCATTATCCACTCTCTTTTCATTTGGGGGCATAACTTTCTCCTGGTTGCTAAGGGATGCAGCATTCACTTTCTTCCTTTCCATTATCTCTCTTATTTAATTAGCCATGGAGTCCTGTTTACTCTTCTTTACAGTGTCTCTTGCTTCTTAGTCCCATGGCTACAAACCTCAACTGATTCATTGTTGTTATAGACATGTCACTTCTTTCCCAGATTTTATTTACCCCCAGTTCAAACCATACCACATACTTTTGCCAGATTTATCTGTCTAAAACACTGCTTTCATTGTGGCTTTCTTTGGCTTGAGAACTCACAGTAACTGTATACTGCTTAACGTTTCAAATCCAATTGAACTTGACTGTCATTCCAGGTCTTTTGCCATTGGTCTAATATTACTTATAAAAACTGTCTTTTAGGTCTCCTCAGACTATACTCTCTGCTGTAGATTGGTTTCTGGCTGTCCTAGGAGCATTTCCCAATGCCATGCCTTTGTTTAGATTGTCTCTGCCAGAGATGCCCGTGTTCAAATCCTTCTCCAACTCAATCCCTTCCCTTGTTTTCTTACCTTCACCCTCTCAATCCAAGTATCCATGCCATGCTCTCTTCCAGGTTCAGCTAAGTCCTATCTCTGTATGTATTTTTCACTACCTTTTTTCAGTTATTCCTTTCTAAAGGAGAATTTGCCAGGTAAATTGCTTTAAGTTGTGTAAAGTTAAGCAACTTCATGTCAGTATTATGCAACTTTGAAGGGAGTGAGATTTTGGAAACATCTCGACAGGACCCAAACAGTGAGGAGCACTGGGATCATGATCTTAGTCATAATGTAGGCTGGCGGTTATCTGCTAACTGTGTTCTTTCTTGTCATGGCTTCCCCGATAGGAATTTCGCTAATGGAAAATGATAATTAAATGTTGACTTAAAAAAAAATTTTTTCCCCTAGTGGTATTTCCTTTTTTCTTTTCTTTTTCTTTTTTCTTTTTTTAGTTTTTATTTTAATCACCAAGTGCTCATCACAAGTGTATTCCTTAATCCCCCATCACCTGTTTCACTAATCTCCCACCCCACTCCCCTCTGGTAACCATCAGTTTGTTCTCTGTAGTTAACAATCTCTTTCTTGATTTGCCTCTCTCTCTTTTTCCTTTGCTCATTTTTTTTGTTTCTTAAGTTCCACATATAAGTGAAATCATATATTATTTGTCTTTCTCTGACTGACTTATTTCACTGAGTATTATACTCTCTAGCTCCATCCATGTTGTTGCAAAGGGTGAGATTTCATTGTTCTTTATGGCTGAATAATATTCCACTGTACATATACATATGTATATGTGTAGTGGAATACACACTGTATACACACACCACATCTTTATCCATTCATCTATCAAAGGACACTTAGGTTGCCTCCATAATTTGGCTATTGTAAATCATGCTGCTATAAACATAGGAGTGCCTGTATCCCTTTGAATTAGTGGTTTTGTAATCTTGAGTAAACACCCAGTAGGGTGATTACTAGATTGTAGGGTAGTTCTATTTTTAACTTTTTGAGGAACCTCGATATTGTTGTCCAAGTGGCTGCATCTGTTTGCATTCCCACCAACAGTGCAAGAGGGTTCCTTTTTCTCCACATCCTCACCAACACAGGTTGGTTCTTGTGTCATTGATTTTAGCCATTCTGACAGGTATGAGATGATATCTCATTGTAGTTTTGATTTGTATTTCCCTGATAAGTAATCTTGAGCATCTTTTCATGTGTCTGTTGGCCATCTGTATGTCTTCTTTGAAGAAATGTCTGTTCGTGTCTTCTGCCCAATTTTAATTGGATAATTGTTTGGGGGGTGTTGAGTTTTATAAGTCCCTTATATATTCTGGACACTAACCTTTTATTGGATATGTCATTTGCAAATACCTTCTCCTATTCTGTAGGTTGCTATTTAGTTTTGTTGATTGTTTCCTTTGCTGTGCAGAAACTTTTTATTTTGTTGTAGTTCTAATAGTTTATTTTTGCTTTTGTTTCCTTTGCTCAGGGGTGCTATCTAGAAAAAAAAATTGCCACAGCCTGTCAGAAATTACTGCCTGTGTTCTTTTCTAGGATTTTTATGGTTTTATATCTCACATTTAGGTCTTTAATCCATTTTGAATTTATTTGTGTGTGTGCTATAAGTTAGTGGTCCAGTGTCATTCTTCTGCATGTTGCTGTCTAGTTTTCCCAACATCGTTTGTTGAAGACACTTTTTTCACGCTGGATATTCTTTCCTGCTTTGTCAAAGATTAATTGACCACAAAGTTGTGGGTTTATTTCTGGGTTTTCTATTCTGTTCCATTGATCTGTGTCTATTTTTGTGCCACTGCCATATTGTTTTGATTACTACAGCTTTGTAATATAACTTAAAGTCTAGAACTGTGATGCCTCCAGCTTTGCTTTTCTTTTTCAGGATTGCTTTGGCTATTCAGTATCTTTTGTGGTTCCATACAAATTTTAGGATCCTTTGTTCTTGTTCTGTGAAAACTGCTGTTGGTATTTTGATAGGGATTGCATTAAATGTGTAGATTGCTTTGGGGAGTGTAGACATTTTAACAATATTTGTTCTTCCAATCCATGAGCATGGAATGTCTTTCCATTTCTTTGTGTTGTCTTCTATTTCTTTCATCCATGTTTTATAGTTTTCAGAGTACAGGTCTTTCACCTCTTTGGTTAGGTTTATTCCTAAGTATCTTATTATTTTTGGTGCAATTGTATATGGGATTGTTTTCTTAATTTCTCTTTCTGCTACTTCATTATTGGTGTATAGAAATGCAAGTTTGTAGCCTGTGACTTTACTGAATTTGTTTATCAGTTCTAGAAGTTTTTTGGTGGAATCTTTCAAAATTTCTTCATGTAGTATCATGTCATCTGCAAAGAGTGAAAGTTTTACTTCTTCCTACCAATCCAGATGCTTTTTATTTCTTTTTGCTGTCTGATTGCTGTGGCTAGGAAAAAAAAAAAATTCTTTCTTATGCTTAAGTGCACTGTAGTTGTAAAATCTACCCTGTGGTTAGAGAATCCTTTAAAACAATTTAAATATTTAGAAAAAGACTATTATACCTGGGTTCTATCCCAATACATGAAAAAGACAATAAAAACTTGTATGTAATAATATCTTGAGTATATTGAAATATATCTACATTAAAAAAAAGACTAAAATATTAAAATTAACAGTGGTCATTTTGGGATGATGGTATTGAGTGACTTGCTATCTTTTAAAATACATATTTTTTAATATGTATCTTAGAGGAGTGGAATAAGATATACTCCTACGTGTTCTGTATAAGTTACTGAATTAAGGCCTAGAGAGCTGCTGCTGTTTTGAAAAGCATTAAAGAATATGAATAAGTAGAAATCAAATATTATTTATTAGAACTTATGGGACAGGAAGATAATTAAATACAATATAGAGACTATCTTGCTTTGAATATCTAAAGTTAAGAAAGGATGTAACAGAAGCAACTTAAAAAATAAATAACTTTGTTTTGCTTATTTACATTTATTATTATGATTTCGAAACATACCCAAAAGTAGACAATACTGTATGTATTTTATATATACATATATATATATATAATAAACACCCATATACCTACTACTTGTATTTTTAAATTGATAAAAACTTTGCCATATTTGCTTCGCCTCTTTTTTCTAAAATCTTTTAAAGTAAAATATAGACATCATGACATTTTATTCCACTTCAGAGTGGATTTTTTAGAAAATGAAGGGAGTTTCCCACATACTTACAATTCTATTATTGCAACTAGAAGTATAATAATAATTACCTTCCACTATCTAGTATGAAGCCCATATTAAAATATCCTGTCCTGTTCCCAACATGTCTTTTATAGCCAGTTGTTCAAACCAGGATCCTAACAGAGGGACACATAGTTCATTTTTTTGTGATGTCTCTTGCCTGTTTTCATCTGCAACACCCACTTTTTCCTCCCTCCTTCCCTTCCTTCCTTCCCTCTCCGTGACATTAACTTGATGATGAGACTGGGTCACTTGTCTTGTAGAACAACCTATTTTTTAAATTTGTTTAATTGATTCCTGGTGGTGCTGTTTTAGTGCCTTCTTCCAGCTCCTGTTTTTCTATAAACCAGAAGTTCCATCTTTAAGGTGTGATTAGATTCAGGTTGAACATTTGGGGCACAAACATTTTATGAATGAAGCCACCTGCTCCTAACACATCCCATTAGGAAGTGCACGATGTACAGCTGCCCCTCCAACATCATGCCAAGACTGATCCCCTGAGTCAAAGAGGAGCCAGATTCCTCCCCACAAAACCACATTTCTCCCATCCAACCTATAGTCTCTGTGCTTTAGCACCACCATGTAGCTGAGTTTTTAGATGGATCACTTTTTTAAAAAAATAGAGCTGTCTATATAAGTTCATATTTAAACACACTTAATTTTAGAAATCCCTTGGAGTATGTGAAAAATACTTTGACTCTGAAATACAGCCCCCCAAAGTCAATGTCTTAGAATGAGCAATAGAAACATGATATTAGACCCAATGATTTAACAGATTTTTTTTTCAAGTATAAGTTCAGTCTTTAGAAATTTTCCTATGTGTTGTGCTAAATAAAAATATTGATTCGTTTCATTTATGTTGCAGAACTGCTGGCTTTTGCTGTCTAAATGTCCAGGGGCCATCACACTCCCTCTCTTCTGGGGCTCTCAGGACATAGAACACAAGTGTGCTTTTGTGTGTTTCCCTGTGCCTCTCAAAGCTCACTTTCTGCCAATCAAAACTGACCGTTCCCTCTCTGCCAGCCTCTTTCATGGTTGCTGGATTTTTGCCAGTTCCTAAACCTGGCAATAGAACTTACTGCAACAATTTATGTTGCTACATTTCCCACTCACTTTAAAATCTGGGCAAAAATATAGCTCTTTGTTTCTTTGGGAGAGTACTTAAAGATTCTTTTTGAACTTGAACTCAGCACGTGTACTCTATGAAAGGTGCTAAAATTTATGCAATTTAAATAAAGATTTAAATAAATGCCTGTAACCCTTATCAACTGCATAGATTTGCCGTGGTTGGCCTTGGGCATCTTTTTCTTAATTAATGGAATATGAGCTAGACTTGATATTTTAGCAGCATTTCAATGGCATCTAGAATGTGGCCACTGACTTGCTCTTGAATTTTATACTATTTTTAGTGGCATTATCCTTGGAAGTTATATGCTTAAAATGAGTGAAGGAGTGGATTGATCACTTAACCTAGTGTTTAACTTAGCAGATTTAAATAAACCTCAGGATGCTTTGTCCTTAAGTTATTTTGCATTAGCAAAAATATGCTCTTTTAAATATCGATTGTTGAAAACAATGTAAAAGTTAGAAAGGTAGACAAAGAAGAGGTAGGTAGAAATAGAAACATTTATTTTTCACAGTTATGAGTAATCTGCTTTCCTTTTTAGAAATGCCTTTGACTGGGAAGGATTATATAGTGTATGTTCTCCAAACTGTTATGTAAAATTTTATTTCTCCATGAGTTTTTAAGCTAGAAGGCAAAACAATGTTTTTTTGGGCCTAAGTGCATTGCTTGATCTTCCAAAGCCTATTTCATGGTCTGCTAGATTCTAATGGAGATGCTTGGTAATGAGATAATATTTATTTATATAAAAAATAAATTTACAGCAGAGTGCAAAAAGCATGTAAGCAAGCAGTACTAGCTTTAAAAAATTTATAGTGAGACCGTATGAATGTTTCTAGTTTCTCCAGGAAAATACTTTACTCACACATATACTACAGATACCTCACGCACATACCCATAAACATATATACTTCCCTTTTACTCAAAGGTACACGTGTATCTTGAGGTATCCTTGTGGGTGATTCTTACTATCTAATCTAAGCTTTAGGATTCTTACTATCCTAAGAACTATTCACCAGCGTGCGGCTTTCCTTGAAATTGATTGATAGCAAATGTTGAATTTATTTGCTTAAAGCAACTTCTGTGCACCAGTTAAGTGATTTATATATTCCACTATCTAAGAACAGTAAAAGAAACTTCTATAGTGTCTTTTCCTGACCTTGATAGCTGATGTGTTAATAACATTTCAGACTGACGATTTGCAGCCGGCTTTTTGCCCAAAGCTCTGTAGTAAATTATTGCTGCATTGCAGATTACAATTTAATTCCTTAAAAAAAATGCCAGGATCCTCAGATCCTTGTTTGGGCTGCAGAATCTAAAACCACACTCAGTCTCTGGCATCTTGGAAAAATCATCCTTGTAGATGGAACTTAATGTGATTCATAAGTACGCTTTGTGCCAAAAACCATATAGTGTGATACCTTGATTAGTGAAAACTCTGGGAACTAATCTCCTTTATAATGAAATTGGCAGTATTAAAACTGTGGGAAGTGAAGCTTTGTATGTGGTAAGGCTTGACAAATGGCACTGCACAGCTTCCAATTGTTCCATCTAAATACAAGCAGACAGGGCTACAATGAGCAAAATCGTGAGGCTTTCCAAATATGTTTCACCTCCTTTTTGCTTTACCCCCTTAAACCAGTGCCTTCTTGTTCTTTTTACTCTCAGCTTTGCCCAAAGAGAAAGCTTTAGTAACTCTCACTTCTCCACGCTTGCCTAGATGACTAAATACTTTTTGATGAGCGCGTTGCAAAATGGCCATCTATGTCCTGAGTTTGGCGGGCAAAACTGTTTTGTTTGCCCTTGCAGTGTTTTGTTTTGTTGGCTTTTATGAGTTAGTTACCAATGTTTGAAGATACAAACATTTTACATAAAAATAGGGATAAGCATCTCTCTTAAACCAGCTTGTGGGGGGCCTGGGTGGCACAGCGGTTAAGCGTCTGCCTTCAGCTCAGGGCGTGATCCCGGTGTTATGGGATCGAGCCCCACATCAGGCTCCTCTGCTAGGAGCCTGTTTCTTCCTCTCCCACTCCCCCTGCTTGTGTTCCCTCTCTCGCTGGCTGTCTCTACCTCTGTCGAATAAATAAATAAAAAATCTTAAAAAACAAAACAAAACCAGCTTGTAACCATCCAGACTTTCCCTTGGCCACCCTCAGTTAAAGCTGAGTGACATCTGTCCACTGTCAACAGGGCGTGTCCTCTGCAGTTAGGTCCCCCCCCCCGCCCCCAACCGCTTCATCTGCTGGCCCTTGTGGGCATTTGTTTTGACTCTTGTATTTAATGACAGTTTTATCCGAAATAGCACTTACAGTTTATGAACTTAAGTTTTTTACCTATTCATTCAAATTATGAAGGGAAAGATTTGGTTTCCTCTTAAAAGATTATCAGACCTTGGGAAGCAAGTATGTAAGAGACTCAGGTCACAGGTCTGTAGGTCATGAAAGTGAAGTTGAGTTACACCTGTTGGATACTTTGGTTTTTTCCCTAGACTACCCCTCCTGATCTCTCCCCTTCCTTCCACTTCCCTGGGTCACCAGTGGCAAGTAGACAGTTGGCTGCATCTAGATGAAATTGTGCCCTTCATCACTGTGACCTCCTGAAACCTATGCCGCCTTGTCCTTCAGCAGGTCACCTGGGGCACCTTTGCTCATCAACCTTTCCCCACGCCTTCCCCTGTCTTGACAACGGGGCTGCTATTGGGTTTATTTCCTAAAATCTGTTAGCATGATTTCTCCTCATTTACTTCTATACTAAACCGTAGGAGTCCTATTTCATGTTTCCCAGCAGATTTGATGCTATTTTCCTTAGTATTTTGTCATATTTTTATATTATATGTCATATTTTTACCCTCCTACATGAAGTTCTGAAGCTAACATCTCAATCTTTTGTGTTTTTTTCTGTCTTGCTTGTGAAATATCTGATGAATAAGTGTGTCATTGGAACACATTCTCTTCATTAATAGAGGTATTACTGCAAGCCTGTGTTAATGTCCCACTGGAAATAAGCCTGCAGGAATGCTCATATTTTCAACAGGTTTTATTTGCTGAATTTCTCCCTGGTGCATTCTTTCAGAATAAGGTAAGAAAATGCATTCTTATGCCTGACATTTGGATTTTATTTTAATACTGCCCATTGTTTTTACACATAGTTGTATACACTGCCACCTAAGGCTGCTTTGCAAAATTGCTTGTTTTAGAAACCTGTTGATCATAAAATTCTCACTTTGGGCTTTTCTGTTCTGCCCCTAGTTGCGTCCGCTCAATAAACGTAGACCAGCCTGAGTTGTTCTTTCATCAGCTCTATTCAAGAATGGATCATGTACAATGCTTTCTATTCTATCCACCTGGGATGTGTGGTGGTGGAATTCCATTAATTTAATATTTGTCAGGGGCACTGGTAGTATTAAAATTATGTCCTTAGAAGGAGAGTATTTCTTTCGCATATGAGCTTAGATACAAAACTTTAGTTATTGAAGAATGTCAGAATATGGCCTGTTCAGAGTCAAGCTATAGTCACTGTGCCCAGTGACTATAGAGAACCCACGCGAGTTGAAGGAATGTGAACTGGGAGGTCAGGGAAATGTATGTGTAAGACACAGGAGGAGGACATGTGATGGAGAGGAGAGGTATAGCATGAGCTTTAAGCAAAAACCTCAAAGGAAGTTTGAGGGCTATTCCTTTAATTAGTCCATGTTTCCCCCCTGTTTTACCTATTTCCTAACTATGTAGATGTTCCCAACAATGAGCCTGTCAGTGGAAAGCTAAGTTGATCCAGCCAAGGCATTGGGTCCAATTGTTTTTGAGGGGTCCACTCGAGTAAAATTTTCAATGGTATTGATTATGGTCATTAACTAGACAATTACATTTAGAAACCATTATGACACCAATAAAACTGCATCTGAGTAAAATTTAATTTTTTAGTTGCATTTTTTAAAAACTGCATTGAGGTCTCAATATGGCATCCAAGGCTGCCTGTGACTGACTACTTCATCTCTCCAGGCTTATCTCTCATGACTCTTGAGTGCTGTGTGCCACTGGACTGCTTCTTCTCGTTTTTTCCCTTGATCAGAGAGTATGAAATAATAGAAAATATATATTTGTCACTGCCACTGGTTCCTGGAACAGAGCTCCTAAAACCTTTTGTCATTTCCTAAGTGATGAGAACACTAGGAGCATGTTTTGTTCTAATATTTGATCTTTGACCCTTGTTCCTGACACAGGACTCCTAAATCCCTTGGAATTTCCTGGGTGATAGGAGAGCCTTTTGTTCTAATGAGGTAACCTCTGGTGAGCTGAATGGGGGCTGGTCACCAGAAAGACCAAGCTGTGATTAAGAAACTTGGAACTTTCAGCACTGTGACCCCCCCGACCCCCATCCTCTGGAAAGGGGAGAGGAGCTGGAGATTGAGTTAATTATTGATCATGTCTACATGATGAAACCTCCATAAAAATCTCAATAATACTGGTTTGAAGAGGTTTTGGATCTACATCCCACATCCACGGGGACAGAAACTCCTGTGCTTGGGACCCTTCCAGACCTCACCCTGTATGTCTTTTCATCTGACTGTTCATGCATCTCCTCTATAGTATCCTTTATAATAAACAAGTAAATGTGTTTCCCTGAGTTCTGTGAGCCATTCTAACAAAGTGTTGAGCCCAAGGAGGGGGTCATGGGAACCCCAAATAATAGACAATGGGTCAGAAGTACAGGTGACAATCTAGGACTTAAGACTGGTGTCTGAAATGGAGGCAGTCTTGTGGGACTGAGCATTTAACTTAGGGGATGTGATGTTCATTTCAAATAGATAGTGCCAGAATTGAATTGAATTACAGAGCATCCACTTGGTGGTGTAGAGAATTGCTCGATATGTGGAAAACCCACACATCTGGTATCAGAAGTATTAAATGTATGAGTAAAGGAAAACACAGAAGTGTTTTTTCTAGACAATAATATAATCATAAATACAATAAGCATTTCTGCTTATTATACGCCACCCACATTTGAAGACCCAGCTCAAATGTCATCAACTCCATGAAGATTCCAAAAGCATCTCACCAGAAGTAATCTGTCCCTCCTTTATTTTCCCCACTATATTTGCCTTTTATTTATAGTTGCTTGTGTTTCTGTCTTAATTCCCACAAATTTAGTGTGTGTGTATATATATATATACACTAGGAGTCTCATTGTTGGGAATGTCTACATATATAGGAAGTAGGTAAAGATCAAGTCAAGGTGTCATTAGATTCAGTGTCTATTGAGGACCTGCTTCCCCATAATAGATACCATCGTCTTGCTGTGTCCTCACATGGCTGAAGAAGCAGGGGAGTTCTTTGGGGTCTCTTTTAAAAGGACACTAATCCCATTCATGAAGGCTCCACCCTCATGACCTAGTCACCTTCCAAAGGCCCTGCCTCCAAACACCATCACATTGGGGATTAGGTTTCCACATATGAATTTTGGTGGGGGGAAGGATACATTAAGTATAAAGCACATAACATGACATATAGTCACTATTAATCTTTTGGTATTTTATTTCTAATCATATTTTTACACACATAAACACACATTTGGAGGGAGACAGAATTCTCTTGCTTATGTTATATAATATCAAGGCTCAGAAAGGGCAGATGCTAAATGTTATTATTGATTTTTTAGAAGTTTTTATGGTGAGAAATTTAAAAATATATACAAAAGAAGTTATAATATAGTGTAAATCTCCATCCCCAGCCTTACTAATTATCTCATAACCAATCTTTTTCATCTATTTTCTCACCCACTTCCCCCCTCCTGTATTATTTGAAATAAAGCTCGGATACTAGTATGTGTTTCTAAAAGTTAAGGATTCTTTTTTAAAAAAGCATAACTACAAAGCATTATCACAAATAAATATAACTAACAATATTCTTTCTCACCATCAAAATCCAGTTAGTATTCAAATTTCCAAGTGTCTTATAAATGTCATAGTTTTCTGTATTTATTTGCATTTTTACTTGAATATATTTAAATAATTTAAATCAGGCCCATACATTATGATAAATATGATTTTAAGCCTCTCAGTCTATGGGTGTCATACCCTTTCTTTCTTTTTTTTCCTTGTGATTTATTTGTTGAAGCAACCACATCATTTTTCCTGTACTTTCCTACAGCAAGTTCTTTGTTAATTTTGATTCAAATAAAACCTCGGCGCTTATAGCTACCCCTGGTCTAACATGAGAGGCAAAGGAATTAGAATTTATAGGCAGATATAATTAGCAAGCCATGTACAGTGTCTGAAGGATAACTTTTATATACTGAAGTTTCATTGGCATTAAAATCATATCCATATGATCATGAAATTTCAAACTCAAGAGCAAGAGCTTTTTCAGAAATTAATTTCTAAGAAGGGTCTATTCCTTGAATAGCATTACATATACTACTGTATCAAATCTCTAGAGGTGCTTGATAAGAAAATCTGATGCAGTGGGTTTAAAGCCAATAATAAGTGTATTGTCCCTTTCTGTGTGTGTGTGGTAACATTGTATTAAGACAAAACAAAACAAAATAAAAACAAAACAAAACAAAAAAACACCAAAAAGGAAAGAAGTAAGTTCCTATTTGAAAAGTATAATTGTTGGGGTACCTGGGTGGCTCAGTCATTTAAGCATCCTACTCTTGGTTTCAGCTCAGCTCATGACTTCACGGTTGTGAGCTGGAGCCCGGCATCAGGCTGTGTGCTGAGCTGAGTGTAGAGCCTGCTTAGGATTCTCTCTCTCTCCTCTCCCTCTGCCCCTCCTCCCCTGCTCACGCACGCACTCTCTGTCTCTCTCTCTCTCCAATAAATAAATAAATAAGAAATTAAAAAAAAAGAAAAGGATAATTGTCCCAAGACTTTCAAAGGTGCTGCAAATTGTATTCTTGGTCTTTTGCTCATTTGTTTGTTTTCAAGAAACAAGGACATGCTCATGCTGACTCGGGAGATCAGTGTTTGTTGTCAGAATGCATGGGAAAGAGCGGAAGACCGGGAACAGCCTTGTGGTCAGGAATCCCTGGGCTCCATAGTTGTTCTGCAGTTGGCCTGCAGCACTCCTGAGGTCCAGGGGAAGCTTGAGAAGCTGTTCTCATGAAAGCCAGCAACCTTGCTCTGGAGGGGCTCTGTAGGCGCCTGAGCCACAGAGGACCATCTCTGCTTCGATTGCTCTTGCCTCTGTTAGTTGACTCTCTCCACTCTCCTCTCAGAGGCATGGTGTTTAATGCCCCACAGCTTCCACCACCACGTAACTTCTACAGACAGATACACACCTTCTTCCTGCATTCATTCTGGGGTCTCAACCTCTGATTGCTAGCCCCTCCTATTTCTCTGTGCTTTGCGTTCACTCCTTTCGGAGACTCTGATTCAGTTACTCCCTATTGTTCTTTTCCTGCAGAGCCTGAGTTCCAGGTATGTTTTCAGTTTTTATTTTCCAGTTACATTTATATCTTTGTATACTCCCTAGCTTAGCTAGTGCTATCAATGATACAAACCCCGAACCAGTGAGTCATCCTTTCTCTCATCTCAACTAACCAAATGGTCACGGGCTACCACTGATTGTACATCATGAAAGTGCTCCCGGATCATCGTCTTAACCTCCTTGGCTGCTCCCTTATTATCTTCCATTAGGATTATTAAAGCACTCTAGTGGGTCTTCCCATCTCTAATTTCTTCTTTTACTCTAACCTCCACATTATCACCAATTTTTTAAAAGTATTATTTGGCTTGCTTTTAAACTTAAAAAAAATCTCCTGTTTGTCTATGACATAAAATATAAACTTAAAATGCCCTACAAGGTTCTTCACAAGTCATCTCCATACTCCTCTACAGTCTCATTTCCCACCAGCCTCCTCCCATGGGCGCTGTTCTCCAGCCACTAAGAATTATCATCAGTCCCACAAACAAATTATTGCCTATTATACCTCTGTGCCCTTTCTCGGGCTGTTCCTCCTCCTTGAAATATCGACACCTTCTGCTTCCCTTCTGCACCTATTAAAATGCTACTGCCCTTCAAGGCAAAACTAAAGGTCATTTCATCAGTGATTCCCCAGGATGATGGAGCTGTTCACCCGCAGTGTTCCCACAATATTTTAAATGCCGGTGTCAGACACGAATCACATCATCCTGTTGTTATTTACTCCCACAACTGTTTCTAGCACTGCTGTGGGGACTCTTTTAGGACATGTCCCATGATTTATTTCGCCGTCCCCTAATGAGGCAGGACCTGCCACATAGTAGACATTGATTAGCATGAATGGTTATTGTAGAATAATAACTGCAATGTTCTTCTTCTTGCTCTAGTGTTTCTAGGTCTTTGTTTCTCTTAAGGATGCAAGATTGTTAAGGCATCAATTCTGAGACATTACCTTTTCTGAAATATTCACAGAATGGAGCAGCTGCCCGTGACAACTCTAGCTGAAGAGGAAATCCATTGTTCCTAAACTTCACTAAATACATTACCAGCAGCTATCACTAGATCTTCTGCTTGGGAAGAAAGAGCTCTTTTTGGTTATTTATGAGTTGAACGTTATCTTTCTGATTAGAAAGAAAACAAAAAAGACCATAGGAATGTTATGTTATTGTCTGAAAAACATCATTCTGCTTTCTGTCCATTCTTTTCCTCCCGTGTAGAATAGATAAAAGAGAGGCCTGGGGGTCCTGACTCAGTGGGAAAGGATTCAGCAGCAGGTGTTGAATGAGGAAAATCACTAAACTTATTCTTTGAAATCCTCATGTCTCTCAATTACAAGATCTTTCAAAGATTCCAGTGCTAAGTCATTCTGAAGTCTAATTTCAGAACCTTCCCTCTCTACTCCTTTTGCCAGCTGCCTCCCAAGTGATTGTCTTATTAGTATTACCCTGAGGTGGGGAGAAGGGAAAATTGATTTTAAAAACTGACGTTTTAGAAAAGGGTTATTTTTTTTTTAAATAGGCCTTTTATTTTTTCCATGGAAAATTACCATTTGGGGTCTGCAAATAGCTGACTTTAGCCCTCCTGTGACTTTGTTTGTATAACTGCTGAAAACTCAAAAGCAAACAAACAAAAACTACAGCATGATTAACTTTTTCCGTTAGAGACAAATTCCTGTGGTAATTAAGGGGTTACGGTGTTAGGTTTATATTTTAATTCTGTGACTCACCAGCCTGTGTGACCTTAGGCAAGTTACATAATCTCTCTGTGCCTAAATTTCCTCATCTGTAAAATAGAAATTATAAGGACATCTACTTTTGGGGGCTGTGGATTAAATGAGTTGTTATTTACAAATTGCTGAGAATGCTGTCTGGAATATAGCAAGGGCTGTGTGAATGTTTGTAAAATATATCAATATTCCCATAGGAGTTAATAGTATATGTTAATGTTGTCTGTTATATGTGTTTTGGTAGGATAAAAAGGTTGAGGGCTATAGCCTTATTTATTTGTTTTTAACTTTTTGAAGGGCTGTCCCATGTCTTTCCTTGTTTGATCCTCACCACAGTACTCTGGGAAACAGGAATGATAGATAAAGGTACTAACATTTGAAGGACTTGCATAAGGTAATACAGGAAGAGAGGTGGAACTGGGATCTCTTGGCTTTCCAAGGGCGTATGCATTTTTAAGAAATTGGACTATGTGATTAGAAATCAATATATGTTATGTTTAAAAATTTTTATTGATAAATGACAAACTTTAGCCTGTTTATTTTTTTAATGCTTATAAAGGTAGTTGAAAAATCACTTTGTCCAACATAATTGCACAAAATACAGTCTGAATTCTGATTACTGATTTATTTTGATCTAGTCAGTAAGAATATTAATATTTAATATAGTAAAATAGCCTTGTGCTATGACCAGAGCAGTTCAGCAATTGTGAGGTTCTTTCAATAAATATTAGGAACTTCTGGTGATTCAAGATCTTGTAGGCCATGTCTATCTCCCACCACCATGTACAAGGGATATATTAGAATGAGGGCAAGTCTTAGGCAAATTCTACCAAGCAAACCGTTACTTATTAGCAAAGAGGTACTAGCAAGAATATAACCTATTCCTGAACCTTAAACACCTTATCCCCTGTCATCAGACAATTGATCAATGAGATACTAGGTTTTATGCCCAGGCTCTACCATGGATACGGGAAAAGATTATAGACTCAGGTTTTTGAAAATTTATCTTTTGTTACCTGTATAAGATTTGCATGCAGGAGGAAACAAGGGAGCATCTACCAGTCAGAAATCAGACACCTCTATTCTTCAGACACTAAAAGTGACTCAAGTATATATTTCAAAAATGGGACTATTAACAGTAAATTAGATCAAATGTGAATTTAGAAAATTAAAATATACATTTGAAAAAAGGGAGACAGTAAATAAAGGAAATATAGATTTGAAAAAAAATTCAGATACACATTGAAAGGAATGGGAATCATGGTATTATTTTGAAAGAACAAAAAACAGTATGACATTGAAGGGCCCATAAAAATATGTAAACATAAAGGATTTTTTAAAACAAATTGAGATTTTAAATTTTAGAACATTTAATAAACATTTCTGTTGATTATGTAGGGACTGATTTTGTCATCGTATTCTCTCGTTTTTGGATATAAAAGTCCACACATTTATACCTATATATAGTTTAGTTTTAATTCTGCCTTTCCAAGCATTATCACTGTTCACAGTTAGAAACACACGAGGAAGGTGAGCCTGGTAAGAAGTGGGTTAGAAGGAACCTCTTGGTAGCAGCAGCAAACTACAACTCGAAAGGAGGTAAAGACAGAATGACTCCTATAGCCACTATTAGGGAGTTGCTTTTCAAATTCACAACACAGTCCTGAGGTTGTTTGTCCTGTGCTCCACACAGTTATTTCAGACTGCCTCGTTGTAGTGCTGTTATTAGTGTTTTATTAGGCAATTATATGGAATTGGCTCACACAGTTATGGAAGCCGAAAAGTCCCACAATCTGCTATCGACAAGACAAGCTGGAGACCCAGGAAAACCAGGGGTGTGGTCTGAGTTCAGAGGCCTGAAACCAGAAAGACCAGTGGTGTAGGTTCTAGTCTGAGGGCATGAAAACTGGAGTGCCGATAGTGTAAGTCCAAGTCTGAGGGCAGGGGAAGAGTCAGGCAAAGAGAGAGGATTCTTCCTTCCTCTACCTTTCTGTTTGATTCAGGTCCTCAACCAGTTGGGTGATGCCCACCCACGTTGGAGGGCCATCCACGTTACTTTTTCTCAAGAATACCCTCACACACACATCCAGAAATAATGTTTAACCAGATATCTAGGTGCTCTGTGGCTTAGTCAAGTTGACGCATAAAACTAACTGTCACAAGCATGTATGTGGAACATCAACCATATGATCCTTTCAGGGATATATTGAGCCCCTTTTATGATTATTGTTTCAATCATTCTTATAACTTCAAGAGAGTGGTGATCTTAAACAGTCCACTGCCCTGGATTCTGGTTATTCCTATTGCCTGATTCTTCTGCTTAACCATGGAATTCTTCATTTCTCACCCAAGTCATCTCCTTACTCTGGTATCCTGGGAAATACAAGGTCTTGGGATCTGATGGAATCTTACATTCCTTTATATTCTTCAAATCATACAACTCTTTTTTTTTTTTAAGATTTTATTTATTTATTTATTTGTAAGAGAGAGAGAGCACAAGCAGGGGGGAGCAGCAGGCAGAGGGAGAAGCAGGCTCCTTGCTGAGCAGGGAGCAGGGCTCCATCCAAGGACCCTGGGATCATGACCTGAGCTGAAGGCAGACGCTTAATTGACTGAGCCACTAAGGCATCCCCAAATCATACAATTCTTAAAAATACTTCATATCCTTTTAGTTGAATGTATATATCTTATGTGGCTTTGTCTGACTCCAGGTCATACCTTATGGAGTCTTTCTACTGATATTTTCCATGAATCAGAAAATGGCTTCTCACGGATGTATTTGTATTTATCTGTGTCTATATTCTTCATGGATATCATAAATGATTCAGTAAGATCTGCTTGATTAAATATAAAACTGAATAGAAACACCTTTTTTGTTGTTGTTCTTCTCTCTCAGATTATTTTTTGTTAGCCTTTTCCATGTATCCTTATGGATTTATGGCTTTTCAGATTTAAGTATGACAGTCAAATTGAGCCAGTTTTCTCCTTTTGATGCTCAGATTATCATAACTTTGTCCAATGGGACCCCCATTTTGATTGGCTCTGTGTAATTTTGACATGACCCCATAAACTTTGAAAGCCGTCATGCTCATTGGCCAGTAGAGTGATCTTTATTTGCCTTGTACCTTCCTGCCCCAGACATGGCATCAGCCATTTTACTAAGAAGCCTCGGGAAAATAGTATTGGAAGCCATAGAACCTGGTGCTAGGTTTTAGAAGTGACATTTTAGAAGTGACAAAGCAGAGCTAGAAAAGACAGTTTTGGGGGGGTTTCATTTTATATTGTTTTTTTTTTTTGTTTTTTTTTTTTTAAAGATTTTTTATTTATTTATTCGACAGAGATAGAGACAGCCAGCGAGAGAGGGAACACAAGCAGGGGGAGTGGGAGAGGAAGAAGCAGGCTCATAGAGGAGGAGCCTGACGTGGGGCTCGAACCCGGAACGCCGGGATCACGCCCTGAGCCGAAGGCAGACGCTTTAACCGCTGTGCCACCCAGGCGCCCCCATTTTATATTGTTTTTTAAATTTTGTGAAGACATGAGATAATTTTGCCTCATGGGCATATTTCCCATGGGAAATTTCCAATCCCATTCTATCAATACGGCATTCCTAACTTAATTCCTGATTTTAAAATAGTACCTCCTGGGGCGCCTGGGTGGCTCAGTCCTTAAGCATCCGCCTTCGGCTCAGGACATGATCCTGGCATTCTGGGATCGAGCCCCACATCAGGCTCCTCCACTATGAGCCTGCTTCTTCCTCTCCCACTCCCCCTGCTTGTGTTCCCGCTCTCACTGGCTATCTCTCTCTCTGTCAAATAAATGAATAAAAAATCTTAAAAAAAAATAGTAAAATAGTACCTCCTTTCTTTTATACTATACAGTATATAGTATACTTTTATGTATATCTTACGGAATTCTGGATTCCTAACACAATCAACATAATTAGTTATTTACTAACAATATCATAGTTCCAACATAAAAATACAACATTAATACAAACAATAAAATGACTAGAATAAAGTCTAAACATTTCTATGTATTTCCTTTTAATTTTAAACTGCATTTATCTAAGGATTTGCAGCAAATTGCTTTGTCCTAGCAATTATATAGTCTTTGTGTGGCTATATAATTACTAAGTGATTAATAGTTTGGTTCAATTGTTCCCATTAGCTTTCATTTTGAGGGCTTTGGCGTATTATCAGCTGAAAATCCAAATTCTTAAAACGGTGGAAGCTTTTAGCTGCTAGTTTTTTCTTGGTGGCTATTGTCAACTCAGAGAGAGAAGAGTCTGCTCTACTTGAGATAAAATAAAATGCAAATAGCTCAATCTTTGAAATTCTGTACATCCTCTATAACAACATCATCCCCAATAAAAACATAATTAAACTATGTATATAAATATTACTGAATTTCTAGAATATCAGAGTCTATGTATTTTATATATTTTATTATATATATACCAAAGTTTAAACTCTGCTAAATCATCTCCTGATCTTTCAAGTTTTTAAATTTATTTTGCTTCTTTTCCTGAGCTACAAATTCTTTTTTATTTTACAATCTATAGCATCCCCTTAAAAACCCAGTATCTCATGACTTACATTGTTATACCAAGTTTAAAGTACATGAATCCAAATCTCCCAATTAGGATCATATTAACCTAGTGCCATCAAAGTCTTAATTTTTTTTTTTAAGATTTTTTTTTTTTTTTTTTTTTGAGAGAGAGAAAGAGTGTGTGGTGCCTGAGGGGGTGTGTATCTCAATCAGACTCCCTGCTGAGCTTGGAGCCAGCCCAGGAGCTGTATCCCACCACCTGAGTTCACTACCTGAGCCAAAACCAAGAGCTGGATGCTCAACCCTCAACCAGCTGAGCCACTCAGTTGCCCCAACCATCAAAGTCTTCAGTTTTGCTTCAGGAATATCAAGGCAATAACTCTTGGTGATTATCAAAGAACAAAACATGGATATATAAGCTTCTATATATAGGTCACAATAGGTCAAAATAATGGGTCAAAAACACTTCATATATATTATTGGTGTCCTTAGTTTAATAACAGGTCTAATAAACCCAGCTATTTTTCAGAAGCCTTTAGATAAATACATATCGATATTCTTTTAGGACTTATGAATTCAGACTTCTAAAATCCAACTAACAATGTTAGAAAACATGAAGAGCATATCAAAATAAAATACATTCAATTTAAAAAAAAAACTGGAAACTGTGGAAGATTTTGTGCTCAAGAAATTCAAGTGGAAACTTTTCTGTGGATTCATATAATTTTCAGATCATCTGGGTCCCGTTAGAATGGTATTCGTAAAGAACATGCAGATTTACAACTACAGCACATTTCAGTTGCAATTAATTTCAAATGAAAGAAATATCATGTTTTACATAAAATGTTAGCTCTTTAGTTATAGTGCAGAAATTCAAATTCTTAAATGGAAACAAATATGCCGTGCCCAAGATTTCCAGTTTCATATCTTACAGTAACTGCACCTGTAACTATAGATACAGTATAAAGTTGTATTTCTTAAAACTTATGTAAACCAATATAATTTCATTTTTATTATACAATATTTGCTAAACTTAGAATTTTAGATTTAAAAATCTCAAAATACAATACTGAAATAGTTAAAAATACAATTCTCGTGCAAATATAAAGTGAGCCAAAGATATGTTTAACTCATTAAAGAGGGAACCAGCAGGATGGCAAAGTTGGATCAGAGGAGGATTCAAAAAAGAAAAAGAATGCTGAAATAAGAGTATTAAATAGGTACCAATGGAACAATAAAGCTTTAATCTTTTGGGGTTGTATTTTCTACAGGGTCGAAATTATTTAAATCTCTGCCAGATCAAAATCATTTGCGTTTATCAATTTGCTACAAGTTAATACCTAACTTCGCAGGGTCTGAACTTTAATCAATGGTAAATAGTAAGTCAAACAAAAGTATAATCCCCTAGGCAGCTGACTTGTTAGCCAATGTTCCAGTACAACAATGAAAGGACACAGCCATCCTTTTGCTTGTTTCCATATATTGGGTAAGTTTTTCCTAACAGGGGTGTTTAAAGGAGCAGCAGCAACAACAAAAACATCCTCGAACTTGCAAATGAATGTTTGAGAAATAAAAGTGAGGTAAAATATGAATACTTTATTAAATAAAGAAGAGGGAGATAATTAGGTCACCTCCTTCTCCAGTTTTCTAGAGCTGAAGATTTTGCTGTTTGCAGATTGTAAAACTGACATCTTTTCTCCCTTCCTCCCTTTTTTTATTTACTTTCAGAGGCTAGCCTCAAGCACAAGCCTATTATCAATTACAGGCTTGTTGCTGGTCTTTACCAGACCAAAAATAACTTTTTCCTTCTGAGCTTAAGATAGTTTGTTTTTTTGTTTTTTGTTTTTTGTTTTTTAATTTTCATGCACCCACTTTATGTGGCATCCTGTCTTTCTGGTTAAAAAATCAACTGTTATATTTAATCAAAATATTCTAATATAGATCCAACACATTTTATACTTTTTAACCACATACATTTAAAAATAAAATTTTGTTTGGTAAATGGATTTGAGCACTCCTTCCCAAAAAGGCAGTTCTTGGGATTCTTAAAAAAAAAATTCTTAACATCATTTGTAATTCAATGAGTTTATATTTGTAACTATCCAAGCAGGTATGTATGTATATATTATTTATTTATTTTTAGGGACAACACATTCTTATATTATAAAAGAGAGATTACATTACAACCTAAAGCAGAGTTGCTTACAATTAAACCAGTTTGGATATCAACATCTACTCATTGCTTCCTGCTAGACTAGTGATTTTTCTACTTCACAGTCCTTTGTAATTCAGGCTTATTTGAGGAGAATGGTTATTTTGATCTACTTCCTATTATTTAAAAGTTAAGGAATGGACAGCAAAGGAATTAGTTTCTGAAAAATAGACTTTTCTCGGATCGGTCTCTGTTCCATTCACTGTGAAGCAGAGTGGCCACCACGGGCCATTATTTCTAAGGTGTGACCTCCTCAGGGCTTAGGAACCTCAATAATAATGTTTTGAGTATTTAATCTTATGTTGAAGTAAGTGTATAGAAACTTTTCTGGCATCTCTGAAGAAGGAAATCTGGAAGCTGGTAGGGGCTCACTGCATGGGTGGTTCATTAAGTCCAGGAACAAAGTAGAAAGGTTATTGAGGTTATTGGATACTCTTTCCTCAATGGCAGGTGTTTCACAGTTCGGTGTTCCCTAACGTAGTCTAGTGGGGGCACCTGGGCCTGTACTCTTTTAAGGAATGGAGAATGGGGCTTTTGCTCCTGGGACCTTTAAAACATACTTTTACAAGGCTTGTCACCAACTTCTCTCTCTGTCTCTGTCTCTCTGCGTTTCACTGTCTCTCTGCATTTGTCTCTCTGTACTCAGTTTCCAGACTCTCCTGGACGTTTGAGGAGTCAACTAAAATTTGGTTTTCTTTTGTGTGCTTCTTCTTCCCATAGATACCAGACTTTATCTGGCCAGGGTGAAATTTTGTATTAGAAAAAAATTATATTTTCTCTTAGGTGATTCATGTCATGATGGTCCTAGAAGTCATTAAGGGAATACTTTGGGTCACCTCTGGTACACCAAATTATGCAGAATAGAGTCCATTTGGTTGAAAATAACTGAGCAAGGGTGGGGATTCACTTTTCTGACTGTTGGGCAGAGGACACCCATAAAAAGTGGATCTTGTTGGAGGGATTGTGTGGCTCAGTTGGGTAAGCGTCTGACTCTTGATTTTGGCTCATGTCATGAAATCAGGATTGTGAGATTGAACCCCTCACTGGGCCCAAGTCTGCTTGGGATTGTGTCTCTCCCTCTCCCTCTGCCTGTCACCCCCACTTGTTCTATTTCTCTCTCTCAAATAAATAAATAAAATCTTTTTAAAAAGTGGATCTTGCCTACACATGAATATAGGCTACCTAGAGAAAATGATTTCTGAAATCTTTACAGAAAATATGTTAAGTGGTGGGAAGGGATAACAGAGAATAGACAGAATAAGTAAATACAGAAGATGGGTTCAGTATGATTCCTACTTGAAATGATGAAAGCCTTTTGAAGTGAAAACCACTCAAGGAAGGGTTTTGGAATTGGTATTTTTTTCATGAGATTTTTCCTGTACCCAATCTGTACTTTGTCAGGATATGTTCTGCCAGGTCAGGCCACGACTACGCCAAAGTGTGGTGTGGAAAGACCAAGAATGATATTTGACACTTTAGAAGATAAAATGATGGGTCAATCATTTTGACCAGAGTCCATGGATTATCATACAATTGTTTTCAACACAGCACTTTAAAAGCAATTAAAGTATTCCTTTTGCAAATTTAGGAGACGCAGTAAAAAAGGAAAAATACACATTTGAAAAAGAGATTTAGACAAACATTTTAAAAAGAAGGGGCATCACAGTAAACAAACATTTGAAATAAAAGGGGATTCAAATGTTGCTTCAGAAGAACAGAGGAGAGTGTGACCTTGGAAGGGTCATGTCACTGAATATAATCAAGGCAGTCAACATTTTAAGCATATTTTTATTATTGGAGTTTCTAACTTTTAGAATACAGGACATAATAAAGTTCTGTGGGTTAGGAAAGCTTCTTTTCGTTCACATCACTTACTGGCAATAAGACCTTCAGCAAGTTATATAACCTCTCTGTGCCTCTGTTTCTTTTCTTGTGATATATAGCTTGCATATCTTAGAGGGTTTAGAGAGACTGAATGAGTTTCTAGGTGTGTGAGGCTTAGAACAGTCAGTGCCGGACTCACAGTAGGTGATTGACAAATGTTAGCTTTTACTATTTTAAAGGTTCACTCTGACATGGACACAAATAACGATCCTCCAGTCTGGTGGACCAACTGGTGTTCTGGTGCGGTCAAGGTCATCTGGGAAGTGGCGACGACCCAGAACCTAGTGCAGCAGCAGGCTTAGGGTGCGGGGCTTCCTGGCTTTTTACACCTACTTCATTCAGAGGTGGTGCAACCTGTATGATCGGGTAAAATACCGTTGAACATCTTTATTTCACCCATGAAAATTATTTTCTAGACTTATTCAATCTTAATTAACAGATATTCTGATATAGATTTTGACAGTGGCATTTGAAGTGGACACCTCTGTCATGTAGATTTCGGAATGGGGGTCTTCCAACCACTAATAAGCCACTGCGGAGATATAGATTAAAATTAAGCTATACATATATCATACTGTTTATGCTTAAAATAATTTAGCACACAGATAATTTGACTTCCCAGCAAGTATGGAGTGAAGTTTAAGACACGAATCAACTCTGACTCTTACTTTTTTTTTTTTTTTTGAAGATTTTACTTATTTATTTGACAGGGAGAGAGAGAACACAATCAGGGGGAGAGGGAGAGGGAGAAGCAGAAGCAGGCTTCCCGCTGAGCCAAGAGCCTAATGTGGGGCTCGATCCCAGGACCCTGGGATCATGACCTGAGCCGAAGTCACATTCTTAACCGACTGAGCCACCCAGGCGCCCATGACCTCTTACTTTTTGATTCCTCTGTCACATTAGACTGTACTGGAATGTTTATAAAGCAAAACCTGCGTTTTTTCACCTTACCAATAAAGCTGCATTGATTTAACTTAGATAGCAGGGTGATATAAAAAAAATAAGATATTATTACAGAAGATAGTTTATGTGATAGGAAATCAACCATGTGAGCCTTATGAAGAATTCTAAATCTCATTATATCAAAGTAACAATTTTTCGTATTTGTATGGGAAGTTCTCTTAAACAGAATGATTAAGTCAAAGTTAAAAAAATTGTGGTATGACACATAGAGAAGTATTCTTTTTCTGAGAAAAGAGACTTTGAGACTTGAGAAGGCAGCTTTGAAAATACAGAAGCAGAAATTCACAGAATATACCACCCTTGCTTAAAATACTTTATGGAGATGAAACATAAATGAAAAATTTTAAAGAAATTTAAGCAAAAAAATAATGATGAAAAAATAGATTCTTAAATCTAAAAAAATTAATAAACTTTTAAACTTTAAGACAGTTTTAAATTTTTAAAATTTTTTATTTTATTTAAGTAATCTCTATACCCCATCTGGGACTCAAACTCACAACCCCGAGATCAATATTTGCATGCCCCTCCAATTGAGCCAGCCAGGTGCCCCAAAACAGTTTTAGGTTTATGAGAAAAAAAAAAAGTGAAGATAGTATAGAGAGTTCCAATATACCCCACCCCTAATTTTCCCTATTATTATTATTATTATTTTTTTTTTTTTATTTAACACAGATAGAGACAGCCAGCGAGAGAGGGAATACAGCAGGGGAGTGGGAGAGGAAGAGGCAGGCTCATAGTGGAGGAGCCTGATGTGGGGCTCGATCCCGTAACGCTGGGATCACGCCCTGAGCCGAAGGCAGACGCTCAACCGCCGTGCCACCCAGGCGCCCCCTAATTTTCCCTATTATTAACATCTTACCTAGTATGGTGCATTTGTTGCAATTAATGAACCAATTTTGATACATGATTATTAATTAAAGCACATACTTTATTCAGATTTCCTAACTTTTTAACCTAATGTCCTTTTGTCTGTTTCAGGAGACAACATTACATTTAGCCATCATGTCTCCTTTAGGCTCCTCTTAGTTGTGACAATTTCTGAGTTTTATTTTTTTTATGACCACGATAGTTTGAGTAGTATAATTCAGATATTTTGTAGAACATCTCTCAATTCAGGTTAGTCTGAAATTTTTCTCATGATTAGACCAAGGCTATGGGTTTTGGGGAGGAAAACCACAGAGATAAAGTGCCACTTCATCACATCATGACAGGGGTACATACTAGCAGCATGGGTCATCCCCGTTGATACTGACCTTGATCACCTGGCTGAGGTTGTGTTTGTCAAGTTTCTCCACTGCAAATTTACTTCCCCCTCCCTTGCCATATTGGACTTTTTGCAAGGAAGTTATTAAGCACAACATACTTTTAAGGAATGGGGAGAGAATCTTAAACTTTTAAAACTATAAACTTTTAAACTAAAAGTAATGCAGAAACCCGAGAAAGTGTACACACAGAAAGAAATGCCGATACGCACTATTTTGTAGCTTCCTTTTTTCACCTGTGAATATATCATGAACATATTTTCCTGCCAATAAATGTTTCTACAACATGATGGCAACAGCTGTGGTTATTCCATGGTGCTAATATGCCATCATCCATTCAGCTGTCCACTGTTGGCTGTGTAAATAGACTCTCAGAACAGTAAAGCCCAAGGACATGGGTGTGCAGAGCAACTTGGAAGAAGGTTGTTCGTTGTCATTAATTATTTGAGTCTTCATTGTGCTATGATGTAGAGAAGGTCACCTACTTCCTAATTATATTCTCCTAATGGGGAAAAAAATATATAACCATAAGGTAAGATTTAGGATGTATTTAATACAATTCGAGATGTTTCATAGATGCAGAGAAGATATAGGCTCATCTCCAATATTGTCAGGAAAATTATGTGAAACTTCAAAATAGGTAAAGGAGATTATTGGGTGTTTTTTCTGTGCAGTGCTGGGCTTCTACTGACTGAGCCATTTACAGCTCTGGAGGACTGAGTTTAACTTGTAGATTTTTGTCAGGTAGATACGCAAATAATTTCTGTCCAGTGGAACATTAACCAGTTTAAACCTAACCCAGTAATCTTATCCTAACATTTTCTTGTTAAATTGCCTTTATACAACTTTTCAAATGCTCTTTGGACTAGTTTTGGCATCTTACTGTTTTTCTCATTAAATAATGAGTTAAATAAAATCTTTTAACGTGTGTTCATTCTGTATTTGCTTGAGAGCCATGATTTGCCTTTTTGAAATTATATTTTAACAATACTACATACTGAAAGTTGTATATGCTTACATTTCAGTACTACTTTAAGATCCTGAAATGTGTGATGATTATGATGTTTCGGCAGAATATCTTTTGCTTTTCATGCAATTGTCTATATAATCTAATAGCATAATATTATGGAATGTATTCTTGTTTAATGGATACTTATTAATTGAAAAACTGTTAACCTGATTCTATGCTTAATCAGAATTTTTTATGCCCTACCTATTTGTGAATTTAGTATAATTAGAAAATGCAGTTGGAATAAATTTCAAATGCTAAAATTATTAGGCAACATTGACAACATTGTCGGATCTGATTTTTCTACTAGGGCTTGGCTTTACTCAGGAGTTAGCAAACTATGGTGTATGGGTCAAATCTGGCCTGTCACTTATTTAGTTAATAAAGTTTTATTGGCTCACAGCCACGTTCATTCTTCTATATATTGTGTGTGGCTGCTTTTGTGTTGCAGCTGCAGAGGCTGGTAGTTGCAACAGAGACTCTGTGGCCTGTGAAGCCTAAAATATTTACTATCTGGCTTCTAACAGAAGAAGTTTGCCAATCTTTGGTTCTACCTGTTCTACGGTATGGCCTTTCGTATACTTGGGTGATGTTGTATTTTACTAACGTAGAGGACGTTGAACAGCAAATCCCTATAACGGCAATAGCTGTTTTTCTGTTTTGCAATGGAAATGCTTTAAAAAAATCTAATCCACCTCTAATATTTTATTGATCAACATACATATTTATTATATTTATTAAATAAATATACTTTGAACTTCTGATTCATGAGCTAGTCTTATGTAATCAAGCTTTCTAAAATATTTGCCTTATACTGTTGACAATTGGTTCTGAGTCATAAAATATTTTAATAGTTCAGTCTGGCAAATAATTGCTTGCCTTAGGCATATAATGGTCTTCACTGAGTGAGGAGTAAAGAATATTTCTGTCATTTTACCCTAGGCCTACTTCCTGATGAAGTGATATAAAATAATAAAGTTTTGGTGATATTTGTAAAGTTGCATTTTGGCAAGTATGTTTTCAAACAGAGACCAGTTTCATGTTAGTTCAAGAATAGAGGAGAAATACGTTTTCATACGTCGCATATAGACATCTTTTATTCCATGAATTGGTGATTTTCAGGAAGGAGAACTTCAGGCATTCTATAATTAAGAGAAGGCAATTTCTAAAAATGCCATGTCTTTGAAATCCAGATAATCCTGATGGTAACTTGATTAATTTCCAAACTCACTAAGCCAACTTCTGTCTACAATTCTTTCTTCCAATTTTTTTTTTTTTTTAATTATAAGTGGATCTGTTGGCTCTTGTCCTTTAATCTATTGAAATGTTCCCATTCTCAGTTCTGGGCTATGTGCCTTTTCAACAGATGCTCACCAAGGATTTCCTGGGGGGCCACAGGGTTGAGTGGTGTTTATAGATAAAGTAAACAAGAGGATAACAGGGAAAGGACCTTGCTATACTTATCTTTCTGTCTGACTGGAACCCTGAGCATGATAGACATCTAACATGAATTTATGAAGGATGACATAGGGCACCTGCAAGCCGCTCATGACTCTGGGATTATGTTTCCCAGCTGCTAGGCAGTCCCCACAGCTGCGGGCTTCCAGGGCTCTCCACCACAGAGCCCTCTCTCCATCCTCCAAGGTCACTGAGGAATCCATCACAATGGATTTCTGACTTGTGTTAGCTTCACTGTTTCTTTTTTTCATACCCACAGAGGCTGCTGGTGGGAAGCTAAGAGGTCATCCCAGGATACTAGCTCTAAATCCGTGATTTAGAGAGCTAGTTGGATTTATATAACATCCCAGCACATGCTTGCTGTGTGTGCTCCATAACTAATGATTTCTTGCTTATTCCTTCCAAGCCAGAGCCTTGAAGTGAGCTGGGAGTTTTCTTGGTAATTCAGTCACATAGGTGACTGGGATTTTGTGAGACTGAGCATGCCAGCTTTCAAGGCTGGTCAGCTTCAGACAAGTTCGGAGGTACAGGAGGACCCGCACATTGCTCTCCCTTGCCCACTGTATGCCATTTTAAACTGACATTTTTCGTCTTGACTTTTCTGTGCTCAAGGAGAAGGAATTGGGGAGTTCCAAAATTGGAAATGTAGGAAACACTTCATTGCCTTTAGGAATTCAGGAGAGGAGGCTCAGTCTGTGCGTGTCGGCGCTCTGCTGAACCCGGGATGTGGCTGAGTTCATCCTGTCCATGTTGTAGAATCAGATCCTATTTTTTTTTTTGCCTAATTGGGAAAGTGAGGCAATGCTTTTTTAAGTAATTGTTGAAAAAAATCATTAGGGTAATTAAGATAATCTTTGTTTAAAGAAGCAAATATAGGAGCTGTAATCAGAATCACGCTAGTGGATTAAGGAAGAAACCTGAGACAAATATCCTACTTTCTCTGATTCCCATTCCAGTAATCCTCTTATTTTTCATTGCCTAGTGATAGGGTTCACTTATTGTTGACTTGATGTGTCCTTTGTTTCTATCGATGGTTAACCTATGAAAGAGACAGGGCACTTTCATTCAGTTCATGGAGGACCCAACCTTCAACTCTGCTTCAGAACATTTCTCAGGAGCAAATATACCCAAAATTGGGGTTTCTTCTGTGTTGGTACAGGAACAGTTAATCATGCAGTCTTTAAATTTTTCAATTTTAAAATCCCTTCTGCTTCTCATTCATGGACATGTATGCTTATGGAGGTTAAAATAATGACCATAAAGGAATTTTAATGTTATGCTGTAAATGATACTTGAACTTGACAATAACAAAACCTAAATTACACAAGAAGCAAAAATGGAATGACAGGTAATTTTCTAAAGTCAATGATATAGACCAGCCCTAAATCGAAGGTTATTCAGATAAGGGAAACTTGGCAGGCTTGCAGACACTGTGTTTGAGTTTTGTTCCCGTCGGAGAACTCTCTGAGAGATGCCAGGTTTAATGGAATTTAGATAAAGACATTCTCATTTCAGCCAAAAGTTGAACATTCTTCTGTGTCTGATTTATCCCTGTAATATTGCCAAGGCTGATAGGATTTTAGAAGCTCTTCAACCTTTCTAACAGTCTCAGTTCCTGAGTAAGCTGTCATGGCATCTCAACCTGGGGGTTAGAAGAAAATAAGGAGACTCATAGTTGCTCCAGGCAGGTGAACTTGAGAGATGCCAAATAATGGAAATTTCCAGTGTAATACAAGAGCAAAAGTGAATCAGCTGACACAGGTGAATTTAGGTAGCTTTAATGGATTGCTATTTAAGGAGTCCAGAGAAAGCCCCTCTTCCAGCTCTAAAATCTTTCTCTCACTGCCCCTGGATCAATTGGAGATTTGTAAAATAAAGCATAAGTCAAAAAACAGCTAATAATATTTCATGTGAGTCAGCTGACTAGCTTTCTCTTGCAGTGTTGCAGCCTACTAAGGGCAGGCCCCTATGGGAACCATGCAGAGACTGAAGTGGGGCAGTTCATGGCAGGAAGTTTGGGCAGGTTACTGCAGAGTGGGGTGGGCTCTTTGGAGAAAAGAAAAATGGAAAAGGCATCAGGGGAAAAGTTCAAAGCACACTGTCTGGACTCTTGGTACTCAAAGTGTGGTGTGTGTGGACCAGCAGTAATAGAAGCACCCGGGTACATGTGAGAAATGTGAGACCCGGATCTGCTGAGTCAGAATGGCCATTTACCCAGATCTCTGAGTAAGTCAGATGTACACCAGAGTTTAAGAAGCACACTGGTCTTGTGTGCTGCTTTTTTTTTTTAAACTGTATTTTATTTTATTTTTTAATTAATTTATTTTTATTTACATATAATGCATTATTTATTTCAGGGGTACAAGTCTGTGATTCATCAGTCTTACGCAATGTCAAGGGTCTTTTTTTTTTTTAAAGATTTTATTTATTTATTCGACAGTGTTAGAGACAGCCAGCGAGAGAGGGAACACAAGCAGGGGGAGTGGGAGAGTAACGCCGGGATCACACCCTGAGCCGAAGGCAGACGCTTAACTGCTGTGCCACCCAGGCGTCCCAAGGGTCTTTTCAAGCAAAATGGGCTTCTGTGTTCTCCCAAGGTCACTGATAGGCATTCAGGATGCCTTCTCAAGCACATGGATCCACTGGCCAGATGAAGAATTGGATTCACTTTTCAGCAATGTCATTTCTCTTAGCAGCTATTTTAGCAGAGAGAAAAAAAATTAAAACTTGTCTATTGCTATGGATGTAGGTGTCTTTGAACTGCCAGAAAGAAGAGTCAAAACCTGTTAGGGACCGAATCATGTCCTAAGAGAGAGTTAAATAATGGTTATGAAAAGGTAGGAATTTGCAAAACTAGAAAATTTAGAGGTGAAATGTGATAGAGCTCAAGTCTTTATCATCATAAAACCTTAGGAAGATTATTGACTATACTGGACAGTTTTAATAATTTTTAGGTTTTATTGGAGCTTGGGAAAATTTTATGTCAGGAATAACTTCTAAAATGTGAAGGAAAAGCTAGTTTTTATAAGACCATTTTCCATATCAAGACACAACGTTAGAGCCAGCTTAAGAGTATTATGAAAAGCATACTTTGTAAACAGTTTCTTCGTGGCAGATTCTGATGGGAGAAGTGAAACCATTCTTGATAAGGTTGGCAGCAGAGCCAGATAAGAAGCTAGAGCAGATGTTTAGTGGGGAGTAGCTGGAGAAGGAGGAGCTTACCAGTAAACATTAGGGAAATGCCACCATCAGTCCGATTCATGTCAGAGTTTATGGAGCCAGTGTTTTCTATCAGGGACCCTGGTAGGTATGTTAGTGATAATTACCTAACCTTTTCCTGCCCTCCAGCTGTTCAAGTGAAGACAATTAACCATAGTACAAGCCAGCTTATGGTATGTGCCATAATGAAGGAGCATGAGATTTTTGTTCTTTATCAGAAGAAACAAAAGAGTGAAAGCAGAATAGAAGTAATTAAAGTGAGGGTTGGGTGAGTTGGCCTCATGGTACTTGGGATATGTAATTTAGATTTAGCTTAGTATTTGGCCCTTTTTGAAGCCCTACAAGAACTTTCTAGTTTGCTACCCAATATCTATAAACAAATTGGCTTCTTGCAAAAAACACCAGCTGCTGTCCTATTAAAATTCCTCTTTTGCTTTGATTCCTTGTTGTGTCTTGGCCGCCAAGACTTGGTGGTGGTTTAATAATATGATTCTTAAATGTTTGAGTGCTTTGCATAATGTTTAATTTTAACATGATCTATGAAAATAAAAGTGAGCATCTCTCCCCCTATATTGTACTTAGTCGATTAATTGATTTGGGGCTTACTAATCTAAGTTGGCAATAGAAATAGTTGTTTGAGAGCAGCGCTGGCCTCTGGAAACTTTTAGAAATCAACGAAGCTTTATAGCTTCATCCCTATTACTCGGGGTTTACGCAGAGCCTCTCGGTCCTCAAAGCCTCCTAAGCTCAGGTACCCCGTTTTCCTGAAGAAAATCCCTGATCCTTGCTTCATGTACGTCTAGACTTTCTTACGCTAGAACCCACTTCCGCTTTCTTAACCAGGCTCTTTTCCTCATCTCCATCATCAAAGCCTAGCTGTTCTGTGTTTCATTTCTGTTAGTTTCAGATTATTTTTTTCCTGGTTTATAAGCTAAGATAGTATGATAACTGCTATTATTAATGTTTTTCCTTTCAGATACCATTATTACATTTAACTATTACTTATATCTTTTTAAAAAAGGATTTTATTTATTTGTGTGAGAGAGACAAAGAGAGAGAAAGGGAGAGAGAGAGCATGTGCATGAGAGTGGGGGAGGGGCAGAGGGAGAGGGAGCAGCAGACTCCCCACTGAGCAGGGAGCCGGATGTGGGGCTCCATTCCAGGACCCTGAGACCATGACTCAAGTGGAAGACAGATGCTTAACGGACTGAGCCACCCAGGTGCCCCTCATTTATATCTTTTATATCATTTATAGTCTAAAGGAGGAAATACAATGGGAATTTCAGGCATAGTTTGAGAAAAACTTTCAGCAAGTTACTTCATGTCCGGATTTCTACACCAGAAGAAGCAAAATGGTGGCTGGACATGGGTCACAGACATTTTTGGTTTCTTTGGTTTAACCTTCAAAGTTTCGGAGTTTTTATTAATCTTTGGTAGCTGATATATATAAATTTGAATTCCTAGCTTTTCTTGGTGAACCCAATGTTTGGTTTTGCCTGGTCCATGTTCCCTCCTGGGGAAAGTTGGCTGGTGCTGAGAGGCCTCTGTCTCCTTTGAGTGGGTCCTGTCTTCTTACTGAGAAATGCAGTTCTACTTTTCTCATATTCTTGATCTTCTTGACCCTGGCTGGCATTTGCATTTGGAAACCCTGGTCTAGTTGGTCTGTGTATGCACCTGTCCTTAGATTTAGGGAGCAAGTAAAACTAACTAATAAATTAAATATGCTGCTTTGACGTCAAACTAAAGTTTTAAATATCGATCAACTCTTAAATAATCATGAAAGATTCTTTTAGACTTAATAAGTTGGCTAAATCTTTTAAAATCACAGGTAAGTTCTTGTGCTGCTATGGTCAAAATTAACCATTACTTAGAAAATAAGCAATTCTGTCTGTTGAGAGGATTATCATACTTGCAGCTATATTTTAGAGACCTGTTGGAAACTGAGCCGGTAGTAATAAAAGGAAAAGGAGATGCTGAGTAAATTATCCTAACAAAGCTTCTACTGACACTCCACTTTGATAAAAACTGGAAAATCTAAGTGTTGAAAGTCTGTCAAAATGAAAGGTGGATATTTAATTTCTCTTAAGAACTGAGGCAGAAAGTTAAGTATAACTAAAAAATGATAGGCTTTTAATAAGAAAGGCGGTAAGATTACCAAGCAAGATATTCTAACACATTACAAAGTTAGTTTGTGCTAATGTATGCTTTCCATTAAAAAAATGATTTTCTTCATTAGCCTTTATGATTGAAGTTATTACAAAACAGATGAACTTATAACAAATTTTTTTTAGGTTCTTTTCTTCATTACAGAATTTCTTTGGAAGCAAGTAAAGCAGATAATAAAGGATAATCTTAATTTAAGATCGATTGAAGTAGAACCAAGGGATTTCTATCTTAATAAGTAGTGCTGGAGAACTTTTGAGGGCATATGGTTGGGCGGAAGAGAAAAGTACACGTGAAGGTGCTCAGAAAGTGTGGTGTTTGTAAATCCTTCTTAATCTCAGAAACAAAATATTGCGTTTTCTTATCTCAAAAGTTGTCTTTGTATGCTGGAAGTAACTTTTGCCACCAGGTTTTCAATGTTTCTTCAATCGAGGAATGAAGAGGCATCTATCTTTGATGGGTGTGTGTGTGTGTGTGTGTGTGTGTTATGGGGGTGGTTTAATGAAAATTTTTGTCTATTTTCTATAATTGTTTTACTATACAGTTTTTTTTTGAAAGTAGGTATTGTCTTTTATTTAAAAAATTTTTTTGATATAATGGTCAATGATTCATTAGTTGCATATAACACCCAGGGCTCATCATATCGTGTGCCCTCCTTAATGCCCATCACCCAGTTACCCCATCCCCCCACCCACCTCCCTTCTGCAACCCTCAAAACCATGAGACTCTTGACTCCAGGTATTGTCTTTTACTGCAAACTTCCAAAGTTCCAATTCTGATTTTGAAAGCATGTTAACATTGTAGAAAACTGACTTTTTTTTTTTTTAAAGCAGAGTGACTTGCTCCAGGCCAGAAACTCAATGACCCATTCAAAACATACTCTATTGCTCTTTTGTTTTTTTAGCTAGAAGCTATTATCTAAATGTCTAAGCCTCCTCCCCAAAGTGTCATTTTGATAGGCAATGGATTTGAATATTGAGTGTTGAAGCCAGGAGCCTAGATAAATTATTGTCCTTTTCTTTCTGCAGTTGTTTACTAGTTTAATTTATACCACATTAGAAAGAGAGCTATAGAAATTTAACTCCTGGTAGGCAGTTTCTGGTTTTTCAACCAGTTAGCAGTTTCAGTAGCTGAATTAGCTAAAGAAATAGAAATGCAGGCATCCTGACTTGAGACTTGAGGCTTGCTCATTCACTCCATGTCTTTGCAACTCCTCCCAAGGCATTCCTAGACATGCAAGGGGCTGGCCTTCCTGAGCTTAGGGTTTGGTACTTACAAGAAACCTGAGAGATCATTTCTTTTCTAGTGTTAAAAGGAGAGACAGGAGGTCCAAAATAGAGTCACTTGTGCGAAAACCCCGTGTCAATAAACCAAGGCTTAATACCTAATGTAATTGCAGTTTCAAACCCCATGGACTATATAACTTTAAATCAATCAACATGGAATTACCTGGTCAGTACTAGTGAGATAATCTATTCCATAGACCCGTTCCATGCCCCTTAGAAAGGGGACTTTGTCTGAAACAATCTGTTCTTTGCCAATAATTTCCTTTTTCTGCATCCTTTCCACCTTTAAAAAACTTTCCTTTTCCACAGCTTTCCTTTATATTGCCTGATTCATGAATTGTTCAATAAAGTCAATTTCTCTAAATCTCTAAATTTACCAAATTGAATTTTTGTTATTTTAACATTAGAATTTCTCCTTGACTGTCCCTTGGGTCATTCATTCTCTCCCATCTCTTTCCTATAACATACGTTTATTTTATGTGTTAAAGTTAAATACGGAATGAAGACTAGACTTAAGAATTCCCTCAAGTAGACAAAATCATTTAAGCCGAATAAGCAAAACTAGCTTATTTCATGAACATAAGATAAATTTAACTTGTAAATGCCTCTGAAGATCATAAAAGGAACTTAAGCCATCTTTCTAAAAATAGTGTGAGGTGATCACCTTTAATCTCCTGCCTTCTAAAAACTCTAGTTGTAATAACCGATCATTGTAAAGGGTTAATAGCGTCCTCATTTTCACTGTATAAGGCATCATGTAACTTCATGTATTTGAGTCTCATATCAGTCTTTGAATTTGAAAACTCACAGCTCAGGAACTATTCTTATATGGGCAATAAACTCTTACTAAAAACTATTTATTGACTTGGTGGCTTTAATTTTGCTATTTCTGGATTTTTTTACATGTGAAAAATTTTTGGACCAATATTTTCCACTTTTGTCATAAAAAAAACCTGTTTGGATTGGTCAGACACATCATTTGAAACTTATGTTTGAATTGTGAAAATTGACTTTAATATCACTAAAAACTCTAGGGAGCTCAGAGGTACGTGGGCAGCAGCTTACTAAAATATGTATATAACTTCACGTTACTTCTCTATTAAAGAAACACATAGTCACAGTAGAAATGAGAAAAATTTTAAAAACATAAAACAATAGAAATCATCCATAACTTTACACAGAGATGAATCTGATATATTTCCTTCAAATATATTTTGCGTTATTCTACTTTTGCATTTTTACAAAATTTGAAATCGTGCTATGTATTTTTGTATTCTGATTTTTAAAAATTAACATTTTATCATGAAAATTTCCCTATATACTTTCACATTCTTCAAAAACATTTTGAATAGCTAAATATTATTCTATTTATAGAAGAAACATAGTTTAATTAGGTACTTATTTTTACTCATTTAGATAATTTCCAATAGCTTCCTATTATAAATGATTCTGTGACATCTTTTTACTTAATGTTTTCTGTGCTCCTTTAATTGTTTCCTTTGAATAAATTCCTAGTAGTAGAGTCATTGAAACTGTTTCACTAAAACAGCGATGGCCTCCAGGTTACAAAATCCTAAGGACACTTTTTATTCTTGTATTTTTCTGACTTCTCAGAAGTGTTACACCCACAATGCTTTTTTTTCTCCCTAATTCAGCAGTTTCACCAGTAACATTCTTTTCTCCCTCTATTTTTTTTCTTAGCCTATCTTATCTACTCCCTTGGCTTTAAATATAAACTGTATGTGGACAATTCACTAATTCTATTTCTCATACAGGTCTTTTTCCTGACCTGTTTTTCTCACATCTTCACTTTCGGTGTCTCAGAGGCATGGTGCACCTAACGTATTCAGACCCGATCTCTTCCTCCCTTTCCCAGCCTATTCCATCTATGAGGTTTGCCCCCAATTAATGAATGAGCCACTGCCTACCCAGGAGCCTTGCCGGTCACTTGCTCATGCTAGAGACTTGTTCCTGAAAGCAAATACCTTACATCAAGGTCTACGAATTCTATATCCAAAATAGACCTCAGGCCCATTTCCTTCCTTCAGTCGTCATCTCTTACCAGTGATACGTTACTACAACTATTTGTCAGACAACTTAATGCTTATTTCCCCCACCAGATCATGAGCTTTTCAATGGGTTTTTGCATGACTTGTCTCCCCAGTCTGTAGCAGAGTATCTGACCTATATTAGCCCTCAGCAAATCTATCTTAAACCTTTTGCAGATGCTTTAACAACTTAAATCCCCATCAGCCATTTATGGTTGTGCTGGGCTTCCTGAAACCTTTACGAAGTTGATAGGAGAAAAATGATTATGCTTTATTTTAATTTATCATTTTCATTATGGTGAAAATGGACATTTTAAAGATACGTTTTACTGACTGTATTCTTTTGTGAACTGTTATCAAATTTTTGATTGTAATGTCTACTTTATATTAATTGATTTTGAGTTATTTGTATGTTAAGAATACTAATCCTAAAAAAAAACCCGAACGCTAATCCTTTATTAATATGTTATAGTTGTTTCCCCAGTTTGTCATCTGTCTTTTAATTGTTGATTTGATTTTGTTGTTTTGATATACATAAAGTTTTAATTTCATTTAATTCTATCATTGATTTCTTTTATGATTTTTACCTTTGCTCTTGTGCTCAGAAAGTTTTCATTTTCATGTAAAAGATTAGTCATCTATTTTTTCTGATTGGTCTAATGAAAAAAAAATCATTCTTTTTACCATGTAGATTTTGTTTTAGTGAATGGTATGAAGTAGAGTTCTAATTTTATTATTTTTTTCATGTATGCATGTAAGAAGAAAGAAATATTTTATCTACTGAAATATTAAATACTAAGAATTTTTTCTTTGATGAGTTAAAGAATATCTTTAATTTGCTCTAAAGTATTACTCTTTCTTTTATCACCCAATGTTCATAGCTGACTTTGACTGATTAGGGGTGGTGTGTGTGTGTGTGTGTGTGAGAGAGAGAGAGAGAGAGAGAGAGCATTCCAATCCTTTCTGTCCTAAGACCCTTACCATCTATTTGACATTGCTAATGGAGTATGGATTCACATTGCCACCTTTCCCATTTGCTGTATATTAATAATTTACTGTAGCTGGAAGTAATAATCATCTTTATTTTGAGTAATGCTTCATAATGTTCAAAGCACTTTGATGCCATTTTCTTATTAAAATCTCGAATAATTCCTTGAAGTTGATAGAGCAGGTATTATTAAACCCATTTTGTAGATGAAGAGATAAGAAAGTTCAGTTTGTTTGCTTTAATTAGCACAACTAGTAGAGGGTGTGTCTGACATTAGTATTTGGCTTTCTTTAATTCTCTGTCCAGTATTATATTACTTGTGATTAACATAGAAACTTATAATAATGACCTGCTTTATTTGGGGGGTTATTGTTGCTATATATTGTGAAATGAGATTGCTTACATTTCAAGTCCTGTTGGTTTTGTGTAATTGAAACATTTACTTTTGAAAAGTGATGCTAATTTGAGAGTGAGAACAATAGTTAAATCTGTAGCAATGTGAAAAAGATTACTCTGGTTCCTCCAGAACAGACTCAGTATTTTCCAAATGTATCTCCCTCCTTAGCACTATTACGTACTCAAATGGCTCTCACAAGCACCAAGAGCTACCTGGACCCACTGATCCTGGCTCAAAGTCTAGCAAGAGGTTAAAGTTGGAGATTTTGGCCCAGAGATCTGTACCTCAGACAGAATATAGTCTTTTACACAATTAAATTAGTCTTCTCAAAGAGAGGGAAATGATTTCATATTTCTAATAATGCTATTATTTCTCACACTTTAATGGCTTTTTTGCTCCAAAGTTCTTGAATGGTAACCTTCATTTTTCTGTATCTAGTGGATCTTTTAAACTGGAGTTCTATTTGAATGGTTGTTCAGGGTGTTGGCAAGAGTTCTAAAGCATTTATATTTTATTCTTGACTGGGTTCTGGTTAAGAAATCTAATGGCACAAATGTTGAAAGACTAGCTTGCTGTGGACATAATGAAGCAAGCAAAATGAAATCTCCCAAGGATAAAAGCGTAATGTCCTTTACTTTTTATCTTTTAGGTACAGGCTTGTGCCACATCTTACTTTCTTGCTGTGGGTAAAAAAGGAGCCAGGGTGAAGGGACGGATTCTTATGAAAAAGATCAAAAAGAAAAAAAGGTGGGGGTGTGGTGGAAAGGGAACTGAAATACACCTGGGGTGCAGATATCACTGTCCCTAAACTTCCTCTTTTGAGTTGAAGTATGCAATTGAATTGAGTTGAATTTTAATATCCCTTCAGCATTAATGAGCATTGGGAGTGTATTTATTCTTTGTTTAAAAGGGTAGTTTCTCATAGTTCATAGCACAATTTGTAGGGGTAAGTTCTCAAACCTGGTTTTAATAACAAGACTTATGAAAACATTCACATTGAACTGCAGAGGGATGATTCAGATAATCTAGGAGATTCAACACTATATATGGATCTTTCTAGATTTTTAAAAAATTATAGCAATTCTTATTTTTATTTTCATTCCCATGGCAACACACTAAAAGAGTCTAGCCAAGGTCTCTGAAACTAGAAAATAATCTTTTCTTATCTGCCTCCAAGGGTTTAGTTCTTTCTATAGGTAACTTCAAAAAATAGAAATCTTGCTCATTACCAAAATGTTTATTGCATAAATTTTGGATAATTTAGAAAAATATAATGAAGTTGGTAAACACAGAAAATAACTCAAAATTCTACCACTCAGAAATCAACATTCTTCTTTGTTGTTATTTTCTTTTGGTCTTCTCTCTTTGTACAAAAATGCATTTAAAATATTTGGGGCAACCTTAAATCTTTAACTTTGTTATCTTTCTTTTAGTATTGTACACTGTTTCTTTTTATATAATAACAAATATTCCTCTACAATATAAAAAATGTACTGAACCAAGGCCAAGTCATTAATACATAATACAAAACCACAGAAGCTTGGAAAACAACCGTAACCAAGAAATTCTTTGTAGTATTCTTTCAGTTGTTCTATGGATCTTTGTATGTAGAGGTGCTTAAAACATACATTGTTGAATGAATGTTGAATTTCAACGAAAATAAGCTAAAGGAATAAGGAGCATTATTTCCACCTCTTTTTCCCCATTTATTATTTTGGGTTCTCAGGGAAGCAGATACCAAGATGAGCTTAGATTGCAAGAAATTAATTGGAGAAAACACCTGTGTTTTAGTCCATTTGGGGTGCTATGACAGAGTACCGTAGACGGACAAGGTGGCTTATAAACAACAGAAATGTAATTCTTAAAGTTCTGGGGCTGGGAAGTCTTAGATCAAGGTGCCACAGATTTTATGTCTGGTGAGAACAAGCTTTTTGGTTTGTAGATAACTATCTTCTTGCTGTGTCCTCACAGGGCTGAGGGGCAAGGGAGATCTCTGGGGCCTCTCTTAACAAGAGCACTAATCCTATTTATGAAGTTTCCGTCCTCATGACCCAATCACCTTCCAAAGAATCTACCTCCTAATATATCATACTGGGGGATAAGATTTCAACATATAAATTTTGGGGGGACACAAACATTCAATTGATAGGATTCCACCACTGCCCTCCCCAGAGTTCATATCCATCTTGTATGCAAAATACATTCATTCCATCTCACCAGCCCCAAAAGTCTTAACTCAGTCCAGCATCAACTCAAAACTATAAAGTTCAAAGTCTCATCTAAATACCATCTAAATCAGATATGGGTGAGACTCAAAGTACAGCTCATCCTGAGGCAAACTCTTCTCCAGCTGTGAACCTGTAAAACCAAACAAATTACGTGCTTCCGAGATACAATGGAAGAATAGGCACAGCATAGACATTTCCATTCCAAAAGGGAGAAATAGGAAAGAAGAAACGAGTTAACAGATCCCAGGTAAATCCAAATTACATGCAAACTTGAAATCTGAAGGCTTATAAATAATCCTCTTTGACTGAAGGATTTCTCTACCCTTGAGGTGCATCGAGAAGGCAATGTCACTTCCATGGCTCAGTGGGATGGTCCTGCAACAGCTCTCTGCCTGGGCCTCAGGGCTCTCCTGGGTTGGGGTCCTGAGCCAGAAGTTCTTCTGGAAAGCCTTGTCCTTTGACATCCGGGTGTCAGCCATGAACTCCAAGCTGACAAGGAGGCTGCCAAAGTGTGCTGCCTGCACCCTCTATGGGGGCGGCCGCTGTAGCCTGTGATACACCAGGGCATCCAGGGCTGTGTCTGGGGTGGCTAGCAGTGCCATTGGACTACAGGGACTGGGAGCTGTGATGTGAGGCAGCATTGGGCAGCTCATGTGCATTGAGGTCCCATAGGCACCGGTCTTTTGACTTTGAAATTACTTAACACCCCCACCCCGTCCCTTCACCTCTCACCCCTACCCTTGCTTCTGGGCCTGTGGTGGCAACTCTGATGCTCTCTGAATAGTCTTTGGGATCATTCTTCCACTTGGAGAATAGCACTTGGCTTCTGTTGAGATAACTGACCAGGGCCGTGGTTCATACTTAGACTAATCTCTTTATTAAGTGGTCACTTGGCCATACCCTTACTGTTCTCTTTCTATCATGCTATCTCTCCCTCTTTCTTTTTTTTTTCAATAGCCATAGGCTCAGAATTTTCCAAATCTCTAAGTTTTAGTTTCTTTTTGCTTATCAATTCCATTTTTAAGTCATTTCTTCTTTCTCACATTTTACTATAAGCAGTCAGGGGAAGCCAAGCTGTACCTTCAATGCTTTGCTTAGAAATTGCTTCAGCTAAATATCCAATTTCATTGTTCACAAATTCTACCTTCCCAAAACACTAGAACATGAACACAATTCAGCCAAGGTCTTCACCACTTTATGACAAGGATTACCTTTTACCCATGGTCCAATAACTTATTCCTCATTTCCATCTGAGACCTCATAGAATGGCCTTTACTGTCCACATTTCTGCCAAGATACTGCTCATGATTAGTTAAGTACTCCTTAGGAAGATGGAGACTTTCTGTGCAGCTCTCCTGTTCTCTTTGGGAGAACAGTCACCCTTAATAGGCTATTTATGGCAATGAAGGCTTTTTCCATTATGCACCTGAAAGCTCTCCCAGAATCTACCTGTTACCCAGTTCCAAGGCCATTTCCACATTTTTGGGTATTTGTTACAGCAGCATCTCCACTTCCAGTACTGATTTCTTTCTTAGTGTGAAATACCACAGATGGGGTGGCTTATGAACAACAGAGATTTATTTCGTATAGTTCTGGAGGCTGGAAGTCCAAGGGTTTCCAGCAAGTTGGATTCTGGTAAGAGGCCTCTTCTGGGTTGCAGATGGCCATCTTTTCATCGTATTATCACATAGAAGAAGGGGTGAGGGCGGTCTCTGGGCGGTTTTCATACGTGAGGGCTCCACCTCCTCTAATGACCCTCTGAAGGCCCTATCTCCTAACACCATCGCATTGGGGGTTCAGATTTCAACATGTAAATTTGGGGGTGGGGGACACATTCAGTCATTAGCAACCTGTGAGAGGAAACTGGGAGGGAGCTGGAAGAGGCTGAAAGAGCTGTCAGACCAGTGCAGGTCTGACCTCTGTGAAGGAGAGATGGAAGGAAAAAGGATTGGACAGGCTGAACCTCAACTCACCCCGTAGTTCTAAGAAAGCTGCAGCAAGAAGTTCTTGAGTCAAATTTGCCTATCAGAGGATAGGCACATTTTGCAGGAAGGGACCTGCCTTAGGATTCCTACCACATCAGTAATGGACTGAGCCTGGGCAAAGCACGGCTTTGGTGCTAACACAGTGGGGGATTCAGAGCCTCTGGAGTCCTCAGTCACTACTCTCCCTACAGCCGGAGATCTCACTGCTGCATTTTCATGGACACTACACCCCAAATTTGGTCTTTACTGGTTTTACTATAAAGATTAAAACTGATATCAGCATCGGTCTAGTCTTTCAACCTAGAAATCTTAGCATCATAAGTGACTTTTCAAGTCTATTAGACTTTTGCATAACTAACTTTCACATACTTTCCCCCTTGTTCATCTCAACTACTATCACAGTGTGTCAGGTCATTGACAGTTGTCATGTGGGTTATTGTAGCCACCCTCCACTGGTCTCTCTGAACCTCCAGTCACTGCCCCAACAATTCACTTCATGCACCAGAAAAATTATTCCTAAAACATGACTCACTCTCTTGCTTATAAACATTTCATCTCAGTTACCTTCAAGACAAATTTGGAATTCATTTATCAAATATACAAACCTTCCCAGTCTCAGCTCTTACCACTTCAAATTTTACATGCTCATCTAGAACCATATTGGATTTCTCATGAATCGCTCAGTACAATATACTCTTTAATACCTCCATGCCTTGGACAATGCTCTTCTCTATCCTGTAATTCCCTTCCTAGGTTTTCCTCTGAAGAACTTAAACTAATACCCTGCTCTCCCCTCTACCCAGCGCCCATCCCAAGGATTAAGAAACATTGACTTTGTCTTACTTTCTTCAGAAATTTTTATAGCTTTATTGAGATATAATTCACAAAACACAAAATCCACCCATTAAACTATTCAATGTTTTTTAAAATTTATATTCTTAATCAATTTTAGAATATTTTTATCACTACAAAAGAAATCCTATGTCCATTAGAAGTTCTTCATTCCTCCCTTCCTTTAGCTCCTGGCTACCTTCACTTTGCATAATGTTTTCAAGGTTCATCCATATTCTTTCAATAGTTCATTTTATTGCCGAATAATATTCCAATGCATGGACATATCATATTTTATTTATGCATTCATCAATTGATGAGTATTTGGGTGTTTTTCATTTTTTAGCTTTTATTAACATTTGTGTACAAGTTTTTGAGTGGGCATATGTTTTCATTTCTCTGGTATATACCTACAAGCGAAATTGCTGGGTCATATGGTAACTCCATGTTTAATTTTTTGAAGAACTGCGAAAGTGTTTCAAAAGCATTTATAATTTTAAATTCTCACCAGTAGCGTATGAGGATTTCAATTTCTCCACATCCTCATCAACACTTGTTATTATCTGTCTTTTTTATTCTAGCCATCATAGTGGATGTGAAATGGTATCTTGTGGCTCTCAGTTCCATTTCCTTAATGGCTTAACATGACTGTTAAAAATAAAACAATAATATTGCATTGCATATTTGAAAGTTGCTAAGAGAGTAAATTTTAAAAGTTATTATCACACACAAGATAAAACAAACAAACAAAAAAAACCCCAGGTATCTCTTCTCTTAGGTCTTCTTTGATTGCCTGGATCATCCCCTTTTCTTGTATTCTCATGGTTCTCCATACATGTCACTATTACCCCAAGTATTATATTGGACAGTCACCATTTGTTGGTGTGTAATTCCTTCCTAAACTTTGAGGTCCAAGGACAGAGATTGGTTGTTTATTCATTCTTCATTTCTACCTAGATCTCATTTCTTCACTGTTACTACAAATAGACTGATATCAAACCATTAGAGTACATCCCTTATATTACCCATTATCTGTATGGCATAGGCTTTCCCTTTTCAGTTCTGTGAGGAAGTTTCCTGGTCATGGTGTCTGACGGGATATGTCAGAAAAACATTCTCACAAAATTAAGATTTTCCATGTGTTTCTGTCTGAGTCTTCTCAGAACTAATCCCCTCATATGACCCCATTTGCATTGGGGAGATTGAGGCAGTTTATTAGAACTACCTCTTTATTCTTTTACCACATTATGTTATTTTATTATTTCTCTGATAAAGTTATTCTCTTATTCTATTTATGTTATTTAGCACTTCTAGAAAACAAAACTGTCCCCTTAGATGTGCATATATTGATGAGATGATTTTTTGGCTATTCTACTGCCTTTCAAGATCCTATATCTTTCTAACTTTTAAAGGTCAAAATTTATTACTTTGGTCCTTGACATAGGCGCTTCAATGAATATATAACAAAATTATATGCACAAACATACATATTTAAGGTAAAGATGCAAATACTTGTGAGTGAGTGTGTGTGTGTAAGGGTGGAAACGTTATTTCAACAGTTGCATAAGTGTTCTTCTTTGGAAGGGAAATTTGTTTGGAGGGGAAAAAATTCTCTATAAGCTTTTTGGAGGTAGAAACTAAGGTCCTGAGGGCAAAGGTTGGAAGACCTCCTTTCCTTCTCTTCCTTCCTTCCTTTCTTCCTTTTTATCTTCCTCTCTCTTCTCTCCCTTTTTTCCTCCCTCCCTTTCTCAAAAATATTTCTTAACCTCTTGCTCAATGTTGGGCACTGTTCAAGGTAATGGGACTAATAATTAAATCTTAAATAGGTAAAGAGCTCAACATAAGAAACAAATAGGAACTGGAGAAAGCAGGGAAGAAGAAAAGAATGCAAGAGGAAGAGAAGGCAGAGAGAAGAAGAGAGGGGACATGACAGGCAGCTGGAACCAGCTGAGATGGATGACCAGTGAGAAATCCTGGTGTACTGCCAGGAGGCTGTTTATATTATTTGAAACACTGACTGCATTTTAGTCATGGTGATAAGCATTGGGGATATAAAGCCCATTGTCCCTGCCATGTTTGGAGAGGTGTTTTTTTTTTTTTTTTTTTTAAGTCAAAGATTCAGGTATTATTTATATAAGATAAAATTCACTCATTTTAGGGTACTGTAAATGCAACAGTCATGTAATCAATTCTATCACCCCACCCCAACATTTCCTAGTATCCCCCTGTTGTCTACTTCTTCATCCCCAGTCCCTGAAAACCATCGATCTGTCCCTAGAGTTTGCCTTTTTCAAAATACCATGTAAATGGAATTAGAATGAGTAGAGTTTTTAGCCTGGCCTCTTTTGCCTAGCATAATGCATTTGAGATTTATCCGTGTTATTGTGTGTATGAACAGTTTGCTCCTTTTAATTGCGGAGTAGTGTTCCATGCTAGGGATATACTATAGTTTGTTTATCCATTTATTAGTGAAGGATACTTGAGTTTTGGGTGATTAGGGATAGTTGTGAATAAGTTTTTGCTTGAAGATAAGCTTTCCTTTCTTTTGGATAAATATGTAAGAGTGGGTTTTGGGATTTCATTGTAAACATTTGTTTAACTTTATAAGAAGCTATGAAATGGTTTTCTAAAGTAGCTGTATCATTTTGTATTCCCAAAAATTGCTGCACATCATTGAAGGCTTTTTGAGACTAAGAATGTCTACCACCCTCTTTCTGGTTGTTTTCAGTGCTGCGATGTTACTTCACTTAGCTCCCCAATTCTCAGTAATTTATGATATGCCTGTTCAACCCTACATGGTGTGTGGGGGCAATGGGGGACATGAAAAATTGGGAAACATGGCTTGGACCTGCTTAAGGTCACCATGGTTGCCCGCACAGAGACTGCATGCCTTCGAGGGGGACTGGTATGCAGACACTCTAGATGTCACCAGCAAAGTGATAAACTATGGGTCAGATTGGAGAGTGATAGGGATAAGATCTTGATGAGGAAGACCAAGAGCCTAGTGGATGGCTCAGGAGCAGAAATGACAGCAACCCCTCTTTTCCCAGAGTCTAATATATTTAGGCAGTTCTTCTGGATCAAGTTTGGACAGACCTCATGGGAGGCAGAAGCTAAGTCAGAACTGGGAACAGAATGTGAGGAAGGAGTGAGAGGGTGACATTAATTACATATAATATAAAAGGTGCTGTGACAGTACCAATTTATGTAAGGCTTTATTCCTAAAATTATACCAACCCCCGTTGCTGCAGAGTGAATAAATGAATGCATAGGCTTTAGTTTTTAGCAGCATCTGATATAGCTTCAATCAAACGATTACATTAGTAACTTGAAAAGATCTTTAAGAATGTAAATATGATTTTGTAATTATAGTAATCCTCTCCATCTTCTCCATATTTTAACTGATGATATTTCCAGTATTATAACCTAGTGATTCTCAACATTTCACATAGCACAATGTCTTCAAGATTTACCCATGTCATATAATATATCAAAATTAACTTCCTTTTTAAGGCTGAATAATATTCCATTGCATGTATATACCAAAACCATTCATCTATTCATGGACATTTGGATTGTTTCCACCTTTTGGCTACTGTGAATATGCTGCTGTGAACATGGGTGTACAAAATTCATTTGAGTTCTTGCTTTCAACTTTTTTCTTTTAAGATTTTATTTATTTATTTGACAGAGAGAGAACACAAGCAGGGGGAGTGGCAGGCAGAGGGAGATGCAGATTCCCTGGTGAGCCGGAAGCCTGATGCGGGCTGGATCCCAGGACCTGGTATCATGACCTGAGGCAAAGGCAGCCACTTAACCAATTGAGCCACCCAGGTGCCCCCTGCTTTCAATTCTTTTGGTTACATACCTAGAAGTGAAATTGCTGGTTCATATGGTAATCCTTTAATTTTTTGAGGAACCACCATACTGATTTCCACAGTGACTATGCCATTTTACATTCCCACCAGCAGTGCACAAGTGTTCCAATTTTTTCACATCCTTGTAAGCACTTGTTATTTTCTGGTTTTTGGATAATAGCCACAATAATGAATGAAAACCATACTACTGTTATTTCGTTATGGTTTTGATTTGCATTTCCCTAATAAGCATCTTTGCTTGTACTTGTTGGACATTTGTGTATCTTCTTTGGAGCAATGTTTATTGTCTTTTTTTTTTTTTTTTTTTTTGGTAAGTGTAGTCACCATCTTTACCAACAATGTTATTACAGTATTATTGACTATATTCCCAATGCTGTACTTTTCATCTCCATGCTTTATTTTAAAACTAGAAGTTTGTACCTCTTAATCCCCTTTATCTATTTCACCTATCCCCCTACACACCTCTTCTCTGGCAACCACCAGTTTATTCTCTGTATTTAAGAATCTGTTTATTGTGTGTGTTTCTGTTTGTTTGGTTGGTTTGCTTTTTGGATTCCACATGTAGGTGAAATCATATGTTATTTGCCTTTTTCTCTCTGACTTATTTCACTTAGCATAATATCCAGTAGGTCCATCTGTACTGTTGCAAAGAGCAAGATCTCATTCTCTTTTATGGTTGAGTAATATTTCATTATATATAAATAAAACACATCTTCTTTATCCATTCATCTATCGATGAACACTGGGTTGCTTCCATATCTTGATTATTATAAGCAATGCTGCAATAAAATACAGGTGTGCATATATCTTTTCAAATTAGTGTTTTTGTTTTCTTTGGGTAAATGCCCAGTAGTGGAATTACTGGATCGTATGGTAGTTCTATTTTTTATTTTCTGAGGAATGCCCATACTGTTTTCCAGCTTGCATTCCCACCAACAGTGCACGAGAGTTCTTTTTTCTACATGTTCTCACCAACACTTACTATTTTAGAAAGCAGGTTGTTTGCTTTTTTGTTGTTGAATGAGAATCATTTTTTTAAAAGATTTTATTTCATTTATTCGACAGAGATAGAGACAGCCAGCGAGAGAGGGAACACAAGCAGGGGAGTGGGAGAGGAAGAAGCAGGCTTCCAGCAGAGGAGCCTGATGTGGGGCTCGATCCCATAACGCCGGGATCACGCCCTGAGCCGAAGGCAGATGCTTAACTGCTGTGCCACCCGGGTGCCCCGAATGAGAATCATTTTTAATGGTTCTTTAAAACAGACATTCTTAATTTTTATTTTGACAATCAAGGTGAGGTGCACTTCTGATAAAGTATAAAATTCCAGTGTTCCTAAATTATGGCACTTACCACAAGCTGGTTTGTACTGTGACTAAATATCTTCACTTGAACTACTGGAGGACAAGAAATGTCATGTTATTGGGGCACCTGGGTAGTGCAGTGGTTAAGCATCTGCCTTCGGCTCAGGGCGTGATCCCAGCGTTCTGGGATCGAGCCCCACACCAGGCTCCTCCGCTATGAGCCTGCTTCTTCCTCTCCCACTCCCCCTGCTTGTGTTCCCTCTCTCGCTGGCTGTCTCTCTCTGTCAAATAAATAAATAAAATCTTAAAAAAAAAAAAAAGAAATGTCATGTTATTGATTCTCACATGATAAGTCTTCAGTTCTTAGGAAGGTAGATAGTGAATCAAGTCTAAGAGAGGGAGTTAGCGATGTATGGGTATTGCAGAAAAATTCTCAGGTTTCTCAGGGTTCTATTTCTGTATAACAAACTGCCCCACAACTGAGTAGTTTATTTATGTATTTTCTTAAAAGATTTTATTTATTTATTTTACAGAGCAAGAGAATGTAGGGAGGAGGGGCAGAAGGAGAAGAAAATCTTAGGTGGATTCCATGCTGAGTGCAGAGCCTGATACAGGGCTCATCCCAGACCCTGAGATCATGACCTGAGCCAAAACCAAGAGGTAGATGCCACCCAGGCACCCCACAACTGAGTAGTTTAAAAACAAAACAAAGCAAAAAACAATTATTTGGTCTCTTGTGATTGTGTGGTTGGCATGGTGGTTCTACTAGTCTTCCCCAGGCCCGCTCAGGTTGTTGCATTCAACCGGCATCAGGGCCGGGTGGGAAGGTCCAAGATGGCCTCACCCACACTGACATGTCTGGGGCCTTGAAGAGGATGTCTAGAAGGCTGAGAAAATTCTCACAGCCATTCGTCAGTCAGTAGTCTAGCCCCTGCTCCTTTACGAGGTGCACCACTTCCAAGAAGGTTAAAATAGAAATTGTAAGTTCTGTTAAGACTTACATCCAAAACTCAAAAAGCATGGAAGTCAAAGTAAGTCACAGGGCAGCCCAAGAGGAGGGGAAAGAGACACCACCTTTCGATGAGAGGAGGATACAGTCACATTTGTGAAAGGTCATGGGGGATGTGAGGGGATCACTGTTGTTGTTTTGGGGCATAATCTAGTATACCAAGTGATTCTGGGATCTCCCTAGGAACATGAATCTTCTAGTTTGAGAATCACCAGTGTGTAAACTCAGCTATTCCAATGACTATTCTATTGTATTTCTCTCTTTCGTTCACTCTGTAAACGCTCTGATTCTGCATTTATTCCTGACAGTCAGGAGGAATCAGAATCAGAGAAGTAGGTATCTGTTGGGGGAATGTGTGAAATTATAGCAACAGATTTGTAAACTCTATATCAAGGCTATGGGAACAGAAGTGGTCCTGAAGAATGCCAGTTTTTGAGTTGACTATCTATAATATAAGTACATTTTTCACATAAGAAAAGAGGTAGATAGCTTCTGACCCCAAGTTGGAAGAGCATTAACTTTGAGTTGTTTTTTTACTCACCCACAAACTTTCACCGATAGGCTTTGTGGCCCACTAAACACATTTGTGAGACAGCTGTCTGGATCAGGTATAGATGAGCTAAAAATTGCACAAAACAAACTTACCCAGGTAGGTTTCATCCGCTACCTTCACTTAATGAGAAGCAGATCAGTGTGGAGAAGTAGAAGAACTCAAGATTTAGACTTGTCTTTACCGCCAAGTTTCGGTGTAACCTCGGCCGGACCAACTAAGGGATCCTACGTTTCAGTGTCCTCATCTGTAAAAGTGGCAATTGCACCCTCTGCTAGTGTGAGTACGGCAGCTAGCGTCCAGAGCACGTAAGCCAGATGGGAAGGTTCCACTGCCCTATTACCGCACACGGAGCGCTGATGCTGGCCGACTACAAGGACAGGCAGGTTCCTGGTGCTTTTTCTATTTGTATTTGGCTTCTGCTCACTCTGATTAAGTCATGGCTGCAGCTGCTGCTGTGGTTGCTCAAACAAGTCAGATTTGGTTGGGCTGGCAAATGCATAATTAAAACCAAAAGAAAATATGAGCCCTGAGGTGTCCTAGCTCCCTGCAGAGCAGGGAGTCTGCTTCTCCCTCCACTGCCTGCCCCCCCCCCCCCATTAAGCTCTCTCTCTCTCTCTCAAAAAAAAATAAATAAATAAAATCTTTAAAATTATCAAGAGGAAAGAGAAAATTGTCATTAGGTTACGAAATTTTATCTTATTATTATCTTATTATTCATCACAAGCTCATTGGTAATAATCACAATGATAAATACGAGTTAGGGAAGTTCTGTAGCCTTCTTATGAGGCCTGTATGCCCCCTTCTTTGTGACATCCTATTTGATAGGTATCTGGAAGAGAAGTAATAAAGATACTTCTAAACTCATATTTTCTCATCTAAAAGAAAGCCTGGAGACCAAGTTACGGTTCTTATTTCCAGTTCAGATTGCATTCCTTTCTGTAAGAGTCTTTTTCAAGCACAGGGACAGCTTTTTAGCAAATGGATGAAATATATGTTTCTTAGTAAGAGCAAACATTACTTGGTGAGTTGGTCTCAATGTGGGTAATTCGCATCAGTATCATTCTGTAGGATAATAAGATAATGAGCAGTGAAAACCCATCACTAACTCACATGGTAACCTGTTAACCGGCTTTGGGAGAGCAGTGAGGCCTCTTATTCCAGGTAACTCTGAGCCATAACAGTGGGGCCGCATGTGCATTTGGAGTAGATCTTAGTGTTATTTTACGTATGTTTGAAACTGAAAATATTTTGTTCTAACCCTTTTCCCTTTTTGCAGTGAATATCTATTAAGTACCATGAAAATTTGTGTTTGAGCTGGCTAAGGACATGTTGAATGAGATGAGTACATGTGAAGCTTCCTGAGGCTGATTTCATTATCAAATTCAGAGTCGAATTACTAGTCTAGTTTTATTCAAAGACATGAATATCAGCCCCCCCCCCTTTTTCTGTATAATTGTGTTGTTTTCCTCATCAGCTTTTAAGGAAAGAAAATTGTGAGAAATTCAAAGCTTATGGAATCTCAGAGAAAATGGTAAATTCTTCTTGCCTGGGCTCATGTAATCACCAGGCCTTAGTAAGGAAACACGTATTATTGTAGATTTTCTAGTACGTAAGTAAGTAAATAAAATAAACGAGCGTGTGTGTGTGTGTGTGTGTGTGTGTTGTATGCTGTGAGAATGATGGAGAAACTCACATGATCATGAATCTAGATCCTGTCCTAATTTTCTCTGAGGAAAGGGAGGAGGAGGCAGCAGAATCTGAATGGAAAGAAGCACTAGGCTGTAGGTAAGCGTCAGATTTATAATCAGCGAGAACATGCACTCTCCATCCTTCAGTTCTGTTTTTATTTAGGAAAAGCCTTTGCAAAGGCTAAGACAATGAAATAAATCCTTCTAACCTCTCACATCTTTGAATGAGCTAGCTTAGATAAAGTAGTCTTCGGAAACTATGACTAATCATGAAGTGTGGTAATTAGATTTTGTAGAGAGATGTTGTAAGGAGTGGGATGATAGATATGGATACACTGTAAGTTCTTCAGGAGAAAGTTCCCACTATAGTAAGAAATGTTACAATATTACAATAGTCTTCTTTATACATCTGGGTAACACCCTTTTTCCTGGTTTTAAACTTTAGGTAGGCCCATGATTAATTAAGGAATTGTGGCTTTGTTAGATTTGGTTTTAGAAGAAAAAAATTGTGCTCGATTTGAAATATTAAAAAAATACCCACAACATAAAGTCAAATTGAGAGTAAGGATTAATCTTGTATGAGATGACAGGAACGCCTGGAAGAATTTATGTTTTATTTTACCATTGTGGAGGTGGAAGCCAAACTGGAAAATCCAGAATATCAGCAGGTTGACCACATACTGGCATGAGACAGTAAGCTTTGGGATAAGCAGACCCTGGCCATTTGCCAGCTGTTTGGATTTGGTCAAGTTATCGAACTTTTCCGAGCCTCCACTCACTTAGCTGTAAAAAGGGCAAACTACTGGCTTATCCATGAGTAAGTGACGTAGTGAAAGCTCTTGGCTGTTAGTAGGTACCTGAATGTTGGCTTTGGGCACTCCGTGTTCTAGGTCTCACATCCGTGGTGGGAAGTATGTTAGTAGAATCGAAAAAAACAAATAGAACCCTTCTTGCAAAGAATGCAACATTTAACAAGGAAAAAATGTTTCCCAATCTGCTTTATTTTCAGAGATTGTCCTGTGAGCAGCCTTTCTCACAGAGAACATCTGATTGTGGAGTTCTTTACGTAAACCGTTACATGGAACAGAACTGAAGGATTCTCTTGTAGTCCTGCTGACTACACATTAACATCTGCCCTCTTTGATTTTACCTCTATTCTGTATGTGACTTTACTTTCTGTCACAGTGATAAATACTGGGAACTCAGAGGCCTGCTTTGCGAAGCTCTAGAGTATTTAAACTTTCTCTTTTGTATGGTGATTGCTTCAGTCTCTGATAAGAATGCTGATTTCCAGAAAGGCAACTAGATCTAATTCAAGAGATAAAGGGCAAATCTCTGACAGGAAATTGCCATTTGATGGCAGAATTTTCCATTTATACAGTATAACTTATTTCAATCTTTCATATTAGTGTGGTTTTTGAAACATCAAAGTCTGATAAAACTCCAAGAGGCAATTTTTAGATACAATGTGTATCTAGCAGAACGATTGATAGATGATATATTTCATTATATAAATAAATGTTATTTCTTCTGAAATGGAAATTTTCAGCTATTCTGAGAAAGAGCTTCTCCTTCCCTGTCCCCCACTCTCTTTTATTTGTCTTTTTCTATAATAGCATTTCTGTAATTTAATCAAGTTGCATTCATTCCTTGAGCAGAAAGAAAGAGACCAGCACAAATAAATTTATGACTTGGTTCTTATTGCATCACTCCTTCATTTTTTTTTTTTTTAAGATTTTATTTATTTATTTGACAGAGATAGAGACAGCCAGCGAGAGAGGGAACACAAGCAGGGGGAGTGGGAGAGGAAGCAGCAGGCTCACAGTGGAGGAGCCTGATGTGGGGCTCGATCCCATAACGCCGGGATCACGCCCTGAGCCGAAGGCAGACGCTTAACCGCTGTGCCACCCAGGCGCCCCGCATCACTCCTTCATTTTAATTTGATTGTGCTTATCTCTCCTTAGAGTCCACCAAAAGGGTAGGCTTCATAGGGGAACGGAGCATGGAATTTGTAGACGGGGCTTATGTGGGAGTCTCTGAAGGATGTGGTCTCCTATAACACTTAGTATGTTTAGATCTAGCAGGACATCAAACCAAGTCACATCCTTACTCACCTCTAGGCATCACTTGCTTATTTACTAAGGATCATGAAGAAGGAAGAACAACTTTTGGATTTTCTTCTCATTTTTAGACTGGTTCAAGTAACTATTTTTTCAAGGTGTTTATATAAATATTTAAATATATACAATGTAACTTTTAGACAAAAATCACAAGGATTCTATTTAGATTGGTACAGCTGCAGGGTTACTCATAATTATTTATTTCAAGCTTCTCTAATACATGATAAGAAAGGAGCTTAGAGGGTTGGAGTGACCTGTACAAACGCTGCGTAAGTTAGCAGGTGACAGAGCTAAACTCAAATCTGGAAGTCTCACTTCAGTGCTGTTTCCTAGGAACCATTCTATCTTAGGGCAGGGATTTGAGTGTTGTGGTGGCAAGGCAGATTCATTTCATGGGAAAAGTTTGTATTATTTGGGGAAAGAATGTAAGGTCTGATATGTCCTTGGCAAGAGATATTGTTTTGGAGTTAGAGAAGTACAACAAAGGCTTGGCCCCGATCTTATCCAAAAAAGTCAGCTCTGTCATTCACTGTTTATCTTAAAAGCCTCAATTCCATGCCTACCATGGTCCAGGTCTTGAAGAGTCAAATAAAGGCAAGTAAGACATTGTTGAGGACCTTGAGGAGCTTGTAATTCAGCACTGGTCTCTAACTATCCTTCTTCCCACAATGAGGTGGAGGAAGAGATATGAAAAACTTTCTAAAAAATAGGAAAAACATTAACCTCCTAAAAATTTAGCATACAGATCAAAGTAACCCATACAAATGATTTATAAATCAATATGCTTACATTGGAGATGGATATGCAAAATCTTTTACTAAGAGGGTTGTGCCACCAAAAATATTTGCACATACTGTAGGGTGAGTGCAATAGGTAAGCCTAGTGAATTTGCAGCTGGTGTGGGGGATATATATTTTATAACTATTTTTAAAAAAGATTTATTTGGTTATTTGAGGGGGGAGGGGGCAGAGGGAGAGGGAGTCTTTTTTTCTTTCTTTTTTCTTTTTAAAGATTTGTTTTATTTATTTGACACAGAGAGAGAGAGAGAGACAGCGAGAGAGGGAATGCAAGCGGGGGGGGGGGGGATTGGGAGGGGGAGAAGCAGGCTTCCTGCTGAGCAGGGAGCCCGAGGGACCCTGGGATCATGAGAGAGCTGAAGGCAGATGTTTAATGACTGAGCCACCCAGGAGCCCTGAGAGGGAATTTCTTAAGCAGACTCCCACGCTGAGCAAGGAGCCTGGCATGGGGCTCCCATCTCATGTCCCTGAGAGACTCTGAGATCTCGACATGAGGCGAGACCCGAGGTGGAATCAAGGGTCAGATGCCCACCAACTGCACCACCGAGGCACCCCTGTAACTGGTTTTAAAGTTATAAAGGATTGATTCTCAAATTGAAAGGAGGGAAACTCCCGTAGTAATGCATAATTTTTTAAGGGAAGAGTATAGTTTGAGAAAAGTGACGTTTTGTCCTATTGCTTCAGTTTATTTTTGAAATGAAATGCTTAATTTTCAATATAGCTATGGGCTGGTGGGAATTTGTGCTTCTCACTAAGAGTCATAGAACAAGAAAGAATGAGAAAGAGCTATTAAGTGAGGTTTAGAAGAGAAGAGATGGATTTGGGAAGCAATCATTAGGACATTCACATCTTTGCTGAAAGCCCTGGTCAAATCCTTTAAACTGAGATTAACTCAGTTCTTCATCTGTAAAGTAGGTATAAAAATAGCAATTTGGTAAGGTTGTGGTGATAATTAAATTGAAATAAATTATATGACCACGTCCACACAGTACCTGACAGACGCTAGAAGAGGCAATAAATATTAATGTTCTTCCCTTGAAATAAGAGCTCTTGAGGGCTAAATACACACTCATGTTAGACATTGGCTTCTAAAGATTAAAATTCCATATGAACCCTTCAGTTCTTTATAAGTGATTTTCACATTGCCTCAAGTTATTAGCTGTGACTGTTGCCATCTTGATAAGATCTTCATATTTGTTGCATAAAGAAGTACGCAAAGAAACTGGCAGCATTGTGGGGAGACTTAAAATTCTATTATGGATTTAAAAACGAGTTGAGAGATTAGTAAAACAAGGAAGAGAAAAAGGCAAGTCACAGCATGAAAAGAAATTAATTGTACAACATCTTTGCCTTCTGCACTGGGACTTGAAATGTTCATATTTTCAAAGACCTCTCTGACAAGCAGGGCTGAATGGTTAAGACAGTTAACAGATGATAAATTATTTAGTCAAGGAAAAGATGAGAAAGGAGCTTTAAAGACTTCCAGAACATACTAAATAGATTAGATAATTGTGGAACAAACATAGTTAATTGAGCAAAATAAGAGCAGGTGAAATTCCACATAAGCAAATGTGAAGTAGGGTACACTGAAGAATAGGATGCAAATTACCTCCACACATTGTACAGTCCTGATTGGTTGTAAAACATCTCAGGGAAATGAACTAACAGGGATTGTGGGTTAAAGAAGCAACTTGCCCAGCACCTGAAGCACCTTCCATTGGGTGAAAGAGCATTTTCTTATTAAAATAGCTTTATCTTAACTTTTAAAAATATTATACAGTTGACCCTTGAACACCGTGGGTTTGAACTGTGTAGGTCCACTTCCATGCAGATTTTTTTGCAATAAATACACTGCAGTGCTATAAATGTATTTTCTCTTCCTTTTGATTTTCTTAGTAACATTGTCTTTTCTGTAGTTTACTGTTAGAATACAATATATAATATATACAACACACAAAATATGTTTCTTTTTAAGATTTATTTATTTGAGATAAAGAGAGAGAGTACGTGCGCACACAAGTGGTGGGAGGGGCAGAAGGAGAGAATCCTCACGCCGACTCGCCACTGAGTGTGAGCCCGACCCAGGGCTTGATCTCACCCTCCGTGAGATCATGATCTGAGCCCAAAACCCAGAGTTGGACGCTTACCCCACTGAGCCACCAAGGCGCCCCTCACACAAAATATGTTAATCAACTGTTTATGTGAGGCTTCTAGTAACCAGCAGGCTATTAGTAGTTAAGTTTCAGGGGAGACAAAAATTATATGTAGATCTTTGAGTATGTGGATGTGGGAGTGGTCAGCACCCCTAATTCCTGCATTGTTCAAGGTCAACCGTATTTGTATTCAGTGTAGAACATTACAGAAAGGAATGGGAAAATTTTGGGAAAGCAGCAAGTAGAACTGGAGTGGAGGGAGAGGAAGGGCACACATATAAAATTTAGTGAATATCTAATAGGTGCCAGGTACCAGATTACCATAGTAAATTGCATTATTTTCCTCATTTTTGCCATTCTCTGTATCCAAGCCCTTTGCTCTATAGCTTTGCAGTTTCCTCCTACCAGCGGTGGAGCTATTTCCATGCGCCATTGATGTGGAGCTTTCCACGAGGCTTGCTTTAGCTAATCAAGTGTTAGCAGACGTGATGTGAACAGATGCTTAAATGTGGTTGTGCATACAGTGGGCGTTCTTCTGTGTTGCTGCCATCGCTGTGAGATGGTGCCTGGGGTAGCCACTGGTCTAAAAAGGATGAATATTCCTTGTAAATCACTAAGATCTTGTAGTGATGGTTCACTTATGTGTCGGCCTGACAGGGCCGCAAGGTGCCCATTATTCTGGTGTGTCTGTGAGGGTGTTTTAGGATGAGACAAACATTTGAATCTGGGTGAAGGAGATTGCCCTCTCTAACGTGGGTGGGCTACATTCAATCAGTTGAAGGCCTGAGTCAAACACAAAGGCTTACCCTCCTGTGGGTAAGAGGAATCTCTTCCTGCCTAACTGCTTGAGCTGGAACATCGGTCTCTTCCCGCCTTTAACTTGATCAAACGTCAGCTCTTCCAGGGGCTGGAGTCTGCCAGTGTTTGGACTGGGACTTACACTATCAGCCCTCCTGGGTCTCCAGCTTGCTCGCTTCAGATCTCGGGACTTCTCAGCTTCCCTTGTCGTGTAAGCCAATTCCTTATCATAAACCTCTCTCTCCAAGAGGAATGATGGCTATGTTAGATTTGTATTTAAAAGAAAAAGTTGCATTCAATTTGAAATATTGAAAAGAATACCCGTAACATATTGTGGGTGTGTATCTATGTGTATATGTGTGTCTGTATATCCAGTAGTTCTTTGCTACATGGCAGTTGGCTTCATTAGCGTTGAGCTGATACATTTACAACATTGTATGTTGTTATCTCACTTAATTCTCATGATTATCCCCTGTGGTAGAATTCCCTCCTCTTTTACAGATGCAAAAACTCAGGTTCCGAGTGATTAAAGGACTGTTATAGGATCATATGGTAAGGTGACAACACATGGTGGCACTGGAATTTAAGTCCAGGTCTCTTTCATTCCAAAACCTGTGTTCCTTCTAATGCACTGTGGTTGTTTTGCAAAACTCAACAGAGATCACAAGTAGAGGATATTAGAAGGTCAGTTATGGGGCAATGGTTGTTTTGAGGAATTGTTCTAGGCTAGGTTCAGGATCAAGCTGGACGTCAGTCTGGTCCTTCTGATGCAGGGTCAGCAGTGGAGACTGACCCCTGGGCTCAGAAATTCTAAAGGAGCACCTAGCCTCTGAGCCAGCTACCACCTACATATTATATAAGGAATGACTATTGGTTCTGTCACTATTTTCTTTATTCATGATATCACATGGGCCACTTATGTTCTTACCTATATCCGAGTGGCCATTGGTATAACCTAACTGGCTCCCTTTCAGATGGCTGGGAAGGGAAAATACCAACCACTTTCTGAGGAATCCTGGAACTTTGTATCTTGTTGACTACTGTATTCTACTCTAGCCTAATTACAGTTAGTGTCAGCATAAATGTGAGCCTGAATGGACAAACCAGTTTACTTACTTCGTTTTTTATACTTTGGTTACGTTTGACCTAATGAATTTGGTTGCTTAATCCTAGATTTAATAAAAGAGTCTCTTTGGGGCTCCTGGGTGGCTCAGTCAGTGAAGCGTCTGCCTTCTGCTCAGGTCATGATCTCAGGGTCCTTTGATCGAGCCCCCAGTCCAGCTCCCTGCTCAGAGGGGAGTCTGCTTCTCCCTCTCCCCCTCCATTCTCCTCCACTTGTGCTCTCTTTCTCTCTCTCTCAAATAAATACATAAAATCTTTTAAAAATAAAATAAAAGAGTCTCTTTCATAGCTTAAGACTCTGCCTTATACTTGATACAGCTTTTTGTCAGGGAGTAAGGAACAAGATGCTTCCAACATGTATTGAACCATAAAATGAAAATTGAAGTTTCAGTTTTAATGCTTGGTGATAGAGTTAATTTAATGGGGCAATATTGTTGAAACTCATGTTTTCTACCTTGACTCTTAGTGTTATCTTTTCTCACTCAGAGGTCTTCTCCATGTCCAACGTATTTCCCTATCTCCTTTAAGTATACAGAAACCTGTTATGGAAGAAGACAGGTAGAATGTGCTTGATTTGACCAGGAATGTAAGAGTAAACAGCTCATTCTTTGTAACTGGAACCATGTAGACTTGAGATAATTGATTCTTGCATTAAGCCCCATTGGACTTTGGTTAAATGTGATTTTTAGTCAGTATGAGCACTTATGAAACAGACGTGTTTTTCAGAGAAGTTTATATTTAAGATGTCTTTTCAAGATTTAATAGCAACTTTTTGATCATCACTTTATTTTTGCATTTTCTTTTTAACTGTTTCTCTTTTCTGTTTGTAAGAGTAATGTATGTTCATCATGGAAAACTGAAAGAATACAAAAAAGTATAAATAATAAAAATTGCTCATATATTCATAATTGGACTGAATAACTGATATTTTGATTATTTATTTCCTACCTTTTTATATGAACATATATTAGCATTCATTGATATATATATATATATATATATATTTTTTTTAAAATTGAAAACATTTTCTGAGCATTTTCCTATGTTTTTATAAACTCTTTGAAAACATTTATTTATTATAGTTTGATTTCCAATTTCCCCTCTTAGGGGATGACTCTCGAACGGATCATTTTAGTTTCAAGTTACCGACTCCTTGCTGGACATTTTGACCTCGACAGTCTTCTGCCCACTTAAACTCAATAAGCCCTAAACTGTTCTCACCTCCTCCTTCGAGAATACATATTTTTTAATATCCCAATATTTCTGTGAATGGTGCTAAAATTCTGTTGGTAATGTAAGCTAACATTTTTTTAAATAATCTTGCATTTTTCTCTCCCCCGTTGCCCTGTTTCCAATCACTCAGTATGACCCAGTGGCACAATCTTGGCAATGTCATTCACGTTCTTTGTTCTTTCCCAATCCTATTTGAACAATTGTGTACGTAAAAGCCTGTGGCACAGCAGCGTTCCCTTACTATAAACACCACTGCCTTCTTCCATTGCTTTCTCCCTAGTGTAGGCCACCATGACCTTTCTCTGGATTATTATGATATACTTTTAACCAGAGTCCAGCTTAAGTCAAGGGAGGCTCAAAAGTCCTTGATGAATTATAGAGTATCAGTGATGAAGGACGCTTTCATCTAGGAAAGGAAATGAGGTTTAGAAAAATTGAGAAATGTTTTTGATGTCAAATAAATATAAGTGGCACTGGAACCAGGTGTCCTAGTTCTTACTCTAGAATGCTTTCAATTCCTTCACATCTTCTCTAGGACATTCTTAGTGTGTGTCACATAAACACCAAAAATCCTTAGCCAACAATTCGAGGTCCTCTACAACCTTGACTCCCACTCCACACTTTCAGCTTACCTCTCCTTGTCCTTTGGAGACCTCTCATCATTCTACCGTATTGCTCCTGCCATTCTCCCCACGTGAAATGACAGCTCTGCTTATATCCTTCTTTATCAGTTGAAGAGCTTCTTATGATTCAAAGCCAAGATGTAACCTTGCCTCTTTAGTCGTCTTTCTTGCAGATTCCTATTGAAATGATCTTTCGTCTGCCCTCTAAACTTTAAGGCATTTGAGTGTACTGTTGTTATCACTTCATAGTAATATAGATTTTTACATTAAAGTGTAGATTTCAACATCCCTACTAAATTATATGCTTGTTAAGGGCAAGGAAAAGGAATTCTTAATCTTTATTTCATTCAAAGCATGTAGAGTGTAGCTTTCTGTGCAGTTCAGGATCATGAAAATTTTTTTGGATAAATAAGTCACCATATGTGTTTAGATACAGATATTAATTTTACTCACAAAGAAGAATGTTTACTAGTATGACAATTTTGACAAAATAGCTAAATTACTTAATTTTTGATATCCTATGTCAGAGTGTCCACACCAAAAGAAGTGCATGATATTGGAGTATGAGAAGAAAAGATTAGAACTTTTATATATGTTTTTCTCTCGATCAGTTAAAAATTGCTATTTCTTGTGCAAGTTTTGTAGCATATATATTTTATCACTAAGGAAGTACATGTAGATCATATGTAAATGAAGTCATTTGTAAAGAGGAGGATATGAAGGATATGAAGTAAATTTCCATTGCCGGCACACAACAGGAAATGGATGAATGCTAGTTCCATTTCTGGCCATGGCTGACTAGACCGCTCTGGATAATGCTCCCACTGTTTTCGAGTTTCCCCAAATAGCTTGCTATAACTAAAATCAGGGGGAGTTTCTTGTTGCCCAGTATTCGAAATAAATGTTATGGGTACTCACCTAAATTTTCGTGTTGATGCCCATCTTTAAGAAAAATCCAGACTCCTTAATGATACAAGGGAAGCTCAGGGTTGGTCTTTATCAAGGATCAAGTCATGTTTTGCTGGTTTGTGGCAGACGAACTGAGAAATAGGGAGATGTACTGGCATCTTTTCTGCCCTGACGGTTCTCCTGGGAGTGGACTCCATGTCCGCCACAGCAGGTGCTTGCAAGGTACTGAAGTTTGGATTTCTATCCATAATCGATTTCCAGACGCCCAGTTTTATGAACCAACATCAGCTACCCCATACGTGTTGTTCCTAGGAACTGTCAATAATTTGTGAGCCAAAGACTGTTTTTAAGTCAGAAGGTCTGTTTATATATTCCTTTAAATTAAAAAAAAATGTACCTTTTCTGGATAGAAATGTATATTGTTGGGTTTTTTCCCCACTTATAATGAATACTATGACATTTGGTGAGATAGGTAGGAAGCAAGCTTTTAACTTTAGAAAGTACCTATCATAACAGTTTAAAGTGTTTTATTTACCTTTGACTCGGCAATACATCCGTATAGTTAAATACTCAAAAAACTGAAAATAATTTACAGTAAAGAAGATCTTCCTCCCAACTCTGTCCCCCAGTTGTCAAGATCCCTTCCACACTCGTAATAATGTATTTTGTTTCTAAGCTACTTCTCCTTTTCTGGAGCTCATGGAACACTCCGTGTGTTCTTTTACTGTGCCTCTTTGAGACATTTTCATGCGAGTGTATATACCATCACCTCAGTCTTTCTTTTTTCTTTGCTTTTCCTCAGTTTTTTTTTTTTTTAAAGATTTTATTTATTTATTTGACAGAGATAGAGACAGCCAGCGAGAGAGGGAACACAAGCAGGGGGAGTGGGAGAGGAAGAAGCAGGCTCCCAGCGGAGGAGCCTGATGTGGGGCTCGATCCCACAACGCTGGGATCACGCCCTGAGCTGAAGGCAGATGCTTAACCACTGTGCCACCCAGGCGCCCCTGCTTTTCCTCAGTTTTATACTATTTTTCAGTATGTATGTAGTATAGTTTATTTTTGTTTTGACACTGTTTGGCTTATTTTTTCTTAACCAATCCTCTACTGATGGACACTTAGATTTTTCAGGACTTTTTAAAAATAATAAATTTGCAATGAATTATCTTGCTATCAAAGGTACATAGGCAGGTTAATTTCCTGAAATTGGCTTTTCTGGGACAGGGCACGTTCATCTGTGATTTGGAAAGCTATTTGCAATTTATCCTCCGTGGGAGTCTCCACAGTTTCCAGTCCTGCAAGCAACACATGTGGTTCCTGCTGTTTTGAAGTTTTGCCCGTAGAAGGTATTACCAAACTTTTGGACCGTTGCCAATCTGACAGGTAAAAAATGGCATGACAGTGTAGCTTTCACGATCAATGCTCTCATTACAACTGCGGTTGTGTCATTTTCATGTGCTTAAGATTCATTTGTATTTCTTTTTTTGGGATCTGTCTCTTCATAAACTTTGCACATTTTTTAATTGGATGTTTTTCTTTCTAATTTGAGGGAGTTCTCTTTCTTTCCGTCTTTTGTACATATATGTGAAATCAGCCCCTTTTCTGTGTATGAATGGCAAATGCTTTGTTTTACCAGTTTTCTGCTCATCATAATTTTATCTGAAATCCTATGTAACATAAGCTCACCAATTTACTGAATTTCAGTCAAAATAAAAGCAAGACATACCACTAAAGGGAAGAGTTTTGAAGAGAAAGATAAATTTTCATGTGGGATAATTAACAGTAAATTTTAAAGTAGCATGTGGCTTTCATTTAGCAGAATAAACAAACCAAAAGCAGAAACAGGCCCATAAAATACAGAGAACAAACTGGTGGGTACCAGAGAGGAGATGGGTGAGGGGAAGGACACAATGGGTGAAGGGGAGTGGGAGAGCCAGGCTTCCAGCTATGGAATGAATAAGTCACAGAGACTGAAGGTGCACACACACAGGGAATATAATAGCATCGTATGGTGAGACACGGGAGCTACACTTGCGGCGAGCACAGCATAACTCATAGACTTATCAAATCACTGTGTTGTACACCCAAAAATAATGTAACATTGTTTCAACCACACTTAAGTAAAAAAAGAAAAAACTGGAAAGGAAAAAAAATAACATGTGGAACTTATGAAATTCCTTCTTTTAGAAATGAAGATATTGTGGCTCAGAGATGTTAAATGTCAGACACAGTCAGATAGCAACCCAGTGATAGTCGATGCAGCAGGTGTTGCTGCTTGGCAACCCCAGGCCTCTCACTCTTGGTGGCTGATTCTGATTTTTTAGGTGTCCACCCCTGTATTACTGACCCGGAGCCAATCATAATAGGTTGCAGCCTTAAGAAGGGGCTCGTCAACCCATACTGGGAACGGGCCAATGAAATGGGAAGGAAAGTCTACTGATGAGGAGCTTCCTGTATAGGTTGTCTGGCTCAGGAAAGCAGACACATACCCTCCTTTCCTCGGCTGCACATTGCTGAATGAGATTTAGTGCCCAGAACTGAGGCAGCCCTTTTGTCAGCGTGCTGGGGATGGCAAAGCAGAAGGATGGAGATAGGGGAGGGGGTTCTGGAGGATGTTGCTGAGCTGCTGAATTAACCAGTTTCAGAAATTTTCTGCCCTGGATTCTTAGTTATATGAAGCAGTTTAATTCTTTATTGTTTAAGCTCATTGTGTTGGGCTTCCTCCCTCCCACCTTTCTTTCTCTCTCTTTCTTTCTTTCTTTCTTTCTTTCTTTCTTTCTTTCTTTCTTTCTTTCTTTCTTTCTTTCTTTCCTTCCTTCCTTCCTTCCTTCCTTCCTTCCTTCCTTCCATTTTTTTATCACTTCCATTTTTTCTAACTGATACAATCCAGAACTTAAATCTACTACTCAAAACTAAGTGAAGTTTCAAATATGTTGTGTCCTCTGCACACAAACATCAGATATGAAAATCTTTTCCTTTTTATGGAGAAAGATACTGGAAAAACTTTTTTTCCCCCACAGGACAAAAGCAGGTTTAGAAATACATATTTACAAAGTTAATAAATGAAATGCGTAGTTTTTTACCATTAATTCTCTTCGGGCAGGCTAAGTCACTTGTTCTTTATTGCAATTATTTTTTCAAATGGGTGGAAAAGTTTTGCCTCTCTGTGACACTGAAGTCCAAGACAATTCTGATATTTTAATTTGGTGCACACCTCTGTAAAAGATCACACTTGAGGGGCACCTGGGTGGCTCAGTTAAACATCTGACTCTTGATTTCATGATCTCAGGGTTGTGAGACTGAACCCCATGTCGGGCTCCATGCTCAGTGGGGAGTCTTTTGAGATTTTCTCTTTCCTCTCTTCCTCTGCCCCCCGCCCCCATCTCTCTCTCTCTGTCTCTCTCTCTCTCTCTGAAATTAAAAAAAAGAAAATCTTTAAAAAAAAATCACTCTTGCTCATTTGTTTCAGCATTCTCCTGTTCCCATCAGTGGGATGTAGGATATAAAATAAGTGTCTTCCATGTACCACTCAAGACCCTCCAATTCCAGCCTCAGTTTACCTCTCCAACCCAACTTCTCACTATATGTCTTGATTTATCCTTTGTGCCAGAATTAATGTCCTCCTCCCCCCACCTTCCAAAACCTCCTCATGTTCTTGCTGCTGTGCTTGCCTCACATTGTTACTCCCCTTTTTGTAGGCATGGCTTTTTGTCTGCGCTTGATGTCTAAACCCTGTCCCTTCCATCTTCAATTCCACTTTCCCTGTGAAATTTTCTATGATACTCCCTTTCTCTGTTCTCAACCCAGCTGGAAATATTGCTTCTTATTCTGAATTCCCAGAACATTTTATCTTTGCCTTTTTAATAAATTAATGCTTTGTATTCAACTTAATTTTTTTAATGTATTTTTCCTCTGGCTACTTTTCCTTGCTTTTCAAATATTACCAAATTTGCAAGTATGACTTTAAAAAGGAAAATCCAAAAAAAAAAAAGGAAATATCCAAATAATTTTGAATTCGCCAACTGGACTCTAAGCTCCTTGAGGAAACGCCTATTTGCTTCATGTCTATAACTCTCCAATAGCACAGCACTAACGTGGAGCCTTGCCCATAATGTGAGCAAATATTTGTAGAATAAATAAATACGTTGGGTATCTTGCCATATTTTTCTCAAACACCACTTTTATAGCTTGCTTGTATGTCCTTGTATCAATTCAACTAGCCATCAGTAAATCTCAAGAATGGCCTCTTGGCATTGAAAAGTAAGAGTCAATTACACCCTATAATTCTTCAAAAAGGAAAGGATTTCAATAGTGTCCGGTAGCACTGGTCAGAGTAACTACAGCTACTATTCTTGCTAGCAACAGTAGGATCCAACAATTAAAAGTTGGATTTTTTTTTTCTGAATTAATGCCCGACCCTGTCCCATTGCTCTCAGGATATCATAGAAAGACAGAAAGACTGAGAAATATATCCATGAAGTCATTGAATTTTATTAGCTTTTTTTTTGGTGGGGGGGAATAAGCTATAATTGTTTTCAGTGGACTGATCCTAATGTGCTTTTAAATTTGACATCCATAGTAATAAAATTTATATTATGGATTATATGTGTATATATATTATATAGATTTATATTCTAGATTATAAGTTCCTTTGAAGCAACAATATTTATTTACCTTTATGTCAGTTCATGTCCTCCAGGAAGCAGAAGCTAAAATGGTAAGAAGTACAGGAGATTTACTGGGGTGAAAGATAAAGATGAGAAAGAGCAGAAGCAGGCAGGGAAGCCTTCGGATTGGGGTTTACAGCAAGTATATTGTGACCCAAGAGTAGGAAAGAGGGAGGATTGGGTAGGAAGAGCCTTGCACTGTCGTGCAGCCCCAAGAAATTCTTGGCCAGACCAACAGAAAGCTCTGGTGCAACGATGGACGACAGAGAAGGCCCATGTAGGGCGGAAATGGTTGGGCCCTCACATCACCCCTGCTCGGTCATAGGCTGGAATTGAGTGCTATGGTCGGTGAACAAGGTAGTGCACTTGGTGCTGTCAGCTACCTGCACTTTTTGGAGCAAATTCTCTCTTGAAGGAGAAGCTCAGTGACTCCCTCCATGTTTAGTGCCACACTGAACATGATGGAACACATAGACTTGTAGAGAGGAGAACTTTAAGAAAATGAACGTATAAATTGAAAGCATTTAGTTTTCTTCAGTGCTTCTAACAATGCACGTGCTATGGCCCATTTGTAGATGAGCAAGTCTTTCTACGAAACATATTGCTCAAAATTGGAGAATTAGCATAAGCTATAACTTTGCGTTTTTCCCAATATTTCCAAGTGCTTTGTAAGCATTGCTTATAAAGACTAAACAATGTTCTTCACTTGGACAGTGCTTATTTTGCCTTGGATTAAAGCTATTGCCAAATTTAAATATGGGTGGAAATACACACAGCTGCATGTGAAATCTGGTGAAAACCATTCCAACTTGCTATCATATATGGTATGACTGCTGTTTACATTTTACACATGAGCATACACATTGATCCTTCACCTTGTAACGAAGGTATTATTATTATTTAGATTTGATAAACAAGGAAGCTGAAGCTCACTATGGGGAAACCTCTCAAGTGAGGTCACACATTTGGCAAGTGGCGGGGCTTGGAATTGAACCCAAGTGTCTCTCACTTCGCAGCCTGTGGTTTTTCCTCTGGCCAGGATGCCTCGCTTGATGGTTTTCACACACACACACTTACACACAGAGGTTAAATCTTAAGGTCCATGCAAGAGATGAAGAGAGGAGGAAGCTAAGTTTTACTGAGTCTTCTTTGACTATCTCCCTAGATTAATTCAAATATTTTAAAGTTGAAAGTGGCAATCTCTTAATTCATAGCACATAGAATTTAAATGGAGAATATTAGCAAGGTTTTGTTACATATCATGCCAATTATAGTAGTTAATGTATACACAAATGAAATGAATACATATTACAAATTTTTGTTAGAAGAACTATATTTCTTCTCTTCTAGTTGGCTAAACTGGATGGATATTTATCTCTTCCTTTAACAATTCACTCTATTTCCGCATATTGACAGGTCTGCAAATTCATATCAGCGAAAGCATTTCTTAAGAATCCATAAGTTGTGTGGTATTAAACAGAATATGTACTTAGCAGAAATTAAGGATGTTCAGTGTGAGCTTAATGGAAGTCATTTTAGCAAGTCAGGAAACCACGTTACAATTATAATACTCTGTCCAAAATAGTATGTTTTGGGAACAGATATTGGTCTTTTTGTGACAGAGGCAGTTAAAAAATTATAGATTTCTAATAAATTCTTATTTTTTTATTTTGAAAACTTAAGGTATAACAAACAAGTACAGGGAATAGCATGAAGAACAGCTGTGTCCCCATCACACTGCTCTACCAAATTACATTATGTCCCTCTTGCTTCATGTTGTTTCTTAAAATATCACAAACACAGGTGAAGCATTTCTCGTCACACTCCCAGATCCCATTCCTTCCCCTCCTGTTTTAAGGGTGACCTCTGTCATGAAATTGGTATTTATCATTCTCATTCACATTTTGAATCTTTACTCCATTTATAGATACATGTACAGCCACAAAACTCGTAAGTAGTATATAACACTGTGTTGCATGTTTTCAAAATTTGTATGAATAGTATCAGCCTATACATTGTGTTTCTGAGACTTATCTGATGCTTGTTATATACTACATGACCTAGAGGTCATTCATTTTAGCTATTATGTAATATGCTATTGAATAGATGGAACATACCGCATGTTAAGAACCCGTTCCCCTTGATAGGTAAAAGGTTGCTTCTGATTTTCACAAATTGTGTTTCATAAACGCTTTTCTACCCTGAGGCAACAACAATATTTTATTTTTTTCCCTCAATGTTTGAAAGTTCTACTGCTTTACATTTAAGTCTTTAATTCATCTAAAATTAATTTTTGGAGTGAAGGGAGTGGGGATCTAATTTTTTTTCCATAGGGATAATTATTTATCCCGGCATCACATTTAGAATAGCTCTCTCTTACTCCATTATGATGGTTAAATTTATATGTCAACTTGGCTAGGCTGCAGGACCCAGAAATTTGGCCAGACAGTATTCTAGATGTTTCTGTGAAGGTACTTTTTAATCTGAGATTAGTATTTAAATCAGTAGAATTTGAGGAAAGCAAATTATCTTCCATAGGTGGATGGGCTTCGTCCAATCCGTTGAAGGCCTTCACAGAGAAAGACTGACTTCCTCAGAAGAAGAGGGAGTTCCGTCAGCAGACTGCCCTTCAGACTCAAGCTGCAGCAACAGCTCTTCCGTGGGCCCCCACGCGCTGGCCTACCTCCTTACTAAGAGTTGGCCCTGCCTGCACAAGCATGTGAGCTAATTCCTCAAAGCCAATCTATCTCAACGGCAATGTAGATACAGACACACAGATGTTCGGCGTGCAGAGGTGTACGCACACATCCGTCCCGCCGCTTCTGTTCTCGGGGGAAACCTAACATGCTCACTGTTTTCTGTGCTCTTATTCCCCCCAAGTTTCTGTGTATGCGCAGATCTTTTTCTGCCTCTGTATTCTGCTTCAGTTGTCTACTTTTCTACGCCTTTTCAACTTTATTATTATCTAATATCTGGTAGGATAATTTTGCCATTTAATTCCTCTTCAAAATTGATTCTTGACCTCTTATTCTCCCACGTGAATTTTGTGACTCGCTTGACAATTTCATTAAAAATCCAGCTCATTTTTTTTGAAATTGCTTTGAATTTGTTGATTAATATGGTGAGAATAAATTGTGCTACTGAGTCATTTTATCCATGGCTATGGTATATCTCTCTCCTTCAAATTTTCTACTTCATTCTTTAATAATTTTAATGATTTTCTCTATCTTTGCCCATGTATTTTTGTTGTTGATTTTTAGATTTATTCCTATGTACCATATCATTGTTATTATCAGTTGAAACATGTTTTTAATTACATTTTTTAAGATTTTACTTATTTATTTCAGAAAGCAAGCATATGTGAGTGATAGGTAAGATATGTGAGTGGGGGGGAGGGACAGAGGGGGAGGAAGAGGGACAAGCAGACTGTTCTGAGCGTGGAACCTGATGGGACAGGGTGCTCAATCTCTGGACCCTGAGATCACGACCTGAACTGAAATCAAGAGTCAGCTGCTCAACTGATTGAGCCACCCAGGGACCTCTTATCACATTTTTATTATTGTGTTTCTATACATTTCCTGCCTGTCTCTCTCTCTCTCTTTCTCTCTCTCTATCCATTTATTTCCTTATCTATCTATTTTAGTAGGGGATCTACTGACTTAACTGGGAACAGGCACAAAGACCGCATTTCCCAGCGGCATTTGAAGTTGGGGGTGGACATTTCACTAAGTTCCAGCCAATGGTACGTAAATGAGTATGTTCTGGGAGGCTTGGAGGAAATGCACTCAAAGGAGGGGTGATGCCCTCCTTGCCCTTCCTGTGGGCTGAACACGGTGACTGAAGCATCAGGCAAGTGGTTTTAAGGTCCTGTTTAGGTGCACATAATGCATTCCCTGGATCCTTGTACTATGGAATGGAGTTTCCGGTCATGTTGGCAAAAACTGGAAGTTTCTGATTTTCAAAAATTTAGAGGTGTTTCCTTTTAACAAAAACCTAAAACTTTAAGACTGAAATAACCCTTCTCAAGATTTTTTTAAGTGTGCTGAAAAAAACCATGAATTTAATGTGCTATTATTTACTTAATATTTTTGAATCTATGTTTATAAGTGAGACAGGTAGAAATTCTCTTTTATTGTACTGTCACTACCCAGTTGTGCTATCCAGGTTATATCGGCATTCTGAAACGAGTTAAGTAACTTTCTTACTTTTTCTGATCCGTGAAATAATTTCCATAAGATTGCTATCAGTTCCTTGAAGTTTTGGTAAAACTACCTACGTAATTTTCTTAGCCTGATTTCTTCTGGTTGAGCCAATTTTGGCTCACTACTGTTTCTGTAATAGCTATTGTTTCATTTTAGTTTTCCTCATTTTTGAATATCTACCTTCCCCCACCCCTTGGCTCCAGTGTTTCTCTGACCCATTGAGTCTTCCTGCCTTTCCTGAGTTTATCGACTTCATTAACCTCTACCGTTGATCACCTGGAATTTCAAGATGCAGTTCACCTGATAGTTGGCTGCTGCCTCTCTGCTGTGCTTGGAAAGCAGTAGGGCCAAGGAGGCCCGCTTCCTTCGTCTTTCCACGCGATATCTTTAGTCTCACCACAATTGGCTTCCCGTACCCTGCAGATGTAAGTAGTTCTCTTTACTGGAAGACTAGTGCAGTTATTTTGGATTTCCTACCAGTTCTCACAGGGAAAGCCTGATGAAGTCTGAGGTACCGTATAAAATATGTTGGGGGGTCTCTGGTGACACTTCCTTTTTCTTTCTCTGGTGACCTGATTCCCCTGCACTCAGATTCTCCACCCCTATGCCCCAGGCACCCCTGTCCTTCTCTTTTTATCTAAAAATCCTCATCCTCAAAGTAAAACATCTGGCCCCTTGGATCATTTCTCACTTCTCTTATTTGTGAACCTTGCTGTTTTGAGTGTGGGAGGGAGGAGTTTCAGTTCCTTGGGTGTGGGTTGTAGCTTCTCCAGTTTTTTTCCTCTGGACAGTCCTTCGCTATGTGCTGTGAGTCATGGACTTTAAAACTGTGTGCCTAATAAAGGAAGCTTGTCCTCCAAAAGTAAATTTGGTGTTGGTGAAAGGGTCATTTGTTTTTCATTTTTGTTTTTCCTGAGAATTTAATCATTAGTAAGGCCCTCGCTCTGCATCAGGAGGCATGAGGAACACTTGTTTTCTTTCCTGCCCGTCTCAGGAACCGACTGGTCTTACAAAAGAGCTTCACTAATGTTTAGTGACTGTTCTCTCGCACCCTGGAAAGTGTGACCTTTATTAAATTATTTGGGATCAGCTGTTCACTTATGATGGGGGGAAAGAAGGAAAGGGAGATTGAAAAATTAGCAATACCTTTCATCCCACATCTTTTTGAATGAGAATATTGCCTCTGCTCTCCAAATTTCCAGAAAGCATAAGGAGTAATGATAATGGTAATAGTAATGATGATAAATATATATTCAGTTCTTCTAGGCCTCGTGCCAAGAACTTCACATGCATTACTTTATTTAATTCTTACAACAACCTTGTAAGTTACAATAATTATCTCCATTTTATAGATGACAAAACTGCTTTAGATGATTAAGAAGCTTATGCAAGATCACAGAGCTGTAAGTGACGGGACCAAATTGAGTAATAGTTCTTATTCCAGAGACCGCATTCTTGGTCACCAAAAGACCTTCTTCCCTATACAACAAATAACATGTCATCCCTCGTGAGAGGGAAATCATTCCCTTAAAATGAAAACATAACCAGTTTCGCACTGGGGGAATCCACCTGAACAGAGCAGCTCCAGCCCCGTCGCCTCCGAGGCACTCTCATGCTGGGACCACTGCCAGTACGTGCAGCTCTGGGGTGGGGGGGGGGGGGGAGTCCTGTTCTTTCTGGAAAGTTTCACCATTGAGATAAGCTGGCATGGAAAGACAAAATTACTTTTTTTTTTTTTTAAGATTTTATTTATTTATTTGACAGAGATAGAGACAGCCAGCGAGAGAGGGAACACAAGCAGGGGGAGTGGGAGAGGAAGAAGCAGGCTCATAGCGGAGGAGCCTGACGTGGGGCTCGATCCGGTAACTCCGGGATCACGCCCTGAGCCGAAGGCAGACGCTTAACCGCTGTGCCATCCAGGCGCCCCAAGACACAATTACTTTAGTCAGTCCTGAGGGAGAACATGAGAAAAGGAAACCAAGAAAACACCCACAGCATAGAAATCATCCAGCGAGCAGTCTTATAATCCTAGTCTTGCTTGTTTCTCTCTGGGCTAGGGGTCTGTCCCCATCCACATCCTGCAAGGTGGTCCTAAAGGCCTGGGGCATAGTTTTGCTCCCCTTATCAGGGAACTAGTCTCCAGCTTCAGGGCAGCAATATGAGAGCTGGCGCCTTGCTTCCCTCTGTCACACGAGGCTACTCCTTCCCCACTCAATTTGGTCCCAGATCAGAGAGCTGGGTCTGCTGCCTACCAGGTGCCTCCTACCAGGTTGATTGTCCAGGCCTAGGAGCCGCCCCTTCCTCCAGCAGTTGATAAGACTCAGGTGATTAATGTAAGAATGTGCTGTTCCTGCAGGTTGAGCCTGGAAGTCAACGGCAGTAACCCCTCCAAAACTGAGTAGCACAAGCAGGAGTGGTGAGGGGGCTTCACCTCCATGCTCTGCTATCATCACCTGAGGTACGTGGTTGTAGGAAGAGACTCACAGCCGCTTGTTTGACAGGTGAGCTTGTTCTGTGGAGGGCTAAATGTAGCCCCTGGTCACTTGCCACGACCCAAGTAGACCAGGACACCCAGCACCCCTGAATGGGCTCTGCTGCCTCACTCCCTCTGATCCCCCTCTTCACTCATTTGCATGGAGCCTAAACCCATGGAGTGTGGGGGAGAGACAGAGCCTGATGGGAACAGAGTTCTAGCAGCACCTACCAGTGACTATGCCAAGAAAAAAACTGCATCCTATAAATCAGTCTTGGCCTTCCTCATTCCTGTTCCTGATCTCTCTCCCTACCCTGACACCCACCCTCAGAGAACATAAATTCCGCTGCAAAGTGAAATCTCTTTCTCAAGGCAGTTGTCCCAATAAGTATCTCTCTCTCTCTCTCTCTTTTTCCCAATAAGTATCTCTTAACATACTTATTTTGGGTTCAGTCTAGGCCTTTAGAAACTCTCTTAGTTGTGATTTTTATTTATGGAAAAGATGTTGCTAAATCTGTGTCGTTCTAGCATTTCTCTTAGCAAAGCACTCAAGACTTTGGAATTCCATTCCCTTCTGAGTTGTTTTTCTGCTTTCAGGCTGCCAATGTTGTCTACGCTAAAAAATCGCGTTTCGTAGAGACTGAAGCTCACAGAAAATGAGTAACTTACGAAGAGCGGTCTATTTATGATCAAAGTGGGTCCTTTCTCTTGTTTCTTTAATATCGACATTTTTGGAGTTATGAATTTAGCTGTGTATCAGTAGATTTTAAGGAGTAAATTGAGAAGCCCGTCAGGAAAGTAGATGCAGAAGGTGGCAACAAGTGAGTGAGGTCAGGAACCCTGTTTGGAGAGAACCGGGCTTCCCAGGTCATGCATGGTATGTTTTTTCTTCTTCTTATATCTCAAGAGATACTTAAGAAGCACCAGCTTTTTCTCACATTTGATTCTTGTTTTTATGTAATTAATTACTGAGTATCAGGAAGAACTTGCTTTAGGTAGTCACTTTTCCAAGGAAGATGAAAGACATCTGGGGTAGATCTGGTCCCAGTGTGCATTCTGGAGCCAACTTACAGCCTGGAGCTGTTACGCTTGCCAAGCTAAGTAGCTGTGCTTAAGAAGAAATGATGCCTGTGTTGCAGTCCCCTGAGTTTCGGGATAGTTTGTTATGCTGCATTATTGTAGCAGGAGCTGACTGATACATCGTCCTTCTGTCTCCATTCTACTTTCTCTCATGAAACAACACAGTCCCTGTACCTCTGGCTCTGCCTCCGTTTCTCTGAACCACTGGGACACAAAAAAGAGTCTATCATCCTTTTCCTCTTTAGGACCTCTGTCTCAAAGCTGGGAAACAGCACAGTCTTTTTTAGGATATAAAATATTGTGAGCCTGAGGTTATAGGAAACTGAATGTTGTCTGTGTGTAATGTCAGATGTCAAGCTATAAAGCTAAAAAGTTTGCCCTGTGCTCTGAGGAGAATGTAATCATTCCTTCCACTATTGTTTCATGTTCTTTGGCAAATCAGAAATAATCACTGGTACTTCTCAGGACAATCGTACAATGAATAGGCTGGTCACTTGGTGGTAAAGTGAAGCGCTGCCTTTGTGCCCCTTCAGAGGGCCAAATACTCCAGACGTGGCAGGGTCCGTTTAACTAGATCTTGCTAAAAAGAATCTTAGTTATATATATAATTTTGTCTTTGAGTAGTTATCGAAATCAGTATGCGTTTTGTAGTTCTCATTTTAGAATTTCCCAACTAGTAAGAATATAAACAATATGCTGAAGTTGATCTGGCCTGGTCCATACGTTTCAACTATAAATTACCTAAGTGGCCTGGAAACATTGTGATGGGAAAAACAGCCATATGAATAACTTCCATGGTTATTCGTCCTAGAAATTACGAGGGACAGTTTCATTCCAAGTAGGTACTTACATGACTGTATTAGATTATGACCAGAGAAATCCCTGAAAAAAATGGCCTTACTCCATATTAAACCCCCACATTCAAAATTCATGCCTGCATCCGAGCCCTAGCTTCATCTTCCCTCTGCTTTGAATAATTTCAGCCTTATTTTTCAGTCCACATTTTACTGGTTCTTCTTTGTATATCCTAATTCCCGGGGTCTCCTATCTTTTCTGACTCATTTTGCTTTTTCTAATTCAAAGCACGCAGGTCCTGTCTTCAGGGGAGCTTCATTCTTATTCCAAGCTGTTCTGGAACCCGTCTACACTCACATGTATGTGCTCAATCAGTAGAGATAGTATAATCACAGTCCTGCCATCACGTACCTTCCCTGCCCTACACACGCTCGCGCACGGGCACACACACACTCACCAGCACACACACGTGCAAAGGGATCCTGACAGGGCTGCCACATACAACTGAATAGCTTCTGCACAGTAAATGGACGTGGCCGTGGATCCTCATGCCCAGGATGAGAGTCACTGGTCTACACCATGCTATTTAGCCCTTGTGTTAGTGGTGTTCTCTAGCTATTTTATATTTGCAAGGTTTGTCTCCTTGACCATGCAAAGTTCTTAAGGGACAGTTCTCAAAAAGAACATTTGTATAGTTGCCCGAGTGTGACATGTAATAATAGAAGCAAAATAGGCCCATCTTGTTGCACGAAGCTTTCCAGCCAAGACCCCCTTCACTGTCCACGTGCGCGGCCGCTGTCTCCTTCCTCTTCTTTGGGAAGGGCAGCTGGCAAGACACATAAGACCCTTTTCTCCAAAGACTAATTGATATGCCTCTTATTCCAGTTACCAAAGTCAGAAGAAAACTCTCTTGTGAGTCCATACAAGTACAACGTGTGTGTGTGTGTGTGCGCACGTGTGTGTGTGCTCACATGTGTACGCACATGCACTTAGTTTTAGGATGTGTAAGTCCAGAAAGACAAGATTATAAATCATCCACCTTTATTAAAACTCAAATCAAATACTGCCACCACTTTGGCGCTATCACTTTCAGCAGTCCTGACCTGGACAAACGGACGGCAGAAAGTTCTGGAGTCAACAGAATGGTGTTTTAACTTGGGCTTCTGCCACACACGCAGATGGAGGCAGACGAGGGTAGAGACCACGGCCAGGCGCCCTGAGCCGGCTGCTCGTGAGATCCTGACTAAACTCTGAGTGCCCTAGCCCTCACTGGGTAATAACTCCCTTCCTGCCCAGGCTGTCGTGAGCATCAAATGGGCTCACGTGTCTGAACACCAAGAGCAGGGCCTGTCCAGTGTGAACACTCAATTCCGTCTGCAATGTGTTTGTATTCTCTCCCTTTTGGGGGCTTCAGAGTCCAGAAGCTAATAGCTGTAGGAGTCAAAAAGATCAGATGGGGTACATACGTGAAAGTACTTTATGTAAGACATTATTTCTTTCAAAGTGCCACTTTCAAGCATAGTACTGATTTCTTTGCTGCTTCTTGGAAATTTCTCCCCAGTTGCTGAGTTCCTTGCTTGTGTGATTGGAAAGTAGAATCATGTTGGATATGACTTAAAACACGGCTGTGACACTGTCGTTGAGTAAAAAAAATGTCAGACCATACCTCTGCAAGTTAATGCAAGGAACAAGGTGGAGTGGGAGGGAAGGAAAGGAAGTGAGACTAAGAGGTGAGCCGCGGGGAGGGTGGAATCATTGATGGAGCAAACAGAGATGTGGTCAGCTGCTTGCCTTACAGGAATGCTCCTGGCATGGCAATGCTGTGAAACTCAGGAGTTTCTTGATGGATGAGGGACACAAGTTATAGGCACTACCAGTGGCAGATAAAATCCCACGCTGCTTCCAGTAGAAGCTCCCGCCCTTGACCTCACTGCCCGCTGCTGCGCAAGCTGTCACGGTCCACCAAGAGACAGGTACTAGCCCTGTCATCTCATTGCACACGGAGGCTTGTTCGGGTTCTCGGCCACCTGACCTCTAATTCAGTGTGCTGATCCACGTCGACGTGTAGGTGGCCTTGTTACATCGATGTCATTCGGAATTGTTTAAATCAGGGCACAAGGAGTGCCTTGTGGGGAATAATGTATACCGCAGTTCACCGCCTGTCTTTCAAATTGAGGTTAGGCTTAGGCAAACGTTGGTGCCTGAATGAAGGAGGGAAAATTTAGGGATGAAGGTCCCAAAGTGCCTGACTCCCCACCTGCAAGTTCAGCCCTAGGCCCCTGCATTGTTGGTCTGTCCCCCCTCCCTCCCTTCCTTCTTTCCTTCCCAAATATTTCTGAGTGCAAGCTCTATGTCGGATAGCCAGGTTTCACCAGTGACTAAATCCCCATCATTATGAAGCTTATATTCTGATCTTTAAGATAAACCCAGACTATAGGAAGTATAGAGATTTCATTATTTTTAGTTAAAAAATTTTAAGTAGGGGTACCTGGGTGGCTTGTTGGTTGAGCGTTTGACCCTTGGTTTCGGCTCAGGTCGTGATCTCAGGGTTGTGAGAGTGAGCCCTACCTTGGGCTCCATGCTGGATGTGGACTCTGCTCCTCCCTCTCCCTCTGCCCTTCCCCCCACTTGCACACACACTCTTTCTCCCTCTCTGTCTAAAATAAATAAATAAATCTTTAAAGAAAATTTTTATGTATAGTTTTAAAATTACAGAGTAATTCAGACTTGTTATGGACTGAATGTTTATGTCCTCCCAAAACTGAAGCCCTAACTGCCAATGAGATAGTATTTGGAGATGGGGCTTTTGGCAGGTAATCAGGGTTAGATGAGATTAGGGAGGTGGGACCCCCATGATGGGATTAGTAACCTTATAAGAAGAGACAGCAGACAGCGTGTCCATTCTCTGTCCTCTCACCTGCACAAAGAGGTCATGTGAACACACAGAGAATGGCGGCCACCCACAAGCCAAAAGAAGCTTCAGAATAAAACCTTGCCGGCACCGTAATCTGAACTTCTCAGCCTCCAGAACGATAAGAAATAAATTTCTGTTCTTTAAGCCACCAACTCTATGGTTTTTGTTATGGTAGCAGGAGCTTACCAATACAATGCTCAGTATAACACATTCAATAAACGAGAGGTAGAAAGTGAAGATCCTAAACTTCAGGGTCTGCAGGTGACAGTGGACCTGAGGACATGCTCTGTTTGGCTCGCTTGGTATTTTTTAAAGTTTTATTGAGATATGATTCACATACCATACAATTCACCCGTTTATAATGAACAATTCAGTGGCTTTTAGTATATTCAGAAAATTGTGCCTCCATCACCACAATCAATTTTACAACATTTTAATTATTGGGGCGCCTGGGTGGCTCAGTCGGTGAAGCATCTGCCTTCTGCTCAGGTCATGATCTCAGGGTCCTGGGATCGAGCCCCACATGGAGCTCTGCGCTTAGCAGGGAGCCTGCTTCTCCCTCTGCCCCTCCCACTGCTTGTGCATGCGTGCACACTCTCTCTCTCTCAAATAAATACATTAAATCTTTTTTTTTTTTAAGAACATCTTAATTATTTCAGGAAGAAACTGTGTACCCATGAGCAGTTACCTCCCATTTTTCCCCATTCTCCCCCAAACTCTGGCAACCACTAATCTGCTTTCTGTCTCTATACGTCTATTCTGGGGATTTAATTAAAGTAGAATCATACAATATGTGGCCTTTTGAGAATGACTTCTTTCACTTAGTATAATGTTTCCAAGGGTTATCCGTGTTGTAGCATGTATCAGTACTGCATTCTGTTTTATTGCCAAATAATAGTCCATTGAATAGATAGACCCCATTCTGTTTTCTCATTCATCAGTTGGTGGACATTTGGGAGGTTTCTACTTTTTGGCTATTGTGAATATATTTGTACAAGTTTTTGTGTGGATGCTGGTTTTCCTTTTCCTTGGGTATATAGCTAGGAGTAGAATGGCCACATCATATGTGTTTAACCGTTTTAGGAACTGCCAGACTATTGTCCAAAGAGGCTGCACTATTTTACATTCCCACCAGCGGTGCATGAGGGTCCCAAAGTCTCCACATCCTCCCCAACACTTCTTTGACTTTCTGATTTTAGTTATCCTAGTGAATGTGATGAGGTATCTTATTTCAATTTGTAGTTTCCATTTATTTTGCCCGGATGGCTAATGGTATCTCTTCATGTTATTCATGGCCATCTGTATTTCTTCTTTGGAGAAATTTTGTTTAGATTATTTGGCCATTTTTTCAGTTGGGTGATTTGTCATTTTAGTATTTTTTTTAAATGAGCTATTACTTAAAGGTCAGAAGAGTTTACGTATATACCTGAATCTCAGATGTCTGTGATAAAGATCTCCAGCTCTGGTTCTTCTGGGCTCTAAGGATTTGGGTAGACTATTCTTTAATTATGAAAATTTGAAGCAAATATTATATATTATATATCTATATATTAATTTTAGGGAAACTTACCTGCATTGAGGTAACCTGAATACATCATATGAATATTCATAACTTTTTAAAGTAAATTAGGCACATGTCTGGCAAAGCAATGCTCCTGTGAACTTTGTTACTTCTCTTAAAGAAATCTCTTACGTCAGCCTGATTCACTTGGTTTTGTTGCCTGCCCCGTCCTGTAGGTAGTTATGATTCCGACCCCTGGTGCTTCATCTGCTGACACAACTACTGCTAATGGTTTGCTATAGATTCTTTCTGATTATATCTATGCACACGAGGTGGGGACATTTACTATTTCCAAAATAGCCTTACTTTGAGTAGATTGATCTAGGAGGGCAGAAATTGTTTTAGGGAGAGCCCTGCATGATGCTGGGAGAAAGTCATAGTGGGTTGGTTTAGTGGCTGTGAAAAGTAAAGATGCAGGGATGAGCTGAAGGAGGGAGAAACCAGAATTGCTGTGTGTTATGAAGTGGGTGCTGCTTTCACCGTTAGAACTCCAGGCGCGTGAGTGAGCACGGGGTGTATGTGGTGAAGAGAGCCTTGGATACGGGGAAGTAGGAGATGGGAGTGCAGGCCCAGCAGTAAAGAGCTGGTGAGGGGGTTTCATGGGGACACTGGGAATTGGGAAGGCCACAAGTACCAGAAAGCCTGCGCTGTGCTTTTAGGAATCCTGAGTGATGCCCATGTTCATTTTTAAAATTGTTCTCCGTACTAAGTTGTGATGACTGTCCTTTGGTCACAGATCGCTAATGAAAATACACGGCATAAAACAGCCTTTTCTTTGTGGCTATAGAGGGAATGGAGAAGGGGATGCTTGGGGTCACGTGATGGGGGACAGGACAGAGATATGCTGGAGGGAGGGCTGGCAAGGGGCTGAGCAGGGAAGTGGACTGCGAGGCGACAGACAACCTCTAAGAGAGGGTAAGCTCCCCTCCCCTAGAAATGTGCCCCCACCAAAACAACAAAACAAGTTAACAGTGATTAGGGCTAGAGTAGTTAGAATTTGAATACTTAAAGGAAAAGGATAATAACTGGAGAACTTGGGACATCCACATAAAACTTAGATAAGATTGGATAAACTTATACTATTTTGCAAACTTTTAAAAAAGTTAATATTTATTTCTTTATATATGCAACAAATATTTATTGAACAACTGCCACATGTCCTGCTCTTTCAGGCACCGGGGATAGAGCAGGACATGATGGTGGAGACCAATTGCCCACTCCTTGCACTTACAGTCAGAACAGAAAGCTCAGTCACTTCCTTTAAATAGCTGTGAAGCGTTACATTGTAACGCTGTAGTCACCTATTGATGGACCTTTAAGGTTTCCTTCCCAGTGTTTTGCTATTAAAAAGAATCCTGCAATGAATGGAGGGGAAGAGCTGAAGGAATGCTCTGGGACCCAGACTCTCGCCATTCCCGTTCCTCTGCTGGACAGGACTTCCGTGTGCTGCTCTTTATCTTGTTGGCTAGCTGGGCTTCTGCGTTGCTCCTGTGCCTGAGATTTAAACTCCACGGAGCTTTTGCTGAACTCCACACAGGAAGAGAGTTTTGATTCCTGCCAGACCTGTCCTGGGACTGGCTACTCACCCTCCAGGCACTTTGCCTCCTTTAATGACTCAGGTTAGCTTCTCAGCGCTCTGTCCTACCCCCACTGCGGGAACTTCCTTCCATGCTTATTAGCGTAACCAGAAGTCTGGGATAGGCATAGGCTTTGTAATCTTTGTAATCTTACATTGGATTGCAAGCACTGGCAATGATTGCGATCCTTTCCAAAGCCAAAACTTTTGTTTTATTTTTTATTAGTGGTTTTTATTTTGAAACGTTCACAAACATTTCAAAAACAATGCAAGTACAGTAAAAGAACTTTGTTTTTATGGAACCACTTTAGGGTAAATTGCTACCTTGACGCTTGGTCACCTCTGCATATTTTTCATGAAATTCGTACAGACAAGAACATTCTCACAGAGAATTGTAATACAACCATCAAAATCAAGAAGTTAGCATCGACATATTGTTAACATTTAATTCTGAGATCCCATTCAAGTTTCTTTAGTTTTTTTCAGTAATGGATCTATAGCAAAAGTATCCAGTCCAGAATCTCATGTTGCATTTAATTGTCATATGTCTTTCTGTCTGGGACGGTTTCTCAGTCTTTCCTTGAATTTCAGGTCAATTATTTTGTAAAATTCCCCTCATATGGATTTGGTTTTGTTTTTGTTTTTTTCTGGTTAGATGCAGGCATTTTTGTCCCACTGATCTTAGAAGTGATCCTGTGCTCTTCTCACTGCATCCCTTCAGGTGGCACATGATTTCGGTATTTTCTGTCTCATGATTTTCGTTTTGATCACTTGATCAAGGTGGTATCTGACAGCTTCTCCACCATAAAACTATTCTTTTCCTTTTGCAATTAATAAGTAATTTTTGTAAAAGCGATTTGAGGTAACTGTTTCTTATCAAAATTTTCATTCTTTTTAAAAAAAATTTTTTTTAAATTAATTTATTTATTTGAGAGAGAGACAGTGTGTGAGCAGGGGCGGCAGGCAGAAGCAGAGGAGGAAGCTGACTCTCCACTGAGCAGGGAGCCCGACATGGAACTCGAGCCCAGGACCCTGAGACCGTGACCTGAGCCAAAGGCAGATGGTTAACCAACTGAGCCCCCCAGGCGCCCCTCATTCATTCTTTCATGCATTCATTCACTTATTATAGTTTTAGGCTCGTGGATTCCTATTTTATTTAACAGATTATTATCCATTGCTTTTATTATTTATTTAGAGAAACTCCCACCCTCTGTTTCATAGTGCCCTCTTCTTTACAAGTGTGACAAATTCTCTACATAGATGATGAAGGCTTCTACTGTTGGCTTGTTAGCTAAGGGAGCGTTCTCACCACTGAGAACTTTATTGATTTCCGTCCCGGAAAACCTGGGTAGATGACTATATATAGGCACTGAATATCCAGTATCAGTTCTTTTGGCTCGTGTCAATGTTTATTCCTGCATGTTCCTTATAGTATATACATTAAATTATTTTTAAAATAACTGAAAGTTATTAGTCTCTGAATCCTCTGAATCCCTTCATTATGATGCAGGCTGCTATGAAATAATCAGCTTTGCGTCTTTTGTTTCCCAGACCTAGAAATATTTATAATATTTATGTACATGCTTAATTTCTAGCTATCTCAAAAAAGAATGAGGATGTCCTTATAAAAATAACACATTTATGAAATAAGAGAGTTAAAAGAATGCAGGAATAGAAACCATTGTAAGAGGAGAATAAATGCGTCATTCTCCCCTTCCGCTCCCCTGCCCTGAGGCTCTGGCCACTACCAATCTATTTTTTGCTTCAGTGATTCAGGTTTTTTTTATATTCCACATGTACGTGAGATTGGTCAGTATTTGCCTTTCTCTATCTCATCTATTGTACTTAGCACAATGCCTTCAAGGTCCATCCATGTTGTCATAAATGGCAGGATTCCCTTCCCTTTTGTGGCTGAATAGTATTTCATTATATACATATATTTCATTATATATATCACATTGAATTCATTCATTTATCAATGGACACGTTGTTTCCATGTCTTGCCTCTTGTAAATAATGATGCAATGAATACGGACGTGTGGATATCTCTTTGAGATAATATTTTTGTTTTCTCTGAATACTCAGAAGTGGAATTGTTGGATCAGATGGTAGTCCTATTTATAACTTTTTGAGGAACCGCATGCTGTTTTCCATCATGGCTGTACCAATTTCCACTAACTGTGTACATGGGTGCCCTCCCCTCTACATCCTTGCCAACGCTTGTTATCTCTGGTCTTTTTTGATGATTGCCAGTCTAACAGGAGTGAGATGATATCTCATTGTGGCTTTTGTATTTCCCTGATGATGAGTGATGTTGAGCTCCTTTTCATGTACCTTCTGGTCATTTGAATATCTTCTTTGGAGGAATTTACATTTCTAGCAAGTTTCCATATGATGCTGGCACTGCTGGGCCAGGAACCAAACTTTGATAACCACTGCTCTAAACAAATTGCCAGTTCTGTGCACCTATAATAATAATAATAATAATAATAATAATAATAATAATATATATTATCTATAATTATAGATAACATATTAATTATATGTGACATATAATATTGATATATTTTATTATATTATTATTGATTTTTAGCCATTGCCCCTTTTCCTAGACATTATTTCTCCTACCTCCACCTATCAAGACTCAGTGTTCCTCTCTTTTGTTGCTTATTTCAGATATGCTTCATCCATAAAGATATGGTACTACCCTTCCCTGGGCCCCCATTATTGCTCTGATTGTAGAATATACTTTCTTTATTGCCCTGTCAGACAACACACTCTTTGATGAAAAATGACAGAATCTTAATCTTTTTAAAAATCCTTTTAAATTGTTTTTCTGATTTCTCAGATCTCTTAAGTGGGATTCATGTAGTGTACAATTATATCCATGGTACATTTTGGCTATTTCTTCCACCCTTTTTTGTACAAAATCTAATATTAACTATGGTAAGTCCCAGTATGTACATTTCCCAGGTTTTTGTGTACTGGGAGGCAGGCTTTTACTTGACCTATTTTATTAAAAGGGTGCTGTTTGTTTAGTGGTTTGTGAACCCCAAATCTCTTCTTTAGCATTGTGCTTAATCCTTTCTAAAACAGTTTCTGACGGGAAAGGCAATGACTCTCAAATAATCCAAATTTAATTAGAAATACTGGATGCTTGTGTGTGAGAGAGAGAGAGAGAGAGAGAGAGAGAGAGAGAGAGAAGCTCTGAGTTCTCATTCCTTCTGCAACTACTTCCAACCTTGCCTCAACCCTGTCTCTCCTTCTGGACATTTCTCTCTGTCAGCCATTAGATGCAGGGACTAAATTCCCAGAGCTTTCATTTTTTGTGTTAGCATGTGGCTTTGGGCTGTTACAGACATTTAATTTCCAAAGAAGTCTACTAAGCTAATGACTGCCTGAAGCGTTCGCTGGGAAGGGGCTTTGTTGACCCCTTCTCTGAAAGCTCTTTCTGCCAGTCACCTGCCTAGACACAGAGCGTCCTGCACTCCTACAACTTCCCCCGAAGAAGGGTAAACATGGGGTTACCTTGGAGATGGCTTTTCCCAGAGTCTGAATACTTGCTTTCCCCACCCTTGTCCAGAGAGGCAAATTGCCAGAACATTATACAGAGTTAGCTTCTTGGTTATCTCATAAGAACAAATATTCCCCGGACTGTTCCTGTGGGAAAACATTAGAAATAATATTTTTCAAACTCTGGTTATAAAACTTTGTCACCTATACTGTTGCTGATTTCTGTGAGGCAGGCAAAATATACATTTTATTTGGAAGTTAGTCACACATTTTTTTAAGAAAGGAAAAGGAATTGTTTAAAATTGTTTAATAATTTATTTGCAGAAAGATTAGTAATCTTTATTAGTTAATGTCCTCACCTACCCCTAAGACATTATCCCAAATGGCAGGCCTTTTTCTTTGACATGGAAACTCAAATTGATTTACTCTACATCAAGCCTTTTGAACGTGAGCTGTGGCCTCATAAAAGTTTTCCAGAGTCTGTAAGCCCAATTTGGAAGGCCTCAGATGCCATCTCAATGTAATAAGGTCCAATATTTTTCAACCTCTAACTCTATTCTTTAATGATTAGGGTTTCTATATGCAAAGAAAATAGGGAAATACCATGGTATGGTCCAACTCTAAGATGATTTAAAAAGGTGTTTCAAATACTATATATATAGTGCTTCTTAATAAAGACATAACAAAAGTGACCTACATATAAAACTGACTAATAATAAAAAGCATGATTTGGAAGGAAAAAAGGGGGTCTGAAAGGATGTACTCCTAAAGTAAAAAAATATATTATGGTATATGTCATAGACCTGGTCATTCTCTAGGACTTAAACTTTTCAGGATACACAATCCCCAAGACAATGTTTCGGTTAGAACTTGAAAATGTGTTTAGAATGGACCACTAAGTATAGAGGTCAAAGGAAGAAAACATTTAAATAAAACTCCTACAGTCTAAAAACAACCAATGCGAGTTACTTATCTACAAAGAAGAAATAGCTTCAATGAAAGCAATGTGGAAGAGTATTGATTAAACACAAAAGTGACAAGTCACAGAGTCAGCATCTGTATACTGAGGCCTTTGGGTGACAAGGGGAGCCAGAAACACGTGATGTGGCTGGTGGGGACAGGCAGGAGAGATGAGAGCTGAGAAGGGCGCTGGGTAATGTAATCCCAACTCGGGCAGTGTATACGCTGTGCTGGCTTGTGTTTTTACTGCGTATCATCCGGCCAGTCCCCGGTGATGCTCTGTTTAACTAGACCCCTCTTGGCCTTTCTAGAGTGACAGCTTGATGGGAGCAGCCTTTCGAGCTATGTTGGGTTCTTCCTTCTGATGAGGTCACGCCAAGCTTCTATTAACTGTTTACTCATGAATTTGTAGTATAAACTGATTCTCCTGGAGGCTATGTAAACAGAAATGAAGCAGAAATATTCTGCTTTTTAAGGGGCAGACTAAGGATTAGATGTCACTGCTGGGATGCAAATTACAGTTCCAAAAACGGTTGAGCTGTGGGTCCCTTGACTGGGGTGGATGGCTTTATCCTTTCCTCCGCTTTGCAGCTGGTTTGTTTGTAATTTGTCCATCATGATCACTAACAGAATAGTAATACTAATAATTAATAATTAATGATAATAATAAGAAGAAGAAATAGAAGATATTCTAAAATAAGTTTCCCCTCCCCCATCCATTTTTTTTTGAGACTATTTAATGGGGTATTTAGCAGAAAACTTGAGGTGATTTAGGATTAAGTTTCATGAGCAAAGAAGATTGAATTTGAATTAGAGGCAGCACTGGATAGTGAAAAAAGTATGGATGTAGGAGTAGGCAATCCTATAATTTAAAACCAGGTTTCGTCCTTGAGACGTGTGTGACCTTGGGCAAGTTAGCCAAACTTGTTGACCTTCAGCTTCCTCATTTGTGAAGTTGAGGTAATCACATATGCCTCACAGAGTCGTCCTTGGATTCAATGCAGCATGAATGCTGGTGTTAACGCAGTGCCTGGTTTATAAGCATTCATTTCTTTCTTCCTTGTAACAGCGGTAAAAGCTAAACGATTAAGTTTTTCAGCTTTGTCTGTTAGGAGTGCTATTAGTTGGTTCGTGTGTGTGTGTGTGTGTGTGTGTGTGTGACACCAGTTCTTACTTTCTGATGTTACAAGATGCTCCAGGTGTTATTTCTTGCTCTAGTCCAAGAATCAGCCATTTCTCCAAGGAGCCTTTAGTGCTAGAAACCAAGATCCGGGCGCTCATGTGCTCACATGTACTACTATCATTTTAAACACATTTTATTTTCTACATGCGTTTTAGATTTACAGATACAATTAGAAACATAGTTCAGAGAGTACCCATATGTTCCAGTTTCTCCTATTATTAATGTATTACTATGGTACATTTATTAGAGTTAATGAGCCAATATTGATACATTATTAACTAAAGTCCAAACTTTCTTCAGATATTCTTAGTTTTTATATAATGTCCTCTTTATGTTAGAAAATTACCTCCAGGATGCTATATTACATTTAGTTTTCATGTGTCCTTGGGGTCCTCTTGATTGTGACACTGTCTCAAACTGTCATTGTTTTGGATGACCTTAAATGTTTTGAGGAGTACTGGGCAGGTATTTTGTAGGATGTCCCTCTACTGGAATTTGTCTGGTGTTTTTCTCATGTTTAGAGTGGGGTTATGGTTTTGGGGGATAATATCCAGAGTGAAGTACCATTCTCATCAGCTCATATTGGGGGTACATACTGTCATCATGAGTCATCACTGTTGGTATTGACCTTGATCACCTGGCTGAGGTGGTGTTTGCCAGGTTTCTCCAGGGCGGACTTAGTCTCTTGTTCGCCCTTTCCATGCTGGGTTCTTCGGAAGAAAGTCGCGATGCCCCGCCCACACTTCAGCGGTGTGGCATTACGCTCTTCCTCCTGGAAGGGAGAGGATCCACACGAATCATTTGAAATTCTTTGCATGGGATCTTTAATCATTTTCTTGTTTTGCTTTCTGGTATCTGTTTCTCACTGCTAGAAGCGAAATGCCTGTTTCTACAGGGCAAATTTTAATTAAGCAAATATATACTCCTGGACTTGTTAAATATTCAGAACAATTGATAATAGATAGGCATATTTTTAGTCCAACATTAGTCATTTCTCAGTTACTGAATCTGTGGTAATACAGTAAGCCTGGTTCTGCTTTTCCTGTTTGAACACCAGTTTCTTAAATAACACCATTTTGGCTTAAATATATAGAAATATCACTACTAATTAAAAGTCACTCTTTATGTTTAATATGTCTCCTAATTTCTGCACGGTGAAACATTGCTGAGTTTTCTGATGGCCAACCAGGGAAAATTAGGCTCTGATCTTATTTTGAAGAATAATTGACCACTAAAAACATGAGGCAAACGAGACCTACTGTGAAGTGCACATTTTCCACAATAATTACTAGGTTGTTTTCTAATAAATGGCAGAGCTGTGCAGCGTCACATTTAGTATGAGATACATAGACACTGAGAGCAGTTTAAGGTTAAAAGGAAAACAAAATACTCCCTGGGGTTTTAATCACTAATTACAGGTCTATAAATAACCATTTCTTGGATTCAGCAGGCATTTGGTCTCCTGGATATGATTTAGTTTGGCATATGGGCTTGCCAGGTTTTTTTTTCCTTCTTCCTTTTGTGAACTGCATGAAATGACTGGAGAGGTCAGACGTGAAGACAGGTGGTGAAAATGTTCAGGGCAAAAAATACAAAAAGTAATTGTCTGGATTTGCCAGCAGTTCTGTTCAGTGACCTAAAGGAGTTGACCCAGCACTATATTTAGATTTTGCAAGACGGTATACCGAACACACTGTTTTGGCCTTCATTTTTCTGAGTAACTATTGTGTGTTCATTGAAAAGATTTATACTGCAGCATCTGGTCCATGCAATGTATAAGGATGGGAAATATTCACTGGAAAAAAAAATTCAAACCACAGATAAGTGTAGTTATTTTCTTTCCTTTTGAACACAGATTTCTATGCATTGCAAAGTTAGCCCCAAACTTTAATATGCCTATGATAATAAGCATGGGTTCTTTTGAGAAAAGTAATATTTTAAAATTGAACTTTGCATAACCTGAATAAAGCCTTATATGGTTACCTGCCAACATGCGTACTCCATGTTTTATATATCATTATTCTGTGTAATTTAGGATTATGTCTATTTTTAAGGCCCCGCTGGCTCTGGGATTATTATCTATTTCCTACCACTTGAAGGAAAATTAACACCCCGATGCTAGTTCTGTCACCTATTTTGATAGAATCTAAATTCATGTAAAACATAATTAGGTAGGTTTCCAGGTACTTCCCGAGGAATCAGAAAATCTCATCTTGTGCTTCAAGAGGTAGATGGTTGAATGTGAGTTAAAAGTTCCACTCCTATCAGGAAATAACAACACAGTTTCTTGATTTCATAAAGTTCAATTTTCCCCTCAAGCTACTCCATGTTTTACATACATTATTTCACCTTTTCTGAAGGTGGACTGGGGTTTAACTTTATATTTGTACATTATTTCGAAGAATAGGAGCTTGGGGCATTGAGACATTTAAGTCAATGGTTTTGCCATAGACCAAGCATTTTGAATGTTAACTGAGGACTCACTCAACCAGGACCTCATACTAAGACTCTGAAACTACAGTAACAGCCGAAGGATAATCCTCTTCTGGAAGACTCTCTTCGCTTCATTCTTCTCTCCAAAAACCTTCTGGATCTTCAGGGAAGATATTTACAGGTTTTTAGGGCCTGGGCTGGGTGACTTGTAAGGTGGGTTTTACAAAGCAAGAAACTGGTTGAGATTAGACAGAGTTTATGACATAATAGCTTTGGATAAGTAGGTATGTCGAGGCAGTAGTTGACGCTGTTAGTCTCCTTGGGTAAATTATTTAGTTGGTTCCACAATCTTGTGTTTAAGGAGCAAGTGTTTTCTCAAGCAATTAGCTGAGTTATTTTATGCTGCTTCTCATTAGTGTTTAACATAGGGAAAAGAAAATATGCCTGGTCCCAGGATTGTTTGACACAGGGACAGAGATCATGTTGATTTCAGTCGCCAACATACACACACCCAAACTCTCAGCCACTTTTGTTGGCTTCGTTTCCTCCAAACCCCCTTGCTACTACTGCAATCTAATCACCATTGTTTCTCACCTGGAATGCCGTAATAAATTCCAAATTCTTTCTGCTTTTCTTTTTACTTTTCTAAAATCAATTCTCTACACAGATGCTTACTGAACACTTTTGTCCCCTACTTAAAATCTTCCAAAAGTTTCACATTGGACTTGATGAGTAAGTGGCATCTGTTACTCATCACTAGAGGTAGAAGTCTGAACACTTCTGCCCCGTGCATCTTGGTATCAGGGTTGCCAAGGAAAACAAGATGCAGGCGAGCACTGGAAGGAGCAACACTTTACTCACACAGGGAAGAAACAGAGCAAGATTAGCTTCAGTAGTGGGCATCAGATGGCCAATGGGTCCCTCTGTCACAGCCAATGCTGGGCAGTTGGCCTGAGTGGCCTTCTTGTGCTTCCTGTCCCCTCACTGCATGGGACAGATATAGTAGTGGGGTTGACCAGTTGCCGTATGGCCCACACACATAAGCAGATGAAGAGAGTACGCATTGAATCTGAAACCAGGAAAGGTAAACCCACACAAGGTGATAAGCCCAGCAGACTGTGAGGCTGTGAGTACTCTTTAGCTTTCGGTAAGGAAGGCCCAAAACCCATTCTTCTGTAGCCAAAAGGGGATCAAAAGACTGGATGCATAAAGTTACTTTTCCCAGCAGCACTCAGAATGAAACCGAAAGTTCTTACATTGACAGAAAGCCCGTGCTGTTCTCTCTGACTCGAGCTTGAACTGTTCTCCCCTTTGGTCTAGCACTGTGATGTGGTCATAGAGACCTTTCTTCCGTTCCTACCTTGTGGCCTATGGACTATTCCCTTAGGCTTGTCTGGGAGGCCTCTGCCTGCAATCTTGGGATAGTTGTCTCTTTTTTCCTAATTGAGATCTTATCTCAAAGATCATTTTATCAGAACTTCCTTGACTACTGAATACAACATAGTTCCTTTTGCCCCCATATATTATGTGATCTAATTCTACGCTTTTTCATATGATTTACTATTATTAGGAATTACTCTGTTCACTTAGTCATTTACTTATTTATTTCTGATTTTGTCCTATGGAATATGAGCCAGAACCTCTGTCGTCTTTAATGCTCTATTCCCAGTACCTAGAATGTTGCTTTGTACATAGTAAATCTTTTTAAATATATGTTTCACTGTGTTTGTGGCAATTAGGAGAGTGCTCTGATACATCGCAAGTTCAAGTGTAAATTGTGGTGCAGTTCAGCAATATCTGTTAGTATTAGAAATGTTCATGCTTTTTGATGTGGCATGTCTGTATCTAGGTATTTGTCCTACAGGTATACTTGCATCTGTGAAAAAGCAGGTACACGCAAAGCTACTCATTATGCACACACACAGCAAGTCTGAAGCTGCTCTCTTAGAAGGGCTTACTTGCAAGGTTGGCTCTTGGTTGGCTTCTGGTAACTTGGCTGGTAAACAGTTCCCTGAACTGATATGAAATGTTGCCAACTAAGGCTGTTTTACCCACTTGGAGCACGGAGCACCTGCTTTTTAAATGGAAATGTGGAGCTTGGGTAGTTGCTAGGCAGGCGTTATCTGTGTGACCAGCCCCCAGGGAAAACCTTAGCATGAGTGTCTGGTGGGTTTCCCTGGGCCGAACCACTGCACGCATGCTACTGCATGTTTTGCTGCTGAAGGTCAGAGCACAGTCTGTGTCCTCTCACCGGAGGAAGAGATGGTAGGAAGCCGATGCTTGGATTTCTTCCGGCTCTGCTTGTGTCTTTTCCACTGGCTGACCCTGTTCTGTATCCTCTTGCCGTAATAATCCTCAGCTGTGAGCACAACTATATTCTGAGATCTGCAAGTTCTTCTAATGAATCATGAAATCTACGGATGGTCTTGGGGATCTGTGAAACATTCATGATAAATTGTCTCCGCAGAAAAATATTAAAGCAAGCAAAATGTCCATGAATCGAGGACTAGTTATGGCACACACACAAAAAAGAATACTCTGCCATACTTCCGTATGAGGCAATCCTATATTCTGATATGGAAATATCGACAAAATATCTTAAGGGAAAGCCCAGAATTCAGGGTATTTGTGGAAATTATATGCTTCTATTTGTGCACACACATATTTTGGAAATGTATAGAGTATCACGGGAAATATGTTTAAGAAGTTGATAATAATGGATTCCTCTGAGAAGAAGGACTTGGTGGTTGAGGGGAAGCAAAGGGCAAGAGAGGTTTTATTATCCACCTTGGTCACTAGTCCCATGTGGCTATTTAACTTGAACTAAAATAAAATAAAATAAAATAAAATAAAATAAAATAAAATAAATAAATAAAATAAAATAAAATAAAATAAAATAAAATAAAATAAAATACAAGTGGGTTCTCAGTTGTACTAGCCGTGTTTCATAGTAGCCACATATGGGTAGCGGCTCCATACTGGTCAGCACAGACCCAGAATATTTCCATCATTGAAGAATGCTGTTTTATAGCACTTAAGAGCAGCTTAAATTCTCAGTCCTTATCTATAAAAGCAAATCTTCAGCCTAGGGGCTGCAGCCACTTCCAGATCTTGGAAACCCTAGCCAATTCACCAGAGAGTGCCAAGGACTACAGAGTGGGATTATTGGCCTCCCGCCTTCACCAGCTCCAGCAACTTAGCCCATAGGCATTTGGCTGGTTCCAGCACACTCATGTGCAGAGTGAAACAGACCTCCTTGCTGTTCACTCCCTCACTCCCTCAGGAAATAGCTCTTGTAACTGTCCAAAAAGAAATTATAATCAATTTTATACGCTTGAATTGAGAGATGTCAGTAATGGTACTATTAGTATTTTTACAGTTCAGCTCATTATTTATTAAGTGCCTACTGAATAATAAATGACCTTTATCTGTGAGGTCCTTACGGTCCGGTATGGGAGATGGAAAAAGGAACAGATTGTGTTGATACAATAGCATGAATGGTGCCAATGTAAAAGTTTGCTCAAGATGCAGTGAGACATGGCAGAAGCCTGCCTGGTCCAGTCGGAGTGGTTGTGTAAGACAGCTTAGGCATGGAGAGTGGGAAGAGTGCTCTAGACAGAGGAATGTCACCTTGGCAATAGACAAGAAGGTGTGATAGAGTGTTGGGCGTCCCACAGTCACTGAGTACTAGAGTGCTATAGGTGAAGGGTGCCTGGGTGGCTCTATCGGTTAAATGTCTGCCTTCAGCTCAGGCCATGATCCCAGGGTCCTGGGATTGAGCCCCGCAGGGAGACTGCTTCTCCCTCTCCCTCTGCCTGCTGCTCTCCCTGCTTGTGCTCACTCTCTTGCACGCGTGCGCGCGCTCTCTCTCTCAAATAAATAAATACAATCTTTAAAAACAACAACAACAACAACAACAACAACAACACACACACACACACACACACACACACACACACACAAAAGCTGTAGGTGGAGACCAGGACAAGAAATGACAAGAAAGGCAAATAAGGGTTAAGTGGTGGGAGGCCTTGTGCCAAATGCCAGGGAGATGGGATTTATCTGGTAAGGCCTGGAAAGAGGACGAGGCTTGGAGCAGAGAGCAGGGTGTCAGATGTGTGTGAATTTCTCTGACTGTGTTTTGAGGGATGGATTCAGGCAGGTAACACCCAGGAAAGGTGACCCATTAGGACATTGTTGTCACAGTCCAGATGAAAACTGAGGAAGTCCTTTTTTATTAATGCCTTTTTATCGGCATTTTTCTCTTCTGTCTCATTTTTTTCTACTTCCTCACTGATGCTTCTTGAGATCATCTTTCAGATAAACTGCTTGAACCCAAGTCCCATCTCAGGGTCTGCTAGTGGGAGAATACGAAGTAAGCAATGAAGCAAGTGGCCAGTAGAGTCAAATGCTGCACAGAGGGACCAGTAAAATAAGAACTGAACGTTTTTTGTGGCTTCCTCAATTGGGATGTCATTGGTCACTTTTGTAAGGGCTTTTCCTGGAAGCTGTGGCAGCAGCATTCAGATTGCAGAGAGCCAAGGAGTGGTTTTGAGGTGAGGAAGAAGGAAAATGAATACAGATGAAGCTTCCAAAAGATGTGGCAAGGGATAAGGTGATAGCTACAAGGAGACACAGGTTCAAGGGATGGAATTTTCCAGAATAAGAGAGGTTTTTACAATGGACGTGTCAGACAGTGCTACTGTCCTACCCTCATACAGTTACTTCTCAAATAATCTTGCCATGTCTGAAAAGACACCCACATAGTAAAAGAAAGGCAGGGATAGAAAAAGGTAGATAACTGACAACATAATTTGAGCTCCTGGATCCAGCTATGCCTGAAGCTTCCAGATTCCCCAACCCTTGCAGCTGGACTTGTGAGTTAAGTGAATTCTCCATGTTGCCTGAGTCAGAAGGAGTTAGGTTTCTGTAGCTTGAAAATTGTGAGTGGTATATAAGCCTTTCTTCTAGAAGACTAATTAGAATACATTTCTGTTTTTACAACACACACACACACACAATTAAAAGTGGTGAAAGGTAGAGAGAACAAATAGAAAAAGAGAAAGTGGTGTAAGACAGACCAAATTTATGAAATGAGGCCCTTGAGAGGATGCTAGCTGATGAAACCAAGAATTTGAATGAAATAATTACTCACAAGTATCTTTTTTTATGGCATTTTGGTGTGATGATTTTAAAATACACAGAAAAACTATTGTGAAGTTAGCAGTCCTATATCTATCACCTAGATGCTACCATTAACATTTTCTGTTTCTATTTTTGCTTTACTACATATCTCATTTATCCATCCTTCTGTCTGTTCAAGGCATCTTAGTTTTTGATGCATTTCAAAAGAAGCTGCAGATACTAGGACACTCCACTCCTTAAATCTTTCCACAAGCATATCATTAACTTGATTTCTAAATTTGTTTATCATGAAGTACCTAACATTTTGAAAAAAATTACCCTTTGATCTTTTAAAATTCAAGCACTTATTATTTTTGTGCTGTTATTATAATTTTAAAGGATATTTTCATGTTCCCATCATATTTCACATCATGATCCATTAGACACATTTCTGAAAAATATAAACCAAGCTCATTCAAGTAGGTTTCTAATATGTTGCCTTATGAAGGAGCCTGAAATAATCATGAATTAGAGTATGGTGTTTGACATATGTCTACCGTGGTTGGGAAAGTCAATTGCATAACAGTGGCACTTGCCTTGTTACATTGCTAACAGCCTTGCAAATGACCACACGTACCTAAGTTTCAATTACTATCTTCCCTGATAGAATGTTGACCCTGGAAGGCATGTGAGCCTGGGCCTATGAAGAGCTTTGGCTTTGTAACAGAGCTTAGGACACTATTTTCTGAGAAAATATAGAAGTGTAAATATTCTATACAGATAAATGTTTTGTATAAGAATCCACCTTAGTTCTTGTCCTAGCCTTTACCTGTATCTAAATACTGTGTTCTCTTTATATTGTAAATCCTTGCTCTCTGAGTTTAATTTCTGAATATCTGCATATTTCTTGGCCTGATGTAATTTACTATATTGCTGCTGAATCCTCTGACTGCTCACTACTCCATCATTGCCCCTTCTTCCTGACCTCACAAGGACACTTTGAACAGTGGCTTCACGTGGTCCTGTCACTGGCGTCCAGAAGACTAGGGTGTGAGCTGCAAAGAACCTACAGTCCAGGTTCGTTCACTTTGCTCACGTTTATATGACTTTTTAGTTAAGTCCTACGTGTCATATATCTTCGTGTCCTGTTTTCTGTGATACAATTGAATAAAAATATTCTGTTGATTGGACAAATACAAGCAATATGTCTGAAAAAGGGTATCGGAAAGAGTCTTTTGGAATCTGAAAGAGCTGCTCTTCTCTTTCCTCTGCGGCTGATTCTCCCAGCTGTGCTCTGGATCCCCTCCCCCCCGGTATCTCTTTCGTGGAGCTTATGCCATCACATATGCCCTTTGTTTCTGGAAGCTTCTAAGTTACCCTCTCTATTGTCTGTTTTTTATCAGCACAAATCCTTACACATATCACCTTTGAACATTATTTTTAAAGTCCCTCTTTGGCCTCATATTTCCTTTTTATTTTGCCTCTTCTCCTTCTTTCTTCTGGGGCTTACCCACATTTGCCCATCTCTCCTCTCTCTTTTATCTCTTTTACTCCTCAGATCACTGCAATGTGACTTCGGTTCTCTTCCTCCAATGTGAGAGTTATTTTCCCCAAAGTCACTAAATTAATGAACATTTTCAGTCCTCATCCTATTTTATTTCCTTTGCAACCTAATAGCTAATATTTATCGAGGGCTTATTATATGTTAGGCCTTAGTGGAACTGCTAACCTCAAAATAATCTATAAGGTAAGTACTACTTTTACCCCTATTTGTTACATGAGGAAACTATTGCAAAAGAGGTTGGGAAAGGTCCTCAAGGTCACCTAGTCAATAGTAAGTGGTGCATCTAGAATCCACACCAGGCAAGTGAGCCCAGGGCCCGGGGCATGTCCTTGACCATTCTCCCTACCCTCTGAGCTGTGGACGTTCTCTTGACTCTTTTTTTCTCTCAAACTGCACGCTTTTCTCTACCTTACCGCCACCATCCTAGTTTGGAAGGCACTGGCCCATGAGGATTATTTAAAATGCTCCCCAGTCAGCCACTCTGCTGCCAGGCTTGCCCCGTGTAATCCATTTTCTAGACCGCAGACAGAGTGACCTTGCTGAAGCTCAGACATAATCACGGCAGGCTCTCTGCTTAAAATCCTTCAAGGGCTTCCTGGTTTTTAATCAAAAGTACAATTCCTTTTATTCCTTTTAAAGGAGCTTCAAGATCTGAATCCTGTCAAATTTACCTCTTTGGTTGTGTCTCTGGGCAGTCCCCATTGGCCTACGAGGACTCCAAGCTGCTGACCAAAGGCCCACACTCTCTCTTACTCCAGGTCTTTTTTAAAGGCTCTCTTTTAGCTCTTCCTGGAAAGTTCTTGCTCTCGGCTTCCTTTGTCTGGTGTCATTTTAGATATCGCCCCCCCTGGAAGCCTTCTTTCGGCCCTTGTCCTGGGTTCGTGGCTCTCCATGTGCTCCCACAGCTTCCAGCCTGTACTTGAAGCATCAGGCTTACCACTGTGTCTTTTTAATCACTCACCGATGCTTGTCTTACGCATTTGAGTATGTCTTGCTCACCTAGCCCAGTGTCTGATACATGGTAGGTGCTCATTAGATATTTACTGAATGACCAGTGAATGTCAAGCATTTCAGAAGTTTTGAATAATACTCAAAAGTGGATCCGTAAATGCATTTTTGCTGGTTTCATGTTGCTTCTGGGCATCTCTTTCCCCACCTACGAAATGGGACTATCATAGGTATCATCATTCTAATCTATTTTTATGCTGAAACCACAAGTTTTAAGTAGCATGAGTTCGATCTCTCAAAATTCATAGAGAATTTTTTGCTATTAATAAGGAAAAGCAGAATTAAGTGTTTTCTGGGAATCTTCTTGGATTTTTATGGACTTTTGGCCTTTTCATGACTTCTATAATTTATATCTGAATTCTTGAGTGGCCAGTAAAAGCTTTATCTAAGCTATATCCATTTGAAAGTAACTGTATATACCAGTTAGGATTTTGGGTTATGCTGAGGTGACAAACAACTCCAAATATCTGTGGTTTCAAGTAACCAAGTTTTATTCCTCATCCAACCATGTGTCTTATGGATCTACAGGCGGTTAGATTCGTTATAACTGCTTAGGAACCCAGGTTGAGAGAAGAGCTGCCCATCTGGAATGTGGCCAGCTACCATGCCAGAAGGACCAAAAAAAAAAGTTTGAGCATCTCCCAATGGCCATTCGATGTTCCAGCCTGGAAATGACACATTTCATTTAAGCTTATGACCCATTAACCAGAAATAGTCACATGGCTCTACCCATAGGGATGTCTGGTAGCTCTTGGAAGTCAGAGAACTGGCCATACATCGCAGACTGTGCCGGCTACCTGAGGAGATCTCCGATCCTTTCATTCCCACTAGAATGCTTCTTCCAACAGTTCTTTCATAACAGCCTTCCTAGCATTTTCTAGAGTGATCCTTCTTAACACCATGCCAGATTCCAAGACAACCTGTTTATCTTATCCTCACTGTCTTTGTCCAAAGCTCAATGCAGAGTCACTGTGCTGTCCCTTAGCCTGTCTCCCCTTGTCTGGCTTCTGTTGTCACAGCGATACTGCCCTGCAGCTCTGACCTGGGACTTGTTCTCCTGTTTCTGAGCATCAAGCCACCACTCCCGCATCACACCCACTTCCTTCTCTCCCTCAAGAGCGTCAGCATCTGAAGGAAATGGGTAATGGTCATTTCTGGGATCTATGAATTTGGACTCTTGTTTGTTTGTTTTTAAGATGTTATTTACTTATTTTTGAGTAAACTCTCTACCCAACATGGGGCTTGAACCCACAACCCTGAGATCAAGAGTCGCAAGCTCTACCCACTGAACCAGCCAGGCACCCCTGAATTTAGACCCTTGTAAAGGAAATTTTGGATCATAGAATCCTAAATTACTTACACTACTTAAAAAAAATGCCTCTTAAGCCTGGCTTCCCATATCCTAAGATGCCAATTTGAAGGCAGCAAATACCAGTGGAGCACAAAAGGTATGAGGCTGTAGTTAGAATGCGACTCTGAAGGTTCACCACAGGGTAAGGACCACCCGTGCCATAGAGTGCGCGGTCTTTGTCTGTTTCCTTGTTTGTAACTGGGTGTATCAGCTGTGACCGCCCTTTCAGGGACAGGGATTTTGAGATTTTTTTTTGTTGTGTTTATCTTAGTTTTCTTTTTTCTTTTGTGTTTTTTAGTGCTCAACATTGAGAATGGGAAAATGGACTTACAGTTGGTAGTTTGGTTACCTGCACTCCAAATGTGATGGCAATTGACTTATTACTGTTTATTTGTTTGCTTAGCTAGTTATTTAATTATTTTTGAAGTACAGTTGACATACCATTTTATATTAGTTTTAGGTGTACCACACAGTGATTTGACAATTCTGTACATTCCTCAGTGTTCACCATCGTGTGTCATCATCTGTCACCATACAAAGTTATTACAATATTATTGGCCATATTTCCGATGGTGTACTTTTCATCTCTGTGACTTATTTATTTATAACTGAAAATTTGTACCTCTTAATCCCCTTCACCTATTCTGCTATCTACCCACCTCCTTCCCCTCTGACTACTCTCTGTATTTGTGAGTCTGTTTCTGTTTTTTTGTTTATCTGTTTTGTGTTTTAGATTCCACATATGAATGAAATCATATGGTATTTGTCTTTCTCTGCCTGACTTATTTCACTTAGCATAATACCCTCCAGATCCATCCATGTTACCATGAATGGCAAGATTTTCTTCTCTTTTTTTATGGCTGAGTAACATCCCATTGTGTGTGTGTGTGTGTGTGTGTGTGTGTGTGTGTGTGTGTGAATGAATCACATCTTCTTTATTCATTTTATTGATATATGGCTTAGGTTGCTTCCATATCTGGGCTACTGTAAATACTACTACAGTGAATGTGAGGGTACGTATGTCTTTTCAAATTAGTGGTTTTGTTTTCTTTGGGTAAATGCCCTGTAGTGGAATTACTGGAATGTATGTTGTTTCTATTTTTAGTTTTTCGAGGAAACTTCATACTATTTTCCACAGTGGCTGCACCAATTTATATCCCCAAACAGTGCACGAGGGTTCCCTTTTCTTCACATCCTCGCCAACACTGGTTATTTCTTGTCTTTTTGATACCAGCCGGTCATTACCGGTGTTTCCCCAAAAGGTTCCTTAATTAGGAGGCCTTAGATGTACACATGTTTGATTGTAGGCACAACATTCAAAATTAAAAAGGGGAAAGCCAGATTTTCTAATTTTTCCATGGTGCTTTAGGAATCTTTCTTATAATACATTAGACTTTTCCTCCCCCTCCCCCCTTTTTTTTGTTTTAATAATCATGATAGGAGTTTCAAAAATGTTTACTATCTCCCTGAGTTACGTACTAGTATTCTACAATTTCTTTGGTTTTTGCAAGCAATCAATTATATCACCCGTATAATATAGGGATCTGAAAGAAAGAAAAAAAAGATGACACTAGTAAGAGACTTCTTTGGGTAAAATCTTCACAAGGATTCTTTCTTTCTTTCCAAACAGAACCTTAAAATAAATTTGGAGTGTGGAGCAGAGTGTAACGGTGACAGCAGTGTGCCTGCTGCCTACCAAAAGTTGAATTCTGTGTCAGGAATGATAATTACTGGCTCTGAAGCAGAAAAACTATCTACTCTGTCCTGATTACTAATTAATCAGGTGCTAAAGGCATTTAAACCAGTGACCTTATTTCAGTGATGGAAGTTACAAAGTGATGCTTAAGATTTAAAGGGACGCCGGGTCCTTCTCCTCACCCCCCACACAGCCAAAAGGTTAAATGCAGTAGGAAAATAATTCTGTGTGTGTGTGTGTGTGTGTGTGTGTGTGTGTGTGTGTGTGTGATCATTTGTCGTCTTCTCATTGAAGCAGTATCGAGAGTGTGGTTTTCTGAAGGCTCAGGTTTCAACTATAGAATGATATCCTTGGAAGGGTCCCTAGAGATTATAACATTCTACTTCCACATTGATAAATAAGTCATATTTATCTTAATAGATGCTTTGTTGGCATTTAAATTGTTTGGGTTCTGTCTTTATGTAATGCATGATTACTGGTAAAATTTTGAAAACTTATGAAAAAAAAGAAGAAATGCTTATAATGATGCTGTTTTACATTTTGTTATCTGTTTTCCACATATTTTATATTTTATTTCTTACTGATAGAACAATTTATTAAATCACACTGTACCTTTCTTCTATAATCTGATATTTTTATAAACTTTTTTTGTGGCATGAAATTTACTTTGTCGTATGACATGATTACTGGGTAGTACTCAACTGAAAAAATGTAAAAAATATATGCAATCCCTATTACTGGACATTTTGATGATTTCCACTTTTCACTCCTGTAAAACTACATTCTACATAATTATTAGTGTTACATCTCTAATTATTCCTTAGGATAAATGGTTAGGAATTGAATTAGTAGGTCAAGGGACATAAATATTTTTAAGGCTTTTGATATATTACTGAACTGCTGTTCAGAAAGTTTATACCAAATTTCATCAGTAGCAGCAGCATATAAAAGAAACCCTCTCTGCAACCCTCAGCAATACTGAATATTAACCTACTTAAAAATCTTTTATCAATGCATAAGTGAACATGAACTTTTCTTATTTCAATTTGCATTTCTTTACTTTCTATTAAGCTTGAACATTTATCAAGAATTCCTATGGATGCTTTTCTCAACTGTCTATGAATGTGCTTTTTCTATTTTCCCTCTGGGCTGTTATACATTTTATTGATTAGTAGAAAGTTCTTTGTATATTAAGGTTATTAGCCTCTTATATAATGCAAACTTTTGTTCTAGATTGTCGTTTACACTACAATTTCTTTTGTCCTTTTCTGTGCTGAAATGAGTATATTGGTTTTTAGTTATAATATTTAAATATGTAACCTAGAGAAAGGATTTTTTTCCCCTGGAATTCAGTTGCTTTGTCTGTAAAATGTGTGTGTGGGGAGGGATGGATGGGGCTAGGGACTGGGAGGAACGAACTAAAGAGATTGGATGAAATGATCCGTTACAACTCTTTCAGACCTAAAAATTCTATAATTCCATTACTTCCCAGTTCTATCCTAATTACTGTATATAATCAAGCCATATGGTACTTTTCTGATCTTGTAAATTTGGGGCAAGCATTACCATTGCTTATTAAATCTTGGTGCTACAAATTCAGGGTTAATTTTCTTTTAATGAAGAAACTTCTGCATGACCCCAGGGCTTTTTTCTTCTGTTAAACTGTTATGAACCATTTCCATTTTAAAAACACCAGTAGCTTTAATGAGTCAGGCCTGCCACTTTCATAAAATTGCAGCTAATGAATGACCTTGTAGACAGAAATGGGCAACACAATTAGAGTTACCAAAGTTTTCTTTCTGACTTTGAGCCTGTTTAACTTTTTTCATCCTGTGCATGGACACACACATAGAGCCCCTGAAAATTAAGTGTACAACACACTTGGGGCTGCAGCATTAATAAAAGAGACAGAGTACTTTGTACCTGAAACCATCAGCAGGGACGTCTGCTTGTAAGGAGACATGGCAGCTTGTTGACAGGTGGTTCTCATGGGGATTTACAGCTATGAAGCTTGGGGATGTCTATATTTCTAGATTTATACATTCTATGGAATATTCTCTATTTTTATATTTTAGTTGGAGTAGCTTGGAGAAGTCCCAAAGCACTTTTTTTTCGTATTGGAACACCATGGTTTTCCATGGTATCACAGAGTGTTGAACAGAAAGGTCTTGAACCTTTCATGTAGTCTACCTTATTAGATCACAGGAGGACACTACCGGGAGCTGAATGATTCTCCTTTTTTTAAGCTAATTTTTTGTATCATTAAAAAAAAATACATATTGATCGTAAACTCTAGAAGTTGGCATTCCCTGCAGAAAATGTCTGTAAAGAATCCTGACTCCAGGTTGTTTCTCAGTAAGGTGCTGTGTTTCCTGTTTTGTCCATTATAGTCTTGAAAGACGCACCTAACAGCCAGTTTCCCCAGAAAATCTTAATTTATAATTACCTAGAATCAGCACTTTATTTCTAGTTAAAATGTTTCCTTCTCCCTGAAAATCAGTGGAAGAAGGCCTGGAGAGATCTCTTCAGGAAATTGCTTCCATGGGCTGAAATATCCTGGATTCCTTGCTACTTTTCTGAATTCCAGACCTCAGCCTGATATGGTTGTTGTTCCTTTTTTCCTTTTATCACTGAGTCTTTGAAGATGGGTCTGGCCATTTTTTAGTTTATAAACTAGTGCAATATGTATGATATTTTAGAAAGCTTCTTAATTTAGGTCTCATTGTTAGCAAGTTCTCCTTCACTCTTTCACCTTTGTGCCGTAGCCAACAAACCAGGAGCCTGGAAGAGGAAGACACAATGCAAGGGAAGGAAGACAAGAGGGAAAAGTGAGGGACAAGTTCCTGATAGCATTTTGAGGATTGTTGGGAGAGGAAGAGAGTGAGAGGCGAGAGATACGAGGTGAGGCTGAGCTCTAGCTCCTTTCTCTGGCTTTGGGCTGGGCATGGTGTTCAAACAAGCCAAGGCAAATGGTGTGGGCAGAGTTTTCCTTGATTCATTTTGGGCTTCCAGAAGAAGACTGCCTCACAGCCTGCTCTCCTACTAACTTGGAGCTGGTCACAACTGAGAATGCTCCATGGCCTGGCATAGCAAAGATCCTGGTTTTCCTTTGGCTGGTGCATGATCTAAATAGAATCTAGAAGTTGTCACATGCTCGCGTGGCAGACATAGAAGTAAGCTGACTCTCTGGCTGGATACCTTCCTAGCACAACAATGATAGCCCTTGTAATAAATACTTATATAACACTTACATGTGCCAGATACTGCTCAAAATATTTTATCTTTTTTAATTCATCCTCATAGCAACTCTGAAAGGTAGATGCTGTTCTTATTAGCTCCTCCCTATTTTATAGATGTGGAAACCCAGACTCAAGGATATTAAATAGTTAACCAAGGTCTCAGAGAGGAAGCAGTGATCTGGAAACAGACAATCTGGTGTCTGAGTCTGGAGGATGATTATTATTAAGAGTGAAGTGGTCCTCTAACCAAAGCCTACAGTGCAAACTTCCTGGACCAGACCTCAGGATGCCCAGACCATCACCAAGAGTCAACTAAAGAAGCTTGTGGAGCCCCAGTTGGATGAAGAGGTAGATAAGTGATGGGCTAATCTTTACTATTCAGTAAGAGTTGTTAGGAGGCCCAGCAATGAGGAGAGTTACACAAGAAACACAAATACATGTAGGCCACCCCCTTCACCTGCTGCTCTAATAGGTCCTCAGTCTCTGTCACATACCCACTGCCGACTTGAGGAAGGAAGGAGTAAGGATACAGAATGGTCTTAGGGCGCTTGGGTGGCTTAGTCTGTTGAGCGGCTGCCTTTGGCTCAGGTCTTGGTCTCGGAATCCTGGGATCGAGCCCCACATAAGGCTCCCTGCCCAGTGGGGCATCTGCTTCTCCCTCTGCCTCTCCCCCCATCCTCCCACCTGTGCTCTCTCTCTCAGACAAATAAATAAAATCTTTAAAAAAGAATGGCCTTTATTAGAACAAGATGGTGTGGCCTAAATTGATGTCTCAATGATGGGTTTGGCCTGGGATTGTTCTCTTGGACTAATTATTGGACTGGCTATTTTCTCTGCTACTTTGTGGGTGGGATTCAGGAGGGAAGCTAAATCTTTATGGAGAAATTAAGGGAGCAACATTTTCCCTGCACGTGTGTATAACGTAAGTACCCAAAAGACTGAAAGTAATTTTCTTTTTCTGTGCATTCAAGGTACTGGAGCATAGTGTGGTTACCATCCATAGGGGGAAAAATAAATTCTAAGTATATTATGATAGTTTTCCACTAACCAGAGTGGAAAGTGGAAGTATGACTCCACCAAAATTATCTAAGTGGTTTCTGTTTTGTTTTCTATGTAAAAATTACTATAATTACCTGACTCCTGAATTATTTAAGATTACTGTACTGCATTTTTCTTTTAAAATGACCATTCGAACCCAAGTCCCTTCAACCACACAATTTATTCTGATGACAAATGTAGAAGCCAATTACTTTTCTATTTCTGGAAAGACGGGATAGTAAGATCACGTAGGGCAACTGCTTAATTTAAGAAATAGATATATAGCTGTATCTGACATGTATAGCTACATACATATGACCTCCTGACTATTAGACGGTTGAGGGAGTGGGTGGGCAATGCCCTTCAGATGCGCCAGAGCCTGACTCAGCAGGATCATATGAATACCCAGGGGGCTTCCCAGGTGAACAGAGGCCTTCAATGACACTTCGGGATTCTCGGGCAGAATCTGCCGAAACTACCTGAGAGTAGTTTGGGGCCAGACAGGCCTGGGGTTAAGGTTTTGTTGTGAGTTGGTACGTGGTCTGTGAAACTTTGGGGTTGGATGTAGTCTTGCCTGGACTTCACGGAAGTTCCTATCTTTTTAGGGTGCTGTGCCCCAAACTTTAAGCCTTGGAGGACTACCTTTAGTATGACTGCCCGTAGTGTCGTTTATTTAATACTTTTGTTTAAATTGATTCATTGTGTTTACTTAAATACATTTGTTTAAAAATGCAGATTTGTTAAGCGTCTGCCTTCGGCTCAGGGCATGATCCCTGCATTCTGGGATCGAGCCCCACATCAGGCTTCTCCGCTGGGAGCACGCTTCTTCCTCTCCCACTCCCCTGCTGTGTTCCCTCTCTTGCTGGCTGTCTCTATCTCTGTTAAAAATGCAGATTTGTGCAATTATCAATAAAAGGTTAAAAAAGAAACCTTTGCGATAATTGGGAGGTCATAATCAATATAAATGGGATTAGATTTTCTCCTTATGTAAATAGGATTGAAAGAGGATTGAAATGGCGCTGCTGTTTAGCTCTGTGTCCATGTACCACTGACAACCATCTGCTATATTTCTTAAAATCCTTTCAATGAATTTTGTTGATGACCGTGGAAATACGAATTTAGGGGAAAATATACATTCTTCCCAGGTCAAGCTGGTCCTGCTACAGCCAGCCAGATGCTCGGGCGCGCTGCCGGGACTACCCTCACGATGGAGGGCTTGGCCACAAACAAATGGTGGGCGTTCAGCTGGAATTAGGTTGTGTAGGCTGCAAAAATGCCTCCTACCCAACACAATTGATGGTGCGGTGTATCACAAGCCCCCCAGGATTTCTTCTTTATTTTGAGGTGAAAATTATGCAATTAGAGGGAAAATGGACACTTAATATGGGTGCTCCAACCAGAGTGCACCGCATTTCATAACGTAGACAACATGCTGTGTCCGTGGACAGCAAAAGGCCTCACAAGGAGGGTGGCCAATGTCTGCTACCACAGTGTGCGATGCTGACGAAGCTAGGGAACTCATTAGTTTCCTGTAGCTTCTATAACACATCACCACAGATTTCGTGGTTCAACACAACAGAAGTTAATTTTCTCTCAGATCTGGAGGACAAAATCTGAAATCAGTTTCACAACCCCAAATCCAGGTGTCCACAGAGCTGTGCTCCCTCCAGAGACTCCAGGGTAGAATCACTCCTTCTCCCTGCTGCCAGGGGGCCGCCAGCTCCCCTTGGCTGATGGCTGCATCACTCCCATCTCTGCCCGCGTGGTTATCGCCGACTCCTCTTCTGTGTGTGTATTCTCCTTCTGCCTCTCTCTTACATGGATAGTTGGGATTGGATTTAAGACCCACGTATATAATCTAGGACGATCGCCTCCTCTTAAAATCCTTAACATTTTCAAAGACTCTTTTTAGCAAATAATTTGCACTTACAGGTTCCAGGCATTAGGATATGGATACCGTTTGGAGGGTTCCTTTCTCAGCCCACCACGGGGAGGGAGGGTTATCTGATTTGAATGGGAAAGTAAGGTTTAGTAAAGCATCCTCCGAACCAGACACTGCTCTGAGCATTGTATGTCCTATTTACTCCTGACAATAATCTCAGAAGGTATTGTGCACATGTCACAGATGAGGAAACTGTGAAAGAGAGCTTTACGTGCCCAAGATTGCAAACCCAGCAAGTGGAGGATGCTTCAACGACCCTAGTTTTCAGCAGCCACATCACATTGTATTTACACTCTCACTGATCTTACGTTATCAGGTGAATGTGATCTGGTCTCCCGGAAGCACGGGTCGCATCGCGTGCATGCTCAGCCTGCTTGTTCTCTGCTCAAAGCACCTTTATTATAAGCCAGAGTGAAGACATGATTCCAGACAATGTCCTGCATTCCTGACAGTACCGGATTCATGGGTAGATGTAGACTTCCTTAAATAAAGAGGGGTGGAACCCACCCTGGGGGCTACAACACATCCAATATCTTGTTCTTTAATATCCAAGCTGCTTCAGAGTTAGTCAGCTACGCAGTAGTTTTGTTGACTTCAACCATAATGATACACTGTTTGTCTTGCTTACAGGAGGGCAGAAATATTCCAAATGCTCACCTTCACACTCTGGCTTTGCGTGTCTCTGAAAAGTATTTTTAGTAGGTGCTGTAATTGCGGCTAAGCGTAGAGTTTACCAAATCTCTCGAACATGAACCTGTCCAACAGCTTTACTTGGACAGAAGTTTCTCGAGGGCTACGAAACAAATATTCAGGCAGGAACAAACTTGCCTGGGACACTTCATTCAAGGTCTAGGCTCGGGGAAAATTTTAGCAATGACTTCCATGTCTCTTCCTTCAGTTCAACTGAAATTAGAAAGCAAATTGCAGTGAAATCCCATTTGCCACAATCTGGTTAAGTGGGGTTTTCTAATTGGGTTGGGGGCTAAGCTTAAAGAGGAAGAGGGGCAAGGAACGAATTCCTTGTAGACAGGAGACGTGTTGATTGCTGTTTAAAACTCCCGTCAGGGTCTGGTTTCTGAATCCCAAATATACTGCTGCTTTACATGGGGAGTGGAAAAGAAGTGACCTAGGGCATTGACTTGGGGGCTCCTCTGTTGATATAAGATGAAGAAACAGACCTATGCTGGATTCATCTAAGAGAGCATTCAGCATTTTGCTCTAAACAGAAAACGGTAACAGTCATATGTTTGTTTTTGCAGAGGTGAGTCTAAGACCTACAAATAAACAGATTTGGGTCACCCTGCACATAGGAAAACCAGACTCCACACTTATGATTCAGAGCTGTTTGCTTTGGAACGCTGCATTTTCCCTTCGCAAGTTGGGTGAAGTGAAGTTGTTGTCTTTCTAGGTCCCCTTCCTCCTACGTCCCAAACTTCAACCCCAGGCAGTTTCCCATGATATTGAACAGCTGCTCCTTTCCAGTTGCTAACGGTTTATGCCGTAGCTCTGTATTTATCTTGGACACTGCCCTGGGCTGAGCCGATTATCTTATTGCATTGCCGCTGCAGAATTTATTGAATGAAAGGGGGCTGCTGCTGGCTGTGAGTTGAGTGGGAAGTCCAGAGTTCCAGAGTCCTGGTGACTTAGGACACCAGATGCATAAGTAAGATAAACCCGTTACCCACCAGCCCCGGGGATGAGATCTCTCTCTTCTGAGTGTACCTTCTGCAGAGTTAACAATTTAGATTAAATTAGTTCAGAACACAAGAAGGCAATTTTCATTTGTAAGGGGATTAGTTTTTTTTTTTCTTTTTTCTTTTTTTTTTTGCCTAGGCTGGAGCAACAATCTAAACACAAAGATAAATTGAAATGGGATTTCCTTTTTAAATGGCTTTCACTAATACAAATAATAATATGAAAGGAAAGCTATTTGGTGGGTGCGGAACAGCCTCTGACCCTGGCATTTTAATAACTGTAGGTAAGAAATTTAAGGTTTTAATTTGTGATGCTGGTATTTTTAACTGCTTTACAGAAATATATCCATGTGGACCGATGAGGCCTATTAGGACCCTTCCTCCAGGAAGACTCACGGAGGTCCTCATCTCTCAGGTCCTAGGGTGACATCCCAGGGCTGCGGAGAAGTGAACCAGGAAGGAAATGGCCTTTGGCTTAGAGTAATTTGCATTCCTAATGCACCTTAATCTGTAAAACCTTTGGCTGAATGCTTTATACTGGGGAAACTCCTATTCCTGCTATAAAATATAATCAAATGCATTTCGTGATAATGAACTACTCAGGTTTAATGAATTTTTCTTTAAATGTGGAGTTAATGTTCTATTTTAGAATTACTTTTGTCCAGTGAGTATTTAAGTGAGTGATTACTCACTTAAATATTCTATGGAGTCTTTCATAGACGCAGGGAAAATGGAGATAAAATGTCAGTTCCTCATTTCCATTTGCTTAAAAAGTGCAATTATTAAAAATAAGCACTATGGAGATTCTCACATGTTGAGACAATTCATACTTCCCCGTAGCTCGGGTGACTTCTGAAGGAAATCGCGTGGTCTCGAGTTGCCACCTGCTCCTCTGGTCACAGATTAATAACATCTGACCAAGCATGAAGGCGTGCTGAGGCCATCTGCCGCTACACAGAGCAGGACGTGTCTCAGCTTCTCAAGTGGAGCTCTGACGAACGGCATGGCTCCACTCGCAGTCAACAGTCATCCTGTCGGGCTGCATGACCCAGTTCTTTTGATGACAGGAATTCAGTCCTCATCTCGGTCACGCCAGAGCTACGGAACCTGCTTGGGAGTGGCTGGGGTATTAGGCTGCCTATATACTTTCAGTGATAATTATGAGCTCTCGTCTCTGTTTATGTAGTAGAAGGATGTCACATGAGACCTTTGCCTTTGTCCCTGTGCTTCGACGTGGGTCACAACGCTGAGGAAAACAGATATCGAGAACATCTACATTTTAAAGTAAATTGGATTCTCTTTCCTCCACACGTCCTACCACCTTCACCTTCACGGTCATCATAACTGTGACCACTGTTCTCTTCACCAAGTTTTCCTTATGCTCTGGCCTTTTGGTTCCAAGGAGCTGAGAACTGACTCTATAGACAATAGAAAAATGTAGGATTATAGAGAAGGCTGAGAGAGAAGAATGCCTCGCTCACCAGGTATCCATACTGCAAAGGTCCTAACCTGTCTCCTTCAGGGTATGGAGGGGGCCCCAATGCCGTCATTTCTAGCATTCCGAAGGAAGCACACTCTGGCCCAGCCAAAGAGCGGTGAGTACAGGAGAGAAGGCATCAGCCCAAGGACTAAAAGGGCTTCTTGTTCTGAGTATAACAGCTGGGCCACCTAGGGCAAGCACTTTGATCTCACATTGTTTTAGTTTTTTTCACTGAAAAATGAGGGGACTGGAATCAGTGGTTTTAAAATTGTGATAAAATTTCAGAATGGTGTCTCTAGGACTGCTGGCCAAACCTCACAACCTCCCCCCCCCCTTCATCCTACCTAGAATGAGAATCATTACCTGGCAGTGAAGCTGCTACTTTCTGGTCATGAGGATGAAGGCCTCTACATTAAGATTTGTGGACCTGGACCCCTGAGGAGATCACTTCGGTGCCATCTTGCCTTTTCTCAACTTCTTACTGTGTAAAACAATGCACTTTTTTCTCCTTCTTTCTAGCCCCACCCGCTCCCATCCTCAGACAATGCACTCTTACATAGTGAAGCTACTCTTAGTTTTCTGTTGCAAAGAGCTGAAGGCCTTCCTAAGGCATGCAGCATTAAGCTTAGTGCTGCTCTCGGGAGTGCTGAGATCAGTACCCATAGTTAGCATTCATCTAATATTTTGTAACCATCTTCACTATAAGCCTTGTTTTCATCAGACACTTGAGGTTTTTTAAAAAATTTCATTTAATGGGGGCATTTTTAGCACCCCTGCGGATGATATTGCTTTTATGTTCTTTTATAAATGTCTTGTGTTTAGATGACAAATCTGAGCACAATATTTATAATCCACCCCTTCCTTCTATGCCAATAACGCAGAGAAGGTGATTCCATGAATCACAATGTGAAATATTAAATCAGAGAAACTACTTCATCACTGACAACTAGTGCAGTTAAATATGATGATTTTTTAGTCTAGAAGAGGGGATTGTTCTCTTATGCCCTAAATTAACTAGCCTCTTGCCAAGGTTTAAATAAACAGACGTTTACTTCTTTTTGCTATTAATAAAGCAAATACAATTATTTCTTGCAAAACTGAATGGCAATTTTAACTTTGAAATAAAACTTGGATCTGAATTGCATTTCAACAGTGCAATTGAGTTAAGTAAATATGTATCTTTAAAGAATTCGATTGAAATAGTCTAGTCTTCTATATGCCCACATCTTGATGAATATTAGTAGATTGCTAAAATAATTTGAAATGCAACCCTGGTCCTCAAACACACACAAAAATCCTTTGGAGAAAGATTCTGGCTTGAAATTTGAAAATGTTGAAGACATATTTGGTTGAAAGATGTAGTGGAAACATGTTACCTAGGTTACATGAATTTATGATAAAAAATAAAAAATGGATCTTTGAAAAACATGTAATCCATCCTCCTCCAATTTAAATATATCTGAAGTCTATTGCCAATTTGATGACTCTTGCTTTATAACATCACTTATATTTTTGATATCAAAGGGAAAACAAATTTCAAGAGAGTTATATCGTCTTCCATAAAGGTACAATGGTTTATTTATAACATGCCATTTTTATCATAGGTCACTAGAGAGATAAATCAGTCTTTCTTGGAAAGGTTCAGAATGGAAAAACAAAAAACCTTAGTTTGGATTTTTTACTAACATATTAAATTTCTATAAAGTAATTTACATTTGTATAACAAAGATATAGTATAGAGTAGTGAAAGAGATGCGACCTTTGAAGTCAAACAGGCTTGTACAGGAATCCTGGTTCTCCCAGTCTCCTGGTGGCAGACGCTGGTTCAGCCCATCCAAACCCATTCCCAGACTCCTTCGCTTTTCCCATTGTTCCATTGAGAGGCTGAGAAAGTAAGATTCTAGCTTCCCCAGCCTCCCTTCCAACTAGGCTACGTGATACATTCATGTCCACTCAGCTGTAAGGGAAAGGTCCTAGGGCATTTCTAGAAAATATTTTCCTAAAATGAGAGAGAACAACATGAGGAGAAAGTCATTTTCTGTTTGTCACCACCCCTACTTCTTCCTGAACTGGATCTGTAAATGGATCAAAGGGTCGTAGCTATCTTCTGACTAAGAAGGGGGAACAAGAAGATGCCTATGACCCTGACCTGGTGCCCCTATCTGGTTGAATTCATTGACCCAACCCTGGAGTTATTAGCTTCTAATAACCCCACATCCTTGCAAGATGATTAAAAAATACACTTTCATTGCTTATCGCATTCCTTACTGACATACAAGATTTATTTTGTTGGGCGAATATTTTAACTTCTCTGTGCTTCAAGTTCCCTTTATGTAAAATGAGAATAATAGTACCAGCTCACAGTTGTGGTTGTTGTTTTGGAAGAATTCACTGAAATATGTATTTGAACAGAGCAATGCATAGTAGATGCTATTTATTTATTTATTTATTTATTTTAAAGATTTTATTTATTTGAGAGACAGAACAAGCACAGAGGGAGAATGAGAAGCAGACTACCTGCCAAGGGGAGAGCCCAACATGGGGGTCGATCCCAGGACCCTGAGATCATGACCTGGGCCAAAGGCAGATGCTTAACCAACTGAGCCACCCAGGTGCCCCAGCAGACACTCTCTAGTTATATTATTGGAGCTGCATTGCCTTAACCAACTTGAAGAAGGTAGAATTAAATAAGGCTTTACTAGCTTACAAAACTACACAATATATTTTAACTTATAATTTCTCAATTAATTCTTCCAACAAATCTACAGGGAAGATATGATTTTTTTTCACTCACAGACAAGGAAACTGAAGCTTAGCAATAGAGTTCCAAGGACACACAATTTTTTTTTTAAAGATTTTATTTATTTATTTGACAGAGAGAGACAGCCAGCGAGAGAGGGAACACAAGCAGTGGGAGTGGGAGTGGAAGAAGCAGGCTCCCAGCAGAGCAGGGAGCCTGATGCGGGGCTTGATCCCAGGACCATGGGATCATGCCCTGAGCTGAAGGCAGACGCTTAATGACTGAGCCACCCAGGCACCCCCAAGGACACACAATTTGAATGTGTCAGAGCTGGTGTGTGTACTCTAAAGTTCACCCCACATGCATTGGGGGATAGGAGAACCCTGAGCTGGGACAACTAGAAGTCACCAACCTAGAGAAACAGCAGGTCTCAAACTCAGATAGGCTTACCATGAGTGCCAAAGAGAGATACTGAGAGTTCTGGAATGTGTACTTGCATATGTAAGCATGCTAGTTGATGGCGGAAGGGAGGACCTGGGCAGCAGCTGGGTTGGAGCACAAGAGCTATGGCCCAGAGACAGGAGAAAAGTATCAAAAACCCAGAAAAACACATAAGGCTGGTGCCTGACTCACAGGCCCTCATGAGCCAAGATGGTGACATGAATGTGTGGGACAAAAATGGATGGAGGGGACTAGATGCTGGAAAGAGGGCACATGCCCTATCAAAAGGCATTTGAAAAAAATGTGAACACTGTGCTGATGAAATAAGACATGTCCTGGGAGATTACTGGCCACTGGTTTGCAACCTGGAAACGAATGTAGCAGGAAATAGAAGTCCAGGTTGTAAATGATTTCGAAGCCCAAGATAATTCCTCTCCTCTCCTTATTTGCTATTCATTTACTCCTTCATTCATTCATTGGTTTTACCAGTTAAAAATGTCTTTGGTTTCTTTGGTCCATGTGTAGTATGCTAGGTTCGGGGGTTGTTGAGACTCCAGAATGGAATGAAACACAGTCCCTGTCCTCAATAGAAAGAACATCATATTTATAAATTGCAAAACGTCCACAAGAGGCCTCAGAAGAGCTCTTTTAGAGTGCCTTAGAGCACACAGGACAGAGCAGCTGAACCTGCCAGGAGGGATCATGGGAGGCTGCCCAGAGGAAGTGAGACTTGACTGACGTATGCAAATAAATAGGATATACTGAGTGTGCACGAGGTGACAGCAGTGGTTGGAGTGGAGAAGAATAAGGAGAAGAAACTCTGCTTTAGTGAATAGACACGAACAACTTTATATGTCAAAGTTTCTGGTTTAAGTATTTCATTCCAGGCAGAGGGAACAACATATGCAAAGGCAAGAGACATTAGATTGCATGAAGGGGTGTTGCTTTTCAAGGCATAAAGCCTTGAAGGAGGGCCAGATAATAAAAGGCTTTTTTGACAAGTTAGGGCATTTGGATTTTATTGTGCAGGCATTTGAAGGATTTTTTTTAAAAAAACATATTATTTATTTATTCGACAGAGATAGAGACAGCCAGCGAGAGAGGGAACACAAGCAGGGGGACTGGGAGAGGAAGCAGCAGGCTCAGAGCGGAGGAGCCTGATGTGGGGCTCGATCCCATAACGCCAGGATCACGCCCTGAGCCGAAGGCAGACGCTTAACCGCTGTGCCACCCAGACGCCCCTGAAGGATTTTTGTTAGGAAAAGTCATGGGCAAATTAGCATTTAGAAGGATGACTCTGGAGTCTCTGTGGGGGGTGGATACAGAAGGAGCAAGATTAAAGACAGGGAGACCAGATAGAGGCTTCTTCCATAGCATGGATGACATACGGTAAGGGATTGGACCAGGATAGGGAAAGAGGGGACTGATAGCAGACAGTAAGGGACATACCGTGATGGGCTGCACTTACTGTTCAGAAAATGCAGGAGAAAGAAGTGTAGGGTGGTGGTTCCCAAATTCCAGTAAGCAATAGAAGTACCTAAAAGCCACTTCCCACCCCTCTCCTCCCCACCCCTCCCATAGTTCTGGGCTGGGGTTTAATTGCATTTCTAATAAATGCCCAGGTGATGCTGCCACCGCCGCTGCTGGGCTGGGTTCCATACTTGAAGGACCTCTGGTCTAGGTAACATGCGCCACTCTGCCTTGGATAGGCAATGGTTTAAATCTATTCTTCCTGAAATTTTGGAAGTTGAGGCAAGTACTGAATTGGCAGCCTATCTTATTAAGTTATATGCAATTCGTATCAAAATAGGTGATCAGGTAGGAAATTCATGATTTGCCAAGTCTCTGATTCTAATAAGGACTAAAATCAAAAGGTTTTTGCACCCAGCAATTTTATTTTCTATGAATGATACAGAAACTGAGGCAGAAAGAGATGGAGGGAACTTCATTGATTTAGGCTTCCATAACTAGGAAGGTAAAATAATTTGGAGAGATGATGCATGAAATTTCCCTGTAGTGTTTATCATAAGAAGAACTTGTAAACAAGCAAATAATACATCAACATAATAATTCATACCCTGTAGAAAATATTTTTTATGAGGGAATACAGGAAATGCTATTTTCTCAGAAGAGCATCCTACAAGTAAAGTGGCTGGAAGGTAATAAATGAGTCTATTATTTCCTGAGGCTTTTTATAGATTTCTGCTGTCCTCAAGATCCCTTCGGTTCTCTGCTTCTACTTTGCTGTGGGTTTTTCTAGGCATTGCAAACATATTTGGGTGTTTGATGGTGCAGCTCTGGCTGCTGAGAGCAGAGTTTTAAAACTGTGGTCCTAGGACCTCTACCAAAGATTGACTGAAATCAGAATCTCAGGGGATAGAGCTCTGAATCTGTATTAACAAACTCCCCGGGTGATTCACACACTGAAGTTTGAGAACCAATAGCATACATATTCGATTTCCAGGGAAAGGTTTTCTTCTCTCAAGAGACATTCTTATGCTCGTGTTGGTTTTCCTTGTAGTGACTCCACGGTTGTCTCTTTCTGCCCCTAGTTTTATTGAGATATAATTGACATATTGGGTAAGTTTAGGGTACACGGTATGATGATTTGATACACATACCTATTTTGAAATGATTACCACAATAAGGTTAGTTAATAGCTCCATCACCTTACATGATTACTTGTGTGTTCACACGTGTGCGTGTGTATGTATGTGGTAAGAACATTTAAGATATATCCTCTTAGCAGCTTTCAAGTATATAATATTGTTAACATTTCTCTTTACAAGAAATTGTGGTAGATATTCAACTTAGCCCACAAACGCTGGTGCTTAAGGAAGCAACTCTCTTTCCTTCCTCCCTTCCTCCATCCTTCTCTCCTTCCCTCCTTGCTTTCCTCCGTCCTTTCCTTCCTTCCTTCCTTCCTTCCTTCCTTCCTTCCTTCCTTCCTTCTTCTTTCATCTTTCCTCCTTCTCTCCTTCCTTCCATCCCTTTTCCCTTACCTTTCCATCTTATTCCCTTCTGCGTGACCGAAACTTGGTTACTCAGTGGGAAGGATTGGGGGGCAGTGTAGATTTCATTTTAAGCAAATGGCACAAGTATTACACATATGATTTTCACGCATGTCCTGTGGGTGAGAACTCAGCCACATAGTGACCTCTGGGTACAGGGGACCCTGGGCAAAGTCATCTTGGCTGGGCAACCTCATGCGCGGCTCAGCTTTCATAATTCAGAAGAGGGGAAGAAAGGCTTTTGGAGGAATAACTAGCAAGCTGCCACACTTCCTTTACATTTTTCTTTCCTCCTAATTTTGGCCAGACACCTCTCTAGAGGTTTACCTGAAGATTTGGTTTATATTAAGTGGTTTTTTTGTTTTCCCTTCAAAGCTTGAGCAGTATTATTTGAAGACTATTTTCTTGAGAATTGAGGAGGTGCCTGGGAAAGGCCTTAGCCCGTGTTCACTGCCAAGTTTAAGAAACTTCTAGGCATGTGGGGGAACTGGTGAACCTCCTGACAGGAGTCTGTGCAGAGGGAAGGACCTCCCCAGGGAGATCTCATCTGAAGGCAAGAAGCCTGCCAAAGCCAGCAGGGCCTGAAAAAGAGGCCTTTTGCCTTGAAAGGGAGCAGCGCAGCTGCGGGGTGGTCATTGTCACCTAGCCACTGATAGTACATTGGGGTCACTGGGGCGAAGAGCACCATGTAACACCCAAAACCGTTTTACCAAAACCTGTAACATTTTTGGACCCAAGACACACTGTTTTGGGGGACCATTCCAGTGGTTTTTAACATGAACAGGAGAGCCGGTTTCCTCCTGTTGTACAATAACGACCTCGCAGTTCGACACCTCGCGGACCCAGCAGTGCACCTGGGCGGGACTGTGCAGTCTGAGGAGCTCCAGGGAGGAGGACCCTCCACGTGGAAGCGACACAAGGCAGCTTGGGTGTTTGGTGGAACTGTCATTAGCGTCACAGCGAGCACTGTGCCTTGAAGGCACCAATCCCAGCTAAGGGAGAGATTGCTGTGTCCAGAGGAAGCACTGAAGTTCTAGGGAGACACGCTGAGCAGACTGACAGCAGTGCGGGGGCAGCAGCTTGGACAGTGGTGTAGGCTGGTGGGTGAGCACAGGCAAGACCCTCATGGGGACCCCTCATGGGGAATTTCCAGTGCGCCAGAGCTCTTGCTTAAGTTGATGGAAGCCAGAGACAGGGCGACTTAGATTCCTTCAGGCAGAGACCCGTATGACTCAGGCTAGGGGCAGACGCTTCCCCAGACTGCTAAGAAGTTACTCTGCTTGATGGACTCCACATTTTAAAGCTCAGTCGTTGCAATTTAAAAATGTCGCATAATTTAAATTGTACTGGCTAATCCTAAGGAATACCCTCCCTAACCCTCATCCGCATGCCTTCACTGATTTGAGTCGCTAGAGAAGGGACAACAACTCAGGGTGAGACAGCGTGCATGATATTACAACTAAACCTAGAGAAATAGCAGTAGCTAATCCTCCCTCCCTTGGGCCCACCCTGCACTTTGCATTTCTCCTTTAGTTCTTTGCTGTCGGCCTCTTATTTTATTTTTCTTATTTGATTTTGAGAAGCTGGAAGATACCTCAGAGATTTGTTATAATCCGGGACATGTGCAGCCCAGCTCAGAGAGGAAGGTTAAGTGACTTGCCTAAGATGACATGGTTTCTTACTCCCTCTGTTAGATTATGGCATCCCTGGGGGCAGCCGTTGTGGCCCCTGCTATGCCGTGCTCTGCGGGGCCCGGTGCCTTGTCACCGACAGTGCTGTACGAATCAGCTGCAATGAGCTAAACCGAATCTTCCTTGTGTGCGATGAATTTTCATCTTGGAGAATAGAAGCAAGACTAAAATCTCTTGAGAAGCCATGCTTGAATTTAAAGGCCCAGTTCTATGCGAGGAACTAGGACTTGGATGCATCCTCTAGTAGATGAAACTTAAACAAAAAATGTATTTAACTAACACTTGCGTAATTCTTACCATGTGCCAGGCATTGTTCCAAATGCTTTCCAAATTTTAATTCCTTTGGTCTTCATAATAGGCCTAAGAGTGAGGTCCTATTATCCTCAATTTACAGATAAGGAGAGTAAGGTGTGGAGGGACAAGTCACTTACCACGGATCAGACAGTGAATAATGACAGACCTGAGCTTCAAACCCAGTCAGCCTGGCTCCACGCTGTGTTTCCAAGGGTGTGGACCATGTTCGGAGTTCTGGGCGATTTTCTCTCTCTTTTAAAATTATTACTGACACGCAAGGCTTCCTCTGGCAACTTCGGCAGCCTGGTCACAAGCCCCGCGTGAGGCTCCAAGAAGTCGCCACTGGCGCAGCGGACTCATTTTCAAGTCTGTGTCAGCACAGGAGCCGCTGCGGCCAAACATGACGCAACAGCCAGGGGTCTGGGACGGGAGCCCCGACAGAACCCTCGGGCACAGGCAGCGCGCGGGCACCGGCGTGGCTCTGCTGACACAGCTGGTCAGCCTCAAGAGGCTTCTGCGGTGGCGGGGGTGGCATGGAAGGAAGTCAAAACCTCCGGGGTTGTAACTTTCTCTCTGCATCTTGCAGAGGTTGTAATTCATCCTGGCGAAAGCGGTGCAGCTCCAAGCGTTAGAACTGTGTCCTTGAATAACTTTTCTTATCCAAGATTTGAACAAAGTACAAGAGTGGTTAGGTTGTCGTTTAGACTTGCCAGAGAACAGAGGAGTGACTGGAACAATTTGCCATAAAAGGAAAAGTACTCATTTCCAAAGCCTTTGAGGGAAATGAGTGCTTTACTCAAATTTCAGATTTTCCCTGTAAGACACAAAACTAGCCAAAGACTCTTGGTTCAAACTGTGCTTGTTTCATCTTAATGATACATGGGATTTACTAGTAGAAAACTGGAGAGATTTTATACCTCAAATGTAACCTAAAACTGGTATTTAGTGGGATAGTGGAAACAGATTGAAAAGAAGTTATGGGTGAATACCAAAACTTAAAAAAAAAAAAAAAAAAAAAAAAAAAAAACTTTGAAATGTTCTTGGCTGTGATTGTCATCAAATATCAACTTTCAACATTCTTATTTTAGCTCTTTTGAGTTCCTAGGCTGCTGTGATTTGACCAGTGTAGAGAAAGGGGTCCTTCCTTCACTATGGTAATTTCCCAGCCAAAGCCCTATCTTGGTACAGACTGCTTGTCATCTGCTTACTGGTTTCACAGAGATTCAATAAAGGGAGCATCTTTTCCATTATAAAAAGGCAATTCCATTTTAAAAAGCTGGATAATTGTATACAGTTTAAATCAACCCTGAAATAATATTGGAACCGGATCAGATTCTGAGGTTAAAATAGATATCTTGGGACATATTCAACAGTTTGATGACAAAAGCCCACCTCCTGGGAGTTATAGCTTGAGAGGCTTTCATTGAATTTAGAAACAAATTAAATGGAAAGTCTTGAGCTGAAACGTGCAGCTCCCAACAATATGTGGGGCTTAGACATTTACCATACATTTTTTCAAGATCAAAGTACCTATCGAATGTCAACTAGATGGCAGGTACAATGAGGTACGGTATGAATAAGAGACAGTTCTGACCTCAAGACGTTTACAAATTAGATGATTTGAAGAACTGTTGTGTAGTTTTTAATCTTTTTGGGGTCATGGACCTCGGGTTGGTTAGGATTAGATTTAGCTGGAAGTTGCAGAAAATCTGAAATAACTATGGTTTAAACCAAGTGGTAGTTTATTTCTACTTCCTGCAAACCCGGGTAATCTGTAACTAGAATGGCACCCTCATGATTGTCAAGGCTGTAGACTTCTATATTTTCTTGTCATCTTCAACATTTGACTTCCACCTTACATGCCAGGATGTCTGGTGAAGCTTCAGCCATCATGTTGATGGAAGGAGGATGGAGATACTCTCTTCTTCTTATTTAGTGACACGACCACTTATTTATGCCTTGCTGCAAGGGAAGTTGGAGAATAGTCTTTATTTTGACATTTCTGTTCTCAGCTAGAACTGAAGGGGAGAATGAATATTGGGAAGGTTGACAATCATCATTCTATGTGACAGATGCCTTTAAGAATCTTTTTAAAAGCTAAGACCCCTTTAGAAAAATTCATATATGCACACACACATTTTAATATGATTTTAGGGTTTTTGCAGACTTTCTCTCCCCTTGAGTCCAACCAAGTTCTCTAGGAATATGAAAATGCATTAATGATCATTTTCAGCAGCACCACGACTGTCACAGGTAGGATTCTCCAGGAAGCATATCTGAGATGGAGTTAGAAGTTTTAAAGGATTTTGGGGGGGATAACACTTGTAGAAATAATAGGGGAGGAAATAGGATTGAGCAGGTGGAAAGCATCAGATAACTATGTAAGGCTGAGAAAACTCTGCTAGTCAATGGGTGGGGGGTACTTCCCAGCTCAGGTTGTCTGTTGGAGAAGTCTCACACTGGGCAGAAATGTCTTGGCCCTTACACCACTGTCTTGCTCTATTGCTCACTGAAGGCCTTCTGGGCTAGAGTGAGACCTTGAGGATAATTCTTAAAGGGGATCCTAAAGGAGATATAAGCTGGAGGCTATCTACTAATCATAGTCTTTTCAGATGAGCCCCTAGTCCTTTCCTGAAGGAACTGAGTCATGCATCTTGATGTCTGCCGCAGCCAACTGCCATTCAGAAGTTGGCATAGGTCCTGAAAAGCCAGCTGTGACTGTTGACATCACTCTTGTAAAATTGTACCTCTAGGTTAGCACTGATTCTTGGAGATCTTCCTCATTTGCTTATCTTGCATGTTGAGTTTATGATAAAGCCATGGAACAATGCCTCCTGACTCAATCACTTTGGCCATTTGTAATGAAGAGCTCAAGAAAGGGTCAGGACAGCATCACTCTAGGATAGGGAAATGGAAGAGAAGCTTCATTACCTGAGCCATCTGAGGCTGAAATGTCATTTCTGTGACCACCTACTAACCTTAAAGGGGCTAATGCTGGTCAACAGTTTGAGTAATAGACACTTCCCACTATTTGAGAACAAGTTTCGTGGTAACAATTACTCATTAGGGCAAAGAGTTATATGCCAATGCTCTGTGTCCAGTTCAAGGAGGAAGAACACATATCCTACATAAAAAATGGTGACAAAATGGCTTAAGTATTAAAATGATCAAAATGGAGCTCAGTTAATATTGTAGAAGTTTAGTTCATGTTCTGTCTTGAGTCTTGATTATTCACGTAACTGAAAGCCTAGGAGCTGTATGATAATTAGGACGGTATCAGCATGATGCTACCTAACTTATCTACAAATGATGAGCTTGCTTGGGGCCAGGAGGGCCTTTGCCATAACAATATGTCAATAACCATCTAGCGAAAATGTGAATTTAAAATATAAAGTGTCCTTTTTTTCTTCCTTTTTTTCTTATTGGACAGCAACTGCCGAGGGTTAATTTAATTATACTCTTTGGTTCATGGCATACTAACTCAGCGTACTATTCATCCTTAATTTAATTTTATTATCTATTATTCTTAACCCCAGTCCCCACCCCTACTTAGGCATTACTTCTAATACGGTTGATACCTGTCCTTCAGTAGTCTGTATTCTTGAAAAGTCTGTAGGGTTATTATGTGTGTATCTGTATTTTAAATTTCTATAAACTCTACTCTGTCAATCTCCCTTGATTTTGAAAAAATTTAACATCATGTTTTAAAGTTATACTCATGTTGCTGTACATCCGCCTAGTTCTTTGCTTCTAACAGTTGCCTGGGATTCCAGAGCATGCCTCCACACCACTCTTTGACCCCTTCCCTAGTGACACCTCCCTTGGGTCATTTCCAACTCCCTGATGCCACAATCAGTGCTGTTGAGAGTCACATCTCCTGAGATAAGATACTTGAATTATAGGCAGTAACTTGATGCCTTTAAGGCATTTTCAGAGTTGAAACTACAAAACCTGCTGGAACAGGAAGCAAAGCTTCCAGCACAATAGTACTCAACAGCGTGCTGTGGTTCTCCTTAGGTCAGAAGACATTAGGCAGTATCTGGAAACATTTTTGATCGTCATGACTGGCATCTAGTGGGTAAAGGCTAAGGATGCTGCAATCCAAGACAGCTCCCTACAACGAAGAATTAGTCGATCTGAAATGTCAATAACACTGAGATTGAGAAATCTTATTATAGCAGAATTATTTTTAGTGCTGCAAGTGTATTTCTTTTACACATTCTTTGAGTCTTGATCCGGATTGCTTTTCTTGTTTCTGCTTCCTCGCTATTCTGTTACACTGACATTCCTTTCCTCATTTGTCCTCTTTTATTTCTTGGCTCTCACTTCTGTTCTCTCTTGTTCTTTTGTGGCCACCTGTTTTGATTGGGATCAGTTCTTGGCAACTTCTTTCTGCATACCTGCAGCCAGGTTCTGTTGAATGGCTTGATGTGACTTCCCATCCCAATTCTGCCTACTTCTTAATATAATGCAGTAATATTTCTTGGTATAAATCAATAACTTAATATTCTGATTCATACATCTGTGGAAGAGATGTTAGTTACCAAAAAATCTCCATTCTCCACTTTACCCTACTAATAGAACACCAATTTTATTCCAGGTGAAATTAATAAGATATTAAATATCAAGGCTGTCTTTTCAGTTATTTGGGCCATGTAAGTGATAATTGTTGGGTGGATCTTCCAAAATGTTCCTTAAAGAGCAGACCAATAACTACCATGCCTTTTTTTCCCTTTCTCTTTTTTTTTTTTTTTAAGATTTTATTTATTTATTTGACAGAGAGAGAGACAGCCAGCGAGAGAGGGGACACAAGCAGGGGGAGTGGGAGAGGAAGAAGCAGGCTCACGGCAGAGGAGCCTGATGTGGGGCTCGATCCCATAACGCCGGGATCACGCCCTGAGCCGAAGGCAGACGCTTAACGACTGAGCCACCCAGGCGCCCCTTTTTCCCTTTCTCTTTACCTCTTCCTTATTTCTTTCTATAATATGGACATAATTATTGGAGCTCCAGCAGCGATCTTGCATAATGAGAAAACCTTGATGGTAGAAGTCAATGGTAAGAATAGTGGAGTAGAGACAGAGTTTGCGTCCATGATGATAGTGCAACCACTACCACAGCCCTATTTCTCACCTCTGGAATTACTATATGTAAGAAAGAAACAGCACTGAATCTTATTTAATGATAGCATGTGCTTAGCTCATGTGGACTCCCCCCCCTCTAACCCTCCCGCTGGATAGAGGGGTGATTTCAGGATGCTAGCAAAATGAAGTTTGAACCTAGAAAGCTAAGACCGTGCTGGACTCATGAAAGTAAATTCTCCTCTCTGAAGCCTCCCACCTCTCTGCTACTTTTCCCAGGTGATAGACTTTGACCTCACCTGCCTTCATGCTTCAAGATTCACACCATCATAAGCATTCAATGTGAACTATCCACCCATGAAACCATCTTTTCTATTTCTAGCAAAATATTATTTTAGAAGATGTTTACCACTTTCAGATATTGTTTACTTGGAAACATTAGCAAGAAGCGATGCCTCATGATCTGGAAAGGACACTGACCTTCAAACCTGGAGAAGGCACCAAATTTCCAAGGTGACCAAGAAAAGAGTCAAGAATCATTACTGATTTAAAAAAAAAAAAAAAAAACATTTCAGGGGAAAAACTTCTTTTTTTTTTTTTCTTAGATTCCATCCCAAAATGGTTTGCATTTTTTGTGAAGGTTAAGGAGGTTTTGCCATTATAGGTCATGGAGGGCCAATATGAAGGTGACAATGAGCTCTTGCTCAATTATGATGTTATTTTTATGAGGCTGGAGGAACAATTGCATTAGCAGTATCCTTCTCATCCATAGATATCAAGAGTTAGTATTTTGACTGGATGACTAACCTAAGGATGTTTCGAACACTGTAAGATGGATGTGACAATAATCCTTCTTAGAGTACTACAAATGCTAAAGTGGAATCAACTTCATGGATTTGGAAACACCAGTACAACTGTCTCAGAATAGGAAATCCACTTATTCATATAAAGATCATGCTAGATCAACATTGCAAGGTGTTACAGGAGCTGGTGAGGCTGGGATTCGCTGTTTCTAGTCTGTGGTATTTCTAGGTTATAGCCTTGGGGGACACTCAGAAGACATTGCTATCTGAATGAATTAGTGCCAAGTCATGTGCATTTACCCGGTACCCAGAGGAGCTTTATGAAAGCCTTACCAGTGTCTTTGTGTGTGTGTGTGTGTGTGTGTGTGTGTGTGTGTGTGTGTGTAACATAATCTGACAGAAGGCATGAGAGAAGTTAGAGCTAACTCCTGAGGCAAAGCTTGAAGATGGAAACCATCAGGACATAACCAATAGCATATTATTCGGGAATACAAGTGTATATAGCTATTTTTTGGATGGATAACCTTAAATCTTTCAGTCTCTTCGGACAATTTTAATCCTCAAGCTTTAATTAGATTTCCTTGAACCCCAACCCTGTGGTCCTTCCCAATATCTCCAGTGATCTCAGAGGATTTGTCTTCCTGATTCAACTTAGTTTTGCGTTCTGACTTCTCAGTTATACCTTCTCTGTTGTGAATTTTTTGTACAGCTTCTTTACACTCAGCATCACCAAGCTGGACAATTATCTACATTTTTCAAAGTACAAGGACGAATGGCATAAATATTCACCTTCCTGCAGGGAAACTGAGATAAAAGTGGTTAAGTAGTTTGCCCAAAGTCACCCATCTAGTAAGTTAGAAAGAAGACTGCAGCATGGGTCACATGGTCAGGGAACTTACAGTCTTGTGACAAGGCAAATGATGACCATACAAAGAGGTAAGAAGAGGTAATGGAGGCAGGGAGGGGGCTGTGGAGTTGCTCTGTCTGGAGAGCAGGAATACCCTCAGACAGGGAAGACTGCATTACTCTGGAGTCAAGACCTGAAAGATAAATAAGCCCTCAAAAGTTGAGGGGAGGGCAGGAGGGAGGAAATGTGAGAACAAAACCCCGGATGCAGGACAGTATGGTGGAGAGTGTAGTGGCATCCTCGATCACCAGGTATATAGGAAGGAGCAGAGGCAGATAAAAGGCTGATTAGATAGAAATATGCTATGCTGAGGAGTTTAGGTTTTATTCCATGGGCAACCGGAGGCCATTGAAGGAGTTTGAACAGGAGAGGGGCATGATTGGATGTGTAGGTTAAGCTATTTAAATGAGTTCTCTGCCCACTGGCAGCATCCTTATTCCCCACTGAAGCCTATCGACTGATGGGCTATTAAACATGGGTCTTTGTAGTCAAGAACTGTCCAGCATAAGGTGACTCACCGTAAGAGTAAGCACTGTTTCTGGCATGACATCATTTCCTCTCCAAGTGCAGGAAAGCCACAGAATTTTTCTCCATCAAATCTCTGGGTGTTTTGCTATCACAAGTCAGAAAAAGATAGTTTCACATTCTTTCCAACTTCATCTCCAGCTTTCCAATGGAAACAGAATTACAGTCCATGGAAGAAAATGATCACCCTGACCAATCCATAGGCCCTTTATTACATGTGATGCTGGCCTCAGGCAAGCCTCCATGACCTACCCACTCAGTTTTCCATTTCTTTTTCTTAAGATCCTGGGGGCCTAAACCAGCAACCACTTCCCTCCATTGCAGGTGGCTTGAAAATGAGGTTACTCACTCACCCTATAGCAGTTAAAGGCATAACGTGCTCTTGAGAGAGACTCTCTCTGGTTCTGAAAAATAATGCTCTTTTCAATATGGTGAAAGTGCTCTCTTATAATTTATTTAAGATGTCATAAAGTTTCTGCCAACCCTGCCCTTTCAAACTCCAGCCTCAAATTCTAAACTGGAGCACTGAGCAGCAATTATCTTAAAATTCTCCTAATCATTCTGCCATAAGTAACCTTTCCCCAAACAGTCTAATAGCATGAGTGTTTTCCTTCAAAGGAAATGTTCCAAACTTCATTTTTAATATTTTTTCCCAAGACAGTTGAAACTATCTGAAATGTACACAAGACTTATAAAATGGCAATACAATAACCTTAGTAAGACTTTAAACTCATATCGAGTTTCTGAAGTCGTAGTTCTCCTTCAGGACAGGCCTGAGGCAAAATGATACCGTAAGAAATAGTTGCACGTACTCTGTTGGCAAAATTTCTCTCAAGAATGTCTGCTTTTGGATTTTATACCTCAGTGTGCCTATACTACCTCTCCCAGAGTAATTTTTATTTTGAGACTGATTGCTGTATCACAGGGTCCAGATATACCCTGAGACTTGGATGAATCTGAGTGGTAGGGTCGTGTGAATCATGTCGCTCTTTAATGAAACCGTTACATGTCTACTAATTAACCTAGGGAATAAGATGTCTCTAGAAAAAATAACTCTTGAATTTACAAATTGCCTTTAGACTCATAGAGATAGACCTGATGGACTTGGGGGCCAGGGAGCCTGATATTAGTGATCATATGATAACATATGTGTATGATGATTTGATTCCTATTTACTTCTTCCACTAGACTGTATGCTCCATGATAGTGAGGCCATGTCTGTTTTTTCTCATCACTGTATTTCCCACGGACAGCACAAGGCACATAAGGGTAAATCAGTATGGGAGGGGGGAGAATAGAATGGTCTGGAAGCTACTTGAGAGGCACATACATGTGCACATGATACAGACATAGACATAGAGGTAAGAGAATGAGTGCCTTCGTCATTTCAGGCTGCACTGACAAAGTGTCACAGACCGGGTGGCTTAACAACAGACATTTATTTTTCACACTTCTGAAAGCTGAAAGAGAAGATCAAGGTCTGAGTTGATTTGGTTCCTGGTGAGACCTTTCTTCTTGGCTTGCAGATGGTCTCCCTCTCTTGCTGTGTCCTCATATGATGGAGGGAGAGGAGGGGAAGGAAAGAGGGAGGGAGAGAGACAGAGGAGAGGAGAGGAGAAGAGAGGAGAAGAGAGGAGAGGAGAAAAGAGGAGAAGAGAGGAGAGGAGAGGAGGGGGAGAGGGGAGGAGAGGAGAGGAGAGGAGAAGAGAGGAATCTCTTCCTCTTCTCATAAGGCCAATAGTCCTGTTGGGTTAGGGTCCTGCCCTTATGACCTCATTTACCCTTAATTAACTCCTAAGGACTCTGTCTCAAGATTCAGTCACATTGGGGATTAGGGATTCAACGTAAGAATTCTGGGGAGACACAAGCCCATACAGTGGGTTTCAGAGACAGAAGGACTTGAGGTAAAATAACAGTGATTTACTTATAATCTGTACAGTCTCGGGCAGTTTAAAGTTTCTGAATCTCAGTTTCCTTATAAAAAATTGAATATAAATAATACTTACCTGAAAGTTTATGAAAACAATAACTAATATAAATATAACGCTTGACTCAGGGCTTACTCAAGGCAGGAACCCAATAAATAGTGTCTCTCTTTTTTGTCCCCGTGAGGCTCTCTTGGAGCTGGCCTCAGATGGGACTGAGACATATGTGGCAAACACTGGTGGGGTGGGATGTCCAGAAGCCTCTGTACATGGGGATCCTTGACAAAAGAAGAATCTGGGCTCAAGAAACCTGACTGTTATATATCACCTGCTTATCATACAAGTGAGAATATAGGTGAAATGAATTTGAACGACAACTAGTCCCTTAGATCTGTCTGAGCCCTCATTTGACTTGTGCCCAAGTGCTATGGTGACTGGAAGCAGGGACAAAGACCCCAGTAAAAATGATTAGCAATTTCACTATAAGGCCTGTGTAGAGAATATTAATAGCCTTATTTGGGTATTTCTGTAAAAGAATGAAGAGAGAGAGGTTGAAAAGAAAGAGACAGAGAAATTCCTTTTTATAACACAATAGGACAAAGGGCTAGTCTGGAATCTTGAGTTCTCTGTTGTCCCAGCTGTGGCCAGAGATGAAAGTGTCCTATGAATATCTGATGAGAAAAGTGGTGCCTGTCTGACCAGAAGAAATACTTCAGAATTTGTGTCCAGACAGGAGCAGATATTTTCCAGAGCATGTCTCCTAGCTTCTTTGCAGGTAGATTGAGTCAAACGGAGCAGAGAAGGGCCAAAAGATGAAGTGATCTGGAAGATTACTGTTAATTTGACTACTTTGGGCTGATAACTGCCTGGTATTTGTATTGATTATTTAGCGAGGTACACAGGAAAGAAAGCTGGACCTGCAACCGGAAATCCCACCTCAAGCAAACCCCATTATGTTACTTATCAAGTATATAATCCCTTTCTAATGTAAGTTTTATCTTCCTTATGTGTAATATGATGATCGTCACATTACCCTGCAGGATGATTTTATAGAGTGAGTGACGTAAAGTATCAAGTACTTGGTACCGAGTAGAGAGTGAGCATGTTTAGCGAATTGGGTTGCCTGGGCAGAAGACTCAGAATGTTGTCAGCTCTGCCATCAACTATTTTGTCCATCCTAGCAAGTGTTTAATTATTGTTGACGGACTGGATTTTGCCGTCACGCAATGTCAATCTTAACAATTATCTGATCCATTTCTACTTTGCCTAGGCATCAAATGTTCTATTTTTTTTTAAATTTGCTTTGTAATTCATTGGTAATAGGCATTGGTTGTTTGATTACAACCTCATTGCTGAGGCAGCGTTTTGAGTGAACTCCCATATAGTCCTGGGAAGTCGGAGTCCTTTTGGACTTCATGCTGCATCAAACCAGTGAGACTGTTTCTGAAGTGTTATTTTCCAGAAGAACTCTGGCTCCAACTTTTCCAGAGCAAGCTGGGGACATTGGTCAATCCATTTAAAAACTCTTTTCAGCCAAATTCTTAATTTGTAAAAGGGAAGGTATTGAGATTGAGAAGATGAGTTTAACACAAAATGTAGTGACTCAGTGCTCAGGGCAGTTGGTCCTGAAGAGAATTTGGTGGATTTACCCTGAATTAGATCCTTCAACTATAGCAAATGTCAAGCTTAAAATAGAGTAAGTTAGAAGAAATGAATTGGCACCTTGCATTATTTTTCTATCTTGTATGTTCTCTCTAAAGAAGTAAGAGGACTTAACCTGGCATTCTTCGCAAGGTCTGAGCTCTCCTTGTCTCCAAAGGAGAATTAACAGACTTTCATGAAAGACAGAGTTTCAGGCACACCAGAGTTGACCCGAAGAGAGAGAGAGAACTCTGCTGGTACTTTGTATTCTCAGTGGGGGAATTGCTCTACCCAAGGGTTTGATGCCTCAAACACTGAGAAGGAAAACAGAAGGGTTGCAGGCGACCCAATGAAGGAAGGCTGAGACACAGCACCCTGGAGGTGACCTTGATGTGAATGTCTGCCTGTGGGTATGAGGGATGGCCACTAGGCTCCGCAAATTCTTCCCTGGTGATGCTTAGTGCGGAAGGTGGTGGGGCCACAGACCTTGGAAAGCATTTTGTAGGACTTGTTAGAGAGCATCCCCACCATCGACATGGTAGACTAAGTAGATGCCTCATTCTTACCTTTGCAGGTTTAAGTTCTAATATAAGGGATGTGAGGGTGACGAAACCATAAAAATACATGATATTGAACATTGTGCTGACGTTGATCAACAGTTGCAGGATTTTATACATGTTGCTAATCCATTTCATTCTGAGATAAAAAAATTACTCCTTCAGTAAGTCATTTACATGCCTGAATGGGAACCACTCATGAAACATTTATCGTTTCGTGGATGGGAAAGTTTTCTTAAAAACATAAAATGAGCAAAATGTCAAATCAGCATATTAAAAATTTAGGAACAGCCTAAATATCCATTAGTAGAGAATGGATAAACTTAAAGTTTTACTAGAACAGAATTGAATGCTAGTACTTTTCAAACTTTGGAGTGCATCTAAGCCACACACAGATCTTGTTAAAATGTAGATTCTGATTCTGTAGATCTGGGGCGGCTCCTAAGATTCTGAATTTCTAACAGACTCCCAAGTGACACAACGCTGCTGATCCACAGATACTAACTGGAGTAGGAAGTTTCTACCAAAAGTTAACAGGCACCAGAGCCACACCTGCCTGGATATATAAATCTCAAAAGTATAACTTTGAGGCAAAGAACTACATTGCAGAAGGATATGTAGGATAAGATATAATTTACATAAAATTTAAATAGCGTAACTGTATTTTTATTGATGTGTGATGCATGGGTAGTGAAAGAGTAAAAACAAGCAAATGACAATAAAATTCAATTCGTAATAGTGGCTATTGGGGGGAGTGAATAGAGAAGATGCAGAAATTATAGGAGGCTTTCATATGATCTACAGTGTCTGTTTCCTAAACTTGGTGGTGGGTACAAAGGTGTTTGTAACATTATTTTCTATATTTTTGTATATCAACATTAGGATTTAAGTGTGTGTGTATGTACGTATGCATGTGAGCATGTGTTATTTCAGTGGTCTAACGGATTTTGTATTAAAATTTGAGCCTTTTTCCTTGTGATCTTTTTCCTTATGATCTCTTCAACTAAAGATACAGTTGAAGAATAATCACAACTGAGTTTATTCCTTGGAGACATGGAAAATGGGTAAAGAACCATCAATAGTGCTATATTTGGAAAAGGAAAACAAAATTTATTTAAGAAAAAATATATTTTCTTAAGTATCTTTAGCAGAGGTGTCTATTTTTTCCATGATAATTCTACACATACTTCATTGTTAACATTTAAAATTTCTCAAAAAATAGATGTTACCATTCTGGTAAAAGAGAAGCTTCTATAAAGCGTTTTATTTAAAAACAGCTGATATTTTTTCATTAGCCACATGTAACATTGACGTACTTACAAAGAAACGTTTTCTGTTTAGTTATTATATCTTTGGTTAAAATTAGTTTTAATTTTTTTTCTAAAGGAAATTAAGGAAGGACTAGCGATTTCAGTGAGTAAAAATAAATGTTACAACTATTAAAAATGATTAGATCTACAAGAGGTAAAAATGAACAAAAGATAAAAATAGAATGCTCATAAAAGGAGAAATACAATGAATATATAAATATCTAGAATTATGTTCAAGTTCACTGGGTTTGAAAAAAGTACATAATAAAACAACCATGAATGATGCTTTTTGCCCTTCTAATTATCAAAAAAATTTTATTATTTTTTTTAAAAACTGCAATATTTAATTCTTTTGAGGATGTGGTAATGCAAACACTTTTGTTATTTGTAGTAGAGTAAATTATAACAATTTGGGGCACTATTTGGCGATACGTGCCTAGAATTTTAAAAAATGTTCATATTACCAACTGAAGAATCTCTTAAGAATTTTATCTGAAATTCAAGAAAATATGTGTAACTCTTTTATCACAATTTTATATATAGTATGTATATATACTATATATATATTGAAAATTTTATATATGGTATATATACTATAGATATAGTGTATATATAGTGAAATTTTTTGAAATAACCTATGTCAGTTTGGATCCTATAGGACAAGGATGTGCAGATGAGAATATACATGTAAGAAATACATTGGATGAAACTCCTGTGAAAGATAAAGAAAGGGGAATGGGAGATGGAAGAGCCCTCAGACTGAGATACAGTTCTGACACCTGTGAAGGGAGAGGAGGGACAAAGGACTGGATAGCATGAGCCTCAGACTGGAGTGTAGTTCTTAGAAAATCCTGGCTATAAAGATGGGGGTCCTTGAAGAAAGGCTGTAGGATTCTTGCTTTGAGTAGGAATATCCTGGCTCTAGTGCCCACTCTTTGCTCTGTCATTGGCTGGGAACAGCTCTGGAGAACCCCGGCCTTGGTGTGAACACCATGGCAGAGCTGAAGGAACAGAAGCTGGGGCTGTCTGTTAACTATACTAACTGCTGCAGCTCCTCTTGGAGGAGATCTGAGCAGTACAGCTCCATGATGGCGTACAGCCAATATGTCTAGAAGATAAAGTTTTAAGGTCAGCTACACTATTCGTCAGGGTAGTCTTGATGATGTAACAACCAACCACCAGCATGAGAGAATACAATAAAGTTCTAATTCTTGCTCATATCACAGTTCCATCAGGTATTGGGTAAATGGCCTTTTGTGTAGTGATTCAACAATGCAGATCTTTTCATCTTCTATGATTCCTGAGTCTTCAACTTGATCTTTGTGTCCAGCTGAGGGAATAAGGAAGAGAGCACACAAGGAATTATGTGGAAGAGGTTAGGGACAGGCTTAGCGGTGACCAACATCACTCTCATCTATGTTCCATTGACTAGAATATCGTGGATCTAAGTGCAAGGACAGCTGGGTTTGAAGAGAAGCACATGGATGCTGGTGCTAAGTGGACTCATATCCTGCCACGTCATGATGAATCCATTCAGTAGAATATTAGCCAGATATTTACAAGTGCCTTTAAAACTGATTCTTAATTTTATTGAAAGCTATAGGTAAATTTAATAAGGCTTTAAAACTATATAATAAAACTGGATAGATAGATGATAGGTAGATAGATAGATAGAAGATAAATAGACAGATATAGATATATCAACCATAGAAAACAACCTGAATCTATGAAGAGAAATAATTCAAGAAAGAAATTTTCTAGAATATTAGCATAATTGTTTTAGAATGTGCCATTGTGGGAGTTTTCTTTTTCTAATTTATATTTATTATTGTTTTTAAAATAGAAAAAGTTGATATTTTTTAATGGCAAGAAAAACTAAATCATCTTAAATGTTTATTATTTTTCCAAGCATTTTACTCTACCTTCCTATAAATTGCTATTTTATATTTACAAACAGAATCTATAATGAACGATGTGAAAGAATTAACTCTGGGCTGCTAATAGTAATTACCTAAAGATTGGGCTGGGAATGAGAAAGAATGACCTGAGTAAAAAGAAACAAAAATATTCTTGCATAAGAAATAATTTCTAAAAGGAATATACCCTGCAGACATTTAGGACAGAATTTTTGTGTAAATTAAAGTTTAAATTTTAGGACATAATATTGTTTTGTTTTTGAAAAACATGTTTTATGTCATTTAAAAATTAAAGTTAAATCACTGATTTTTGCATATTTAACTCTTCCAACTTAAGGAACTTCCACGTTGTTATCATGGGGTAATTTTGTTTTGATCCACTGAAAGTTCTGTATTTGGCCCCCGTCCTCCACCTCTGGCCTGCCTCTGTTCTCAGTAAGGCAGCTGATGTCACCCACTACTAAGGCTCTGGCTTCCTCCAAAGCCACATTCTCTCCGGGAGGTTGGTGCTGATTAACTCAACGACGGCTTTAATGTCAGTCACCACTGCGCCTGTAAGCCGTTCCTGATTAAGTAGGATTCATGCCACATATGGAGTGAAACTAGTATTTTAAAACGAAGCAAAACAGCACACACACAACCTTCAAAAACAGAGGGGCTGACACATTTTACAGTATATTTCTCTCCAAAACATCTTGATATGAAGTAAACAAATGGTCAATTTAGTTCCCTTTTCAAAACCAATCAGCCATTTCCAAAATAAATTAATCAGACTCTAGGGGTCTCCATTCTATGGCGATGTTTACTTCTCTTCGTTGGCTTCAGTCTTGGAGTCCAGATGGGACTAACACCAGCTAAACTTTCTTTTTGATTGGTTTGGGGTTGCTGTAGCAGCTGGGGGCAATCTCTGGTGAATTTGGTTGATATGATTTCTGCCCCTCAAATGAAGAGGCTCATTTATCCTTAACCCTGAATCTCTGATAAATCTACTTATTTCCCATATACAAATATTAGTAGCAAGTTGGCATAGAATTTTAACCATTGCTATCTATTTGATGAAACCTCAACATAATCATCATTATCTGAGCCAATTTTGTACTGATGACTAGAGTGGATGCTGATAGGGAATAATGGAAATAAATTAGGAGTTGCCCATTTGCTGAAAATAGCCATGTGTAGCGCACTTGCTTCATAACACGCTAGCCTGACTTTTTTTGTGTTGAAAAGGAATATTCTAGATTCCTTCAGAAGCTGTAGAAATACCATAGCTAACAGACGTTCTCTGGAATGAACCTTGATACTATCGTGCAACTCAGACTAGTCACTCTTTGGTGGCAGTTCTTAGATTTTGGGGCCCAGATTATGATGAACAGTCTTATCAGGTGATTTTGTGTGAACTTAATGCATCTGTGAGACCTGACATGCCTATGAGTTGTGAACTTCGGATTTTGGATATGCAGAACAACTTGGCTTATTAATACCCACAGTTCCAAACAGGGGTGTTAGATGAGCTATTGCTGATGATTCTTAAATATGTCCTTTTTTTTTTTTCAATCTTCTACTTTCAGTTGTTATTTATTTTACTCTCTGCTGCCCAATTTAGAGACCCAGATATCTGACCCACACAGATGATGATGTAGAAATATTCTGCTCTTTTTATCCTTGCCTTGCAGGTAAACTGTTATCTAAGTTAACACTGGGAAAATAAAGTCTTTCCGATTCATTCAACACTTGCTTAGATTTTTATCAACATGTTTACAGGATTGTTACCGCAGTGTAATTAATAATATGCTCTCATCTCCATGTTATTTGCTTTGATCTCTTGCTGACTCTTAGCACTTCTTTTTTCCTGTAATACGCTGAAGCAGCAGAGGCGAGTAACACCAGGCATGGGTGTGTGTAAGTACAACCAGAAGAGAAAGGCTGATTTGGTCTTCCACCAAACAACTAACTTCTTCATACTTGAATGGTTTTTAATATAGCAATTCTTTAAACTGTTTCCATATTTAGTTTCAATGTTAAGTCCTGCCTTGCAGTAATACTTTTTATTTCAACGGAGTTTATCCTCCCTAGTTCTCCCCATGTTGGAATGATTACGGTGCTGAGCGCTGGATCTCCCCACCATCTGTGGGAAAAGTGCAGCCTTAACCAGCTGTCTCCCTCCTCATGAGTTTGAGTCCAGCTGGACGTGGTGCAGGAAGGAAGACCATTGTGGCATTTCCGCGCTATACCACCTTTGCAGAGAGCCAGGTACACAAAGATCTATTGTGATTTGAGGATGGCTGCTCCCACAACGCATAGTTCTCCCATGCCCATCTTCTTCATTCTGGAGTTTACTCATTGGTCCCCTGTGAGAATAATTGTAGAGGTCTGAGAAAATTAATAGGCTGAATGCTGGTAAACTCTTTGAAGATGAGAAGTACTTTATAAGTGCTAATTATAATTTGTTTAAATATTTTAATTTTTTTATTATGTGAAATGTTATCTATGGAATTTTTGTTGACAAGTTAAATGTGCTGAAACATCTTTGCTTTGAGGCAAGACAAAGTGGTTTAAGCCAAAATATTGATTCCAAAATTTTTCTTTTTTGACTGTTGGCTGAAAACCAAACTCAGTCCAACCAAACTAAAAAAGCCAAGCCAAACCATCCAATCAGTAATGTCCTATCAATAGCCAATATATCTTATTATTTCACCATAGAATGAGGTAATTTTATGTGCTTAATATTATGGGTTCAGAAGTTACAGAAACTGGGTACATATTCAAACTTTGCCAATTACTAGCTGTGAAATATTGGGCAGTTATTTAATCTCTTGAGATGTCAGCTTTTTCATCTGTAAAATGGGATGTTGGGAAGGCTAAGTTCTATAATGGGTTTGTAAAACAGTGGCCCATTGAAAATAAGTCCTTGATTCGTCTGTTTGGGGTGCGATAAGAAAAATGCCATAGACTGGATGTCTTAAACAACAGATACTTATTTCTCATGTTTCTGGAGGCTAGGAAGTCCAAGGTCAAGGTGCCGGAAAATTTGGTGTTTGGTAAGACCCTGTGTTCTGGTTCATAATTGGCCATATTCTTGATGTGTCCTCACATGGCAGAAGTAGCAAGGGAGTTCTCTGGTGTCTCTTTTACGAGGACACAAATCCCATCAATGAAAGCTCCACCATCATGACCTAATCACCTCTCAAAGGTTTTACCACCAAACACCATCACATTGGGGGTTAGGATTTCAACATGTAGAGTAGGAGGAGGGGAGACACAAACATTCAGTCCATAATAATGCTCAATGAATACTAGGACTCAGGAGTTGTAAAGCACTGACATTCAGCCAGTGTTTCAGTATCTTATTTTTCCAAACCCACGACCTATGCCAGCACCTGGACTGATTGGTGATGTCTGAACCTAATTAATTGGTGTCCTTGGTGTACTGGTGGTTGAACTACATAGTTAGTAGTATGTTGTTATTAGACTATTTCAAAGCTGGGGGGGGGGAGCCTTTGTATTCTCTAACTCCCAACACTTCAAATTCTACTTCTCTCACCCTTTTACCATCTCCCAATAAAAACAAAGTAATGACGCAAAAAATCCAGTCCAAACAGTGAAATGCTCCTTTTGGAGACCATTTTATTGATGTGTTGTCTAAAGAAAAAATGTAAAATGCAAACAATAGCAAGAGTCCACTGTTGGTTTTAGAAAATCTTACACTATTATACTCTTAGTTACTTAATGTTTGACTGGGTGCCTGCTGAGTGCTTCCCATTGTTATGTCTCTCTCCCTCCCTCCCTCCCTCCCTCCTTCCTTCTCCCCCACTCCCACCCCCACCCCTCCAGTCTGTAGAGAAGGTGGCATCGCCTTGTTGAGCCACTGACTTGCTATGTGACTCTGGCCTCTTCAGAACTTCTGCGGTCCTCCGTTTTCTCTACTCTTTTGGTAGCATGATACATTAAGTGGTAACTATTGGGTATTCATAATGATGTTATTTTAGCCAAATATATAAGAATTCCTAATTCTAGACTAGAATTTAACCAGGCCCAAAGAGAGGTCTGGCCCTTGCCCTTGACTAGTGGAGGTTATCTCTAGGTCCTTGGAATGTCCTGTCTAATAAGAGTGTCTTCGTTTACCTGGGGGTTTTGAGCCATGTCAGAAAGTCTAAAATGTGATTTATGGTAGTGACTTTGGGTCCTACAGTATTAGCTTGCTCTATAAAGAGACTAGAGACTAATGTCAGCTATGTGGCAGTTCATGGAGCCCCAATAAAGACACCAGAGCTTAGGTAAGCTTTACTGGTTGACAAAGCTCTGTGCATACTGTCATATGTCATTGCCAGGAGGAGATAATACTGGCCATGACTCCACAGGGGGAGGACAACTAGAAGTTCAATGTGTGCAACCTCCTGGACTCTGCTCCATGCGTCTCTTCCCCTGGCTGGTTTTAATTTGCATTCTTTAGCTTAGAGTAAACTGTAGCTGTGACTATGATAGCTTTCAGTAAGTTCTGTGAGTCCTTCTAGTGAATTATTGAAATGAAGGGCTGTCTTGAGGACCTCTGAACTTCGAGTTAGTGTCAGTAGTGAGGGTAGCCTTGTGGACTGTGCTCCTAACTTTGTACTACCACATAGAGTTTTGTTGAAGGTTGATTTAGATTATATATGTTAAAGCACTGAGAATAGGGCCTGGTACAGAGTAAACCTAAATAAAGCTCCTCCTCCTCCTCCTCTTCTTCTTCTTCTTTATTATTATTATTATTATTATTATTATTATTATTATTTATATCTTCTGAAGTAATACCATGCTGGAAATATAGGACCTGAGAAGTTACTCTACCAGGGTTGCCAAATGTAGTAAATAAAACTACAGAATATACTTCTACTAAAAAAAAATTTTTATTGGTGCACCTAGGTGGCTCAGTGGGTTGAGTGTCCGACTCTTGATTTTGGCTCAGGTCGTGATCTCAGGGTTGTGAGTTTGAGCCCCAAGTCAGGCTCAGTGCCCAGCATGGAGTCTGCTTAAGACTCTCTCTCCCTCTCTTTGTGCCCCTCCCTGCCACACTCTCTCTCTGTCTCAAATAAATAAATCTAAAAAAAAATTTTTTTTTTTGTTAATCTGAAATTCAAATTTAACTGGGCTTCTTATATTTTATCTGGCAACACAAGACATAGCCCAACATGTTCATTTTCTAGATAAAGAAGCTATGTTCACAGAGGTTAAACATGCCAGTATCCATAGTTAGAATATAGTTTTTCTGGGATAAGGATGCAGATCTTTTGATTCCTAGGTCTTTAGGAAATAAACATAAAATACGCTGTGGGTAGAAGAGAAATCCCTTGAAAAGAAGACTAATAAGGGAATGTAAAAGCTAGTGACGTATACTGAGGGGTTGTAAGTCTGCACACCTACAGCCACTCAATCCAGGAATCCTAAGCGGTCTCCTGGGTTCTATCTAGAGAGTAAGTACTTGACAGAGAAATTTAAATTTTATATGTTAGAACAGGCCATTTTAAATCTATTCTGAGGGTAACTCTAATCAATGCCTTGATACTATAAATATTTTCCTTGTCTGCTTGAAGGAAGTTGGTATTTTCTGGGTATATAGCACATGTACTTAGAATATTACTGATGCTATTCCTTTATGCTTGTTTAGTTCTTTACAATTTATAAGGCATTGGTACTTCCATCTTCACAATAATTTGAAGGGTAGACTGAGCAGATAGCAGAATCTCCATTTTACAAATAAGTAAGCTGGGGCTCAAAGAGTTTTTGGCATGTCCAGGTTCACTGGCTCATACACTTAGGAGAAGGTATGAGATCTTCCAACACATGGTCCAGGGATTTCTTCACTATTCATCAGTTCATGATTCTACATGTGCAGAGCTGGACTGTAAATGAATTAGAGAACCATTTCCTTCTGTATTAGGCTGCTCTTATAACCATAACAAAATATCATACACTAGGTGGCTTAGATTACAGAAATTTACTTTCTTAAAATTCTGGATGCTGGAAATGCAAGATAAAAGTGCCAATAGGATTCATCTCTGGTGAGGGACCTCTTCCTGGCTTATAGATGGCTACCTTCTTGCTATGTCTTCATGTAGCCTCTTCTCTGTCCACTCACAGAGGAAAAAAGAGAGAAAGATATCTCTGGTGACTCTCCTTCTTAGAAGGACTTCAGTCCTATAATATTGGGGCTCCACCCTTATGAGCAAATTTAACTTTAATTACCTCCTTAAAGGCCCTATCCCCAAATACAGTCACATTGGAACTCAGGGCTTCAACATGTGAATGGGGGTAGGTGCACAATTCAGTCCCAAACACCTTTGTGTGCTGAGTTCACTGTTAATGCCAAGTGATGTAATGGGAAAGAGTGAGATTTTTACATGAGACTGATGAGACCCACTCCTACCTTCACCCCACTACGCCAGGCAATGTAACCTCTGTGAGCCTCAGTAATAACAACATCTAATAGGGCTATTGTGTGCATGAACGTGAAACAATGTTGGTAAAGTGTCCAACTATATAAATACATAAACTGTTCAAAAGTTAATTCCCCTGTCCCTTTTAATGTTACTAATAAGGAATAAAATGAAATATTGATTCACTTGTCTTGATCTATATATTTGATTTTGGGGAGGAGGATGTGAGGTTCAATCCAGTTCTTAAATAATGCTTTTTTCTGCATTGTTTTCACAGCTTCCTCATTTTCAAACAGAATTTGCTTTTATACCATATTTTTATGGTCTAAACATTCATGTTTTAGTCGAAGGATCCCTGTAAAATTCTTGTCCATGGGTGGTCTGAAACTGAGTGTTTTAGATGAAACTGTTTATTTTGCAGATAATTCAGTAACAATCTTGCTTTGAGTCTCCTACCCTGGATAGTATTACATTTTACAAACATATGAGTGAAACATGCTGATGTTAGAAACAAGGACGCGTTCATTCAGAACAAACACGACCTTCCCAAACCGTGAGGATCAACTACAGACTTGTCTATACAATTCGTCTGACTAATGTCTACAGCACAATTGGCTACAGAAATTGTTTGAATCATCAACAGAGAAGTACACAGTGCTTATTTTACAGTGTGCCACAATTTAGTTTTTGTGTTGGGAAGAATGGCAGCACCACTTTGACCACGTTGAAAGCAAAGCCATTTGATTTGGACTGATGGTTTGAAGAGTCTTCAACTTGATTTTGGACATTAAAAATTTTGAAGTATGAGAAAGGGTGGGTTCACCCCTTCAGCGTTTCATGATTTTATTACATCCCTTGCCGTACCTCCTTGGAATATTCAAGAGGAGAAGTCTAGCTTCTAGCTGCTCCTTTTGCTTACAACATTGGCTGAAGATTGAAATCACCTGAAGTTTTTGATATCCTGATGCCAAAGTCACTTAATCCAATTAAATCAGAACTTTTGGGGGTGGACATAGGTACCTGTGTTAATTGTTTAAAGTTCTCCAGGTATGTCCAATCAAGATTCAAACACCATCTTAGAAGAAAAAAAGACAAATCTTTTCGACCAGCACAGTAGTTTTCAACCAGCTGAACATTAGGTCACCTGGGGAAATAAAGAGAGACTGTCAGTGCCTGGGGGCCCACAGTAAGGTGCTCTCATTTCATTTGTTTGAGACTTTTTTCTATTAGACAACACCTTCTCTGTATTCCTATCTGGAGCTAAACCCAAAGCTGTGTGAGGTGTGAGAGCAAAAACAGTAAGATCTGTTTCTTGTCTCTGCAGATGTCTGGATGGTGCTTTGGTATACAATTCTTAGGTTCTATTGTCTTTTATTGAATGCTTTTACCTTCCACTTCCATACAAATACTCACATGGTTAGGACAAAGGAAAAGATAAATATGTACTTCCAAAAAGATGAATTGCACATATAAGAGGAACAAAAATATTTTTAAGCTAAAAATGTTTTAAAAAACACACATAAAAAATCAACAACCATTAACTTACCTTTGAGTATTTACAGACCAGGAACTATGCTAAATATTTCTTGTACATTTTCTCTCTCTTTTTTTAGATTATTTATTTATTTATTTGAGAGAGAGAAAGTAAAGAGAGAGCACATGAGTGCAGGTGGAGGAGGCAGAGGGAGAGGGAGAAGCAAGCACCCCAGTGGGCAGGGAGCCTGATGTGGGGCTTGATCCCGGGATCCCGGGATCATGACCTGAGCTGAAGGCAGACGCTTAACCAGCTAAGCCACCCAGGCATCCCATAATTCTTGTATTTAAGAATCTAAAATTATTTAAGAATAATTTTAGAATTATTTAAGAATTTATTTGAGAATCTAAAAATCTTGTGAGGTAAAGACTACCATTAACCTCATCCTTTCCATGTGAAAAACTGAAGGTTTATTTCCAAGGTCATATGCCTATTAGGTGGCAGAGTGTCAAGTCTGAAAGTTATCCTACTCGTAAGCTAACATGTTAGCCTCTCATTTTCACAGATGCTGGCAAAGACATGAGACTCCTGGGTCATAGACAAAGCACAGAGCAGGCAGCATGGGTTTCATGTTCCTTTTGGTTCCCCTTGCCCCTCAAATCCCTGGGAAATAATGTGGACACAGACCCAGGTGGTTTTAATGGGTTGCATGCAAACTTGTCCAACATTTGCCATGGATGGAGACATTATCTTTATTGTAGTGGACAGCAAATAAATATGTTCTCTGCTCAGACACACGTGGACTATTTCTGTTTTCCAAGGTTGTTCACCCTACAAAAAGCTTTGAAAAATATTCCCAAATAAAGTCTGTCAGTGCCTTAGGTGGAGGGATGTGCAGAAATGTGAGAGACCCAGGGAGAATTGTCTTCCAACGTGGAGTCAGTCCTATTTTGAGTCCAGTCTGACTTTCATCTGTATTTTTAACTACTTTTCTTTGATAAACTGGGATAAGTAATCAGAAGAGAAGGAAGAAACAGAAAGATAAAGTTCAGGGGCGCCTGGGTGGCTCAGTCGTTAACCGTCTGCCTTCAGCTCAGGGCGTGATCCCAGAGTCTTGGGATCGAGCCCCGCATCAGGCTTCTCCACTGGGAGCCTGCTTCTTCCTCTCCCACTCCCCCTGCTTGTGTTGCCTCTCTCACTGGCTGTCTCTCTCTGTGTCAAATAAATAAATAAATAAAATCTTTAAAAAAAAAAAAAGAAAGATAAAGTTCAAAAGAGTAGAGCAGGAAACTATGGAATAAATGTTGAAGTTGAGAGAGGAAATAACTAGTTCCATTTTTTATGTAAAAGTTACTGACTTAGGGATATGAATCACCTTTACCAGGAGCTAGTCTCATTTCTGTTTCCTGTTACTTTGATTTTCCTGGGATACTTGAGATTATTTCCTCACTCTCCTACTGCTGGCACCTAGAGAAGTCAATGAAAAAGGTATAGAGATTGAATGTTTTCCCTGCTAGAACATCATGCTGGGAGATGAGGTCTTAGAACTTCCTCAGGGATAGAGTGGCTTTCTTCACAGCATCAACACTGTAAATAGACATTATTATCAATACATTATTGAACCATAACCAGATTGTGGGATCCATAATTGTACTGTTACTGTGTGAAATGTCATTTTAGGCAACCAACCTTTGAACAAACTTTTGGAATATAATTCACTATAAATGGAGAGTATTTCTGTAGTATGAGTTGTTGTGCACATATTTCTTTTAAAAAGGTAAATTTTGAAACCCAATTTTCAATTGTTTTTTGAATGCAACTTGAGTAAGGTGTCATATAGCCTCTAATAACCCTTTTGTGGAAAAATTCAGCCAGGCACTAAAAGAACATATCTTAAATACAACAAGGCTGCATGCATTCTAATTTCAACTGGATAAATTACCCAAATATATTATATAATTTAAGAGTGGGATAATAAAATATAAACTGAAATGGTGCATACATTAACATGACATGAATTATATTGTTTTAAGATATAAAGTGTCTGTTCCTCAATTTATATATGAATGCAGAGGTTCAGTGAGTGCTTTGCTGGCTTCCTACCCTTATGAGAACAGCCAATAATTATCTTAATATCTCCTGAAATGATCTACAAGTAATTCAAATTGATGACAACTTGAGCAGTGCCAAACGACTTGGCAGGAAGACAGAGACTTCTTTGAACACGACCATTTATGCTGACCTGCTCTGTAACCTGATATAATGTGATTTGACTGATGCAGCATAACATTAAGCATCTAGTACAAAGTTGGGAAGCAGTACTCTCTCCAAGCCATCAACATGAGAAAAATATGACTCTGAACTGTACATGTTGAAAGGGATTCATTTTCTTCTAGCTATTTGCTAGTTTAACATGAGACCATTGAGTCTGGGTCAACTTTCTTGTGTAAATGAGCTGGACAAGGCCAGGGGAATCTGTGGTGCTTCTCCATCCAGAGGTAGTAAACTGGCCAATAGAGGACAGATAGTTGAAAGCAGAGATACCTTTTCTGCAGTGTTTTTTCTCTATGTAGTAATGGCTTGGAGAGTCTATTCCTGCATTCTAAATATCACTTTCGTTTTTAGGATCAATCTCAACTCTTTCCATTCCTAGCTTTTATTGCAGATGTAAAGATGATCCATTTATTGGCTTGAAATTATCCCTATGACATTCTTGGCCATTAGATTACTTCCCTAAATAAACCAACTTAATTTTTGTCAGGGAATAAATTGACATGGTTGTGGTGTCAGAGACAGCATGGTATCTCTTCTATCCTGTCTCTTACTTTGACAATGATGACATTTTGTGACCTTTCTATTTCAATATGTCTCGTGGATCAAACTCTTCCATTTGTTACAATCTTCTTGTCATTGACTGCCACATACTGAATTTTTTGTTCGGGAAAAAATGTTTTATTTTTGTAAAAGATAATGTCAGTATTAGGGATAAATTTTGAACAGAAGCTAATTCTTAAAACCTATTTACTAATGTCAATTAGTTATTAAATAAATATTAAGTGTAGATTAACCATGAACTAAGTGGAAGGCAACATGCTGCAAAGAGATGAATTATACATAGTCTCTACAATTAAAGAGTTTATAGCCCTGCCTGTCTCTAAAGACGTATCAGTTCTCTTTGATAAATAAATCACTTGCTCCTTTAAATTTTTTTTCAACTTTATTTATTGGTACAGATATTCAAATGCAAATTTATTGAAAGGCACATGTAGCAGACACATCTGTACTGCCCAGATCCCCATTATTTGAGTTAGCAGGCATCAGCTCCAAGCCCTGTTCTGGAACTGTCCTCAGCTGCCTCGCTTAAGAATGTGTCTCCTCCCTAGGGTATCAAGCATCCATTAACTGGGCGATGCTCATGAATGAAAGCCCAGTCCTCTCGTCTTAATTCAGGGTGACTCTGCAGGGCCATCCCAGCTCCAGATCTTCTTTTGGAATTTTTAAATAGCTGGTGTAGGTATGAGTTTCCTAAAATCGGGAATATAATCACATGAAATGCGTTAAAGACATTAATTAAGTCTGGTCCTCCCTGAAATCCTACTAAAATGACACCAAAGGAATAAATAAGATTTTTTAAAAACCACAAGGAGAAAAAAAAGAATAAAAGAGAAAACTGCAATAGACGAAAAACATAAACAAAATTTGTAAATTCTGGGAAGCTGATGGATGAGTGGTAATTGATATATCAAACTACAGGGATCTTAAATCTAAGTCTGCTAGTGGGAGAGCAAGAAGAACTAAGCCAACGTGTCCTATGGATGCTTGGAAAGACTAAAGAGCCAGTGGTATCAGGTACCGCAGGACAGGATATAAGATTGGACTGAAAAAAGGAAGATTTGATGAAAGTCTTGAAAGCATCAGACGACTAGATTCCCTTCCCAATCACACATGACTACCTTTCTCAAACCCATGAAGAAGACTGGAGTAAAATTTTCTCACTATGGATCCTAAGTGAAACAAGTTCTAAATTGAGGGATACTGAACACACCCAGGGCGCACAATGATGGGCTACAGTAAAATTGCGGGAATTACATGGAAAGCTACATACTGCACTGTGAGATGTTTATTCCATTCTTCCCCTGTTTGGTTCTTAGAATGTTCTCAGTTGGGTGATTTTCCTAGGCAAGAGGTTGGAAAATTGCTTTCTGGGGAAACTGACTAGCCTAAGAAAAAGTCCTATATACTGAATTTGGAGCCCTTGGTGAAATTGCTGGGTTTTAATTCGATCATGCTACATTAGAGCCTAGCAATTGTCAAGATTAATCATGTATATAGAGCTTCCAGTGATCATCTTAGTGCATTGTTTTTTAATGTGAAGAGATAGCCAAAAATCGCTTAACTTTCAAGGAAACCTCTGCAACAGAAAGAAAGTAGAGTAGAGGGAGGGGAAGGAAAGAAGAGAAGGGGAGAAGAAACAGAAGTAACACAAGCAGACAAACACGTGCACATGCGCCACACACACATACACACATACACACACTGCTATAGTCTGAATATTCGTGTTCCTCCCAAACTCATATGTTAAAACCTAATCTCCAATGGGATGGTATTCAGAGGTAGGATTTTGAGAGGCAATTAGGTCATGAGGGTGGATCCCTCACGAATGGATTAGTGCCCTTATAAAAGAGACCTCAGAAATCTCTTCCATTTTGTGAGGACCCAGTGAGAAGATAGCCATCTGTGAACCAGGAAGTGGGTTCTCACCAGACAGTGGATCTTCCTGCACCTTGATCTCAGGCTTCCCAATCTCTAGAACTATGAGAAATAAATTTCTGCTGTTATAAACCACCCAGTCTTTAGCATTCTTTTATAGCAGCTGAAACAGGCTCTCTTTTCTCTCCCCCCGCCTCCACTCCTACCTTAATTAAAACCCTGGTAGTGTTTGTACACATGAAATAAGAACAAGGGACCATAAAATAAAGAGCAGTCAGATAATTAAAAAAAGAGCTCTTAGAAATTTTAAAAAATGGTAACATAAATTAAAAGTCAAATAGAAGGGTGGGGGGTAAATTTTAAGATATCTTCCAAGAATTACAATGAAGATAATAGAGACAAGTTAAAAATGATAAATTCTGATATTCCACTAATTCCAGAAGGAGAGAGCAAAGAAAGGAGATGGGTGGAAATGATCAAAATATACGAAACTTTTCCAGAGTCCCCAGTTTGAAAAGCCCACTACGTTTTCAGCAAGAAATCTCAAGTGCCTAACAAAATATGTCATCTGGATAGTTCAAATGTCAAGTCCAAACTGAAGAATCTTTAAAACTTGAAGTTTCTAAAAAGAAAAAAAAAAAAAAAAAACCACAAGTCATATGTAAATGAATTAGAAATCATAATGGCGTTAAGTAACACTGGAATCTAGAACAAGAACTAACCAATTATGGCCTGTTTTTGTGAATAACGTTTTATTAGAGCACTGGCATGCCCATTTGTTTACAAATCTTCTTTGGCTCCTTTTGAGTTACCACAGCAGAGACGAATAGTTGCAATAAATATCACACAGACTGCAAAGGCTAAAAATTTCATATCTGGTTCTTTATAAAAGAAAATTTGCCAACACCTGGAAACCTGGAAGACAACTGAGTAATATTTTCAAAATAATGAGAAAATATGATTTATAGCTGATAATGCAACCCAGCCACACTAAAAATCCATCATGGATGTAGATAAGTGTTTGTCAAGACATGTAGGATCTTGACTATTTTACCTCCAAACACCCTTTCTCAGAGTGCTACTAAAAAAGATAAAGGGGATTTGCAAGGAAATTGATTAAAGGAGATTTTAGGATAAAATCTGTAGCTCAAATAATGAAATTTGGAGTAGATGGATAAAAGATTTAGTAGGGATATTCCAATGAATAGATAATGTTGCTAGAACATTGGGTAAATATATTTAGAGGAAATTGGAGCAATTGGGATAAATTGTAGGTATACATACATTTTAAAGCAAATACAAAATTTATGGCAAGTATATCTGCAGGGAAGCAAAGTTTGTACAAGAAAGAAAATGGAATAATACCATACTTAGCAGGTTAACTGTAAACAATATTTACCTGGTCATAATAATGTAAGCATTGAATACTAATTGAACCCAAAAAGGTGATATAACCATAACCATAATTGGAGGATGAGGGTGAGGGAAGAGTGTTTGAGTGTGTGTGTGTGTGCACGTGCACACGCACTCATGTATGGAGAATGGCACATAAAACAGCTAATCTTTCTCTTTGTAGAGATTAAATAATTAATAGCAGTATTATCATGTTATTTTGAAACATAGATGTAAACATGCTAAAAAAAGCTAAAAATGACGAAAGTGGTTACTTCTTATTAGTGAAAATCAGTTGTTGGTGAGGAGACTCCAGATTGGGGAGAGATGAGACAGAAGACAGCAGTTTATCATTTTGCCTAGTATACTTGTTTTTTATTTTCATTTCCTTTTTTCCTAATTTTAAAGATTTATCAATTTATTAGAGGGGGGAGAGGCAGAAAGAGAAGGAGAGAGAGAATCTCAAGCAGACTCCCCAGTGCAATAGAGCCTGACATGGGGCTCGATCTCACAACCCTGAGATTATGACCTGAGCTAAAACCAAGGGTTGGAGGCTTAACCAACTGAGCCATCCAGGCACCTCTATTCTTTGTTTTTTAAACTGCAAACCTCAATTACTTTCATAGGAATGAAAATTAAATCATAGTAAAAGAAAAAGGGAGAGTGATCTGACGTCTAACCATTTAATAATTTGAGCCTACCTGAAATTCTTCAGTTATCAGCTTTCATGTACAAAATCTGTTCATGGATGCTGAAATTTTTTCAGGGTGAAATGTCACCATTTTGTAGATAAAAATTTTCCTCATTTTTATTGCACATAGCTGTTTCAGAATGAAGAAACAGATCTGAGTCATTGAGAATTTGAAAATGGTTCACCTTCTAGAAACAGGTCGCATATTCAAGGGGAAAGTGTTGAAAATGTGTTCTTTTCGAGCAGTTCCAGCAATCTATAATAAAGACAGTCATTGGAAAGACTTTTAGAATGTAAAACTAACTTTAAGGCTGATGGCTTAATGCCAGAAGAAATTAATGATCTATAATTTTAAGGGATGAAGATAAATATAAAAATGATAGATACAAAAATCTGTTCATTAGATTGAAAGATTAACACGACCTACAATTTGGGTATTTCAACTTACATTCCTAAACAACGACTGAATGCCCAGTAGCATTAATAACTGCTGCATCTTTTATATATGCTTGATAACACACTTCCACTGGTGATCATGATTTATAATGCAATGCATGTTTTATAGCAGTTCGGTCACGTACTTTCCTAAGGAAATTTTTGTCTCAAGTGCTATTGGAAGTGGAACCCAGAAGTTCACTAACGTTCTCACTAAAATTCATGGAAACATAGTAGTTCTCTTAGACCAATTAGAGATATAATTCATTTTGATGTCAAAAAAAAGAATAAAATTTATGCATAAATTTCCAGAAATATAAGAAATTATAAGAACTAGGCAACTTCCAATATCCCCAACTATCCTACTATCTCAAAGTTTTAGAGAAAGCAAACAAAATGATAAAGTATCATACATAGGCAAAATAATGGACAAAGATAGTGAAGAATCAACATCACACTGTAGAAAAGGCAGTTATTTTGAAATATGGTTGTCAGGATTCCTTAGATCTTGGAGTTCCATTCTCCTGATTTTTGTTTTTTAAGGTTATTTTTGTAAAGTAGATGTGGTCCAACTGCCAATTACTATACTGAGGATTATTCATAAACTACAGGAAGTGCTCGGGTCAAATGCGGACTCTTTATTCTTGGTTTGGACTTCTCCATCTGGTTCCCACATACTCTTCTTACCATGACACACTGTAAAGACAGGAAGTTACAAGGCTACTGCTACATCTTTCTTGTTTTTTTTGTTTTATTATTCAAAATGGTTCAATTGTAAATAGTTTCTCAAGATTTCTGGGGTGATGTTAGAAAGGAATTTGGATAATGAAAAGAAAAAAGCTCAGCAAATGCCCCGCACAACACCTCCACTCCTATGGCTGCCTGACAGCCCTATTCTCCAAGAAATAACCAGGCTAACATTGTATAATTGTTTTGAAGGCAGCTAGTGTTACAGTGCTCCACTTTGCCTGGAAGAAATGATGGCATGAAGTGGAGATTTATATAAATTAATGGGCAATAGCTAATGGTTTGGCCACATGTTTGGAAAATTGGAAAGAGTATAATTGGAGAAGCAGTGACAAGAAGTTCTGGAAAAAAATTTAGATGAATCTGTCAGACTAAGTCCCCAAATGCTCAACTGAGTCTCCATTATAAAGGCAGTTCATAAAAATCAGGTGGATGGGATGTCCACTCTGATTTTCAGTCAGCCACTGCCATTCTAATGTTTGTTCCATGAGCTCATAAAGAAAGTAGTCCTATTGGTAGGATAGACTCCATGCTTAGGCTCAAGAGCATATACTTTTTACCAAGGCTGATGTGGTGATTACAACTACTGGGAGTCCAGTTTGCAACAAAGCAGCTACTAACCTGGGGCCTTAATATAATTTTGTACCTCGGTGACCATGGTAGCGGATTAATGATGCTTGGAACTGCTTGCAGTTTATACTCACTGGGTTAGAGATCTGTTCTGAATTTGTATTTGTTTACTCTGCACATCATGACTCTGCATATTGATGATATTCCTAATACCCTGTAATGATGTCCCTTATTTCATTACTTTTAACCAAGGAATTTGGTTTAAACTAAAGAAGTAAAGCAAAGGCTCATGTCCATAGAATTAACTGGAGTCATAAAATAGTTTAATAAACTATTAAATATTCAGTTATGATTCCATTTGGCACTTTTTATCTTTTAAAATGGGTGATTCCCTAATGTCAGAAAATATGGATTTAGTAATCAAGAAAAATAGGTGGAGGGGGCTGATGTTCACTTTCTGACACTATGACTTCTGCCATTCAGGTTTTAGTTTTGTTTGCATTTGTGGAATGTTTCCACCAGGGAACATAGCAATGTGTTCATTGCATTGGGACTACCATGTAGTAATTTTGTCTTTATCATGAAACTGGGAAAATTGTAAAAAAACAAAATTATGGCATTAATAGGATTATTGGCCCTGCTTACCTGGGGGAACTAGGGTTTCTTCAATATGGTGGGGACAGGAAGATGGATGGTAGGAGCCTGGGAGACTATTTGGGGTATCAACTTGTTTTAGTATGGCTAGGAGACACAGTTAATGTAAGACTATTACATTCCTATATATACAGTACTGTCAAGCATGGAGATCTCTCAGAATGGAAGTTTGGATTACATTATAAAACAAATAACTTCTACCAGCTGGGATACTGGCTAAAGGCCATGAGAACGTGTAGAAGAAATAAGAAACAGCTTTATCCCTCCTACATTGTTGGTGGGAATGCAAGTTGGTACAGCTACTCTGGAAAACAATGTGGAGGTCCCTTAAAAAGTTAAAAATTGAGCTACCCTATGACCCAGCCATTGCACTACTGGGTATTTACCCCAAAGATACAGACATAGTGAAGAGAAGGGCCATATGCACCCCAATGTTCATAGCAGCATTGTCCACAATAGCTAAATCGTGGAAGGAACCGAGATGCCCTTCAACAGATGACTGGATTAAGAAGTTGTGGTCCATATATACAATGGAATATTACTCAGCTATCAGAAAGAACGAGTTCTCAACATTTGCTGCAACATGGACGGCACTGGAGGAGATAATGCTAAGTGAAATAAGTCAAGCAGAGAAAGACAATTATCATATGATTTCTCTCATCTATGGAACATAAGAACTAGGAAGATTGGTAGGGGAAGAAAGTGATAAAGAAAGGGGGGTATCAGAAGGGGGAATGAAGCATGGGAGGCTATGGACTCTGAGAAACAAACTGAGGGCCTCAGAGGGGAGGCGGGTGGGGGAATGGGATAGGCTGGTGATGGGTAGTAAGGAGGGCACGTATTGCATGGTGCACTGGGTGTTATACGCAACTAATGAATCATCAAACTTTACATCAGAAACCAGGTATGTACTGTATGGTGACTAACATAATATAATAAAAAAACATTAAAAAAAAAACCAGGAAAAAAAAAAAAAAAGAGCTTCATGACCAGTACAGAAATTATGGAATTAGGGGCGCCTGGGTGGCACAGCGGTTGGGCGTCTGCCTTCGGCTCAGGGCGTGATCCCAGCGTTCTGGGTTCGAGCCCCACATCAGGCTCCTCTGCTATGAGCCTGCTTCTTCCTCTCCCACTCCCTCTGCTTGTGTTCCCTCTCTCACTGGCTGTCTCTATCTCTGTTAAATAAATAAATAAAATCTTAAAAAAAAAAAAAAAAGAAATTATGGAATTAACCTTTACCATTATTTTCTTCCTTGTGTGTTGTGCAGACATCTATGTATTTTAAATCAAAATCCCTTCTTTTTCTTTCATACCCTACTATTTTATAAAAGATGTTATGATGGTGATTAAATTTTCCATTTAGTTTCTTGGCTATAGAATACTGAGATGGGATTGTGAAGGAACTAGAAGAGGAAAAGGACAATGACAAAAACTGTGGACTTGTAACTGGATGAACTTTGATAGTCTCTTTGGGGGAATAGATGAATTTTGTCATGCAGGAATATTGTTGGCAGTGTATATGTGACCGTTCAGAATACACATATTGAGTAATCAAGGATGTGGGCTATAGCAGAATTTTTTTCATTGTTAATACAGCATAATTTTTTTTTAAAAATCAGCCTCCTATTCACTCACAAATAATTACTTCTTCTCTACTAAATATCATCTTGTGGGTCTGTTTTAATGTTCATATCCTCCCTTAGCCAAGGGGTAGCACAAGACCCAAGAGAGGTGACTTGGATGCCCTCGTCAATCTTGATCAATAAGGTTGTGTTTGGAAATAGATTTCATCATGGTGGTGGTGTTGTATTGGCTTAATTGTCCATGTTATAGCCTGGTTTGTTCCCTACACAAGTCTTGCCTAGGCTCCTTACCTTCAAAGTGTGTTGCAAGACTTCTTTTTTCCTTTTCTTTTTCTTTGTTTTTGTTTTTTTATTTCAGGAGTAGAATTTAGTGATTCATCACTTACATACAGCACCTAGTGCCCATTACAACAAATGCCCTCCTTAATGCCCATCACCCATTTAGCTCATCCCCCACCTCCCCTGCAGCTACCCTCAATTTGTTTCTTAGGGTTCAGTGTCTCTTATGGTTTGCCTCCCTCTCAATTTTCATCTTATTTTATTTTTCCTTCCCTTCCCCTATATTCATCTGTTTTGTTTCTTAAATTCCACATGAGTGAAATCATATGGTATTTGTCTTTCTCTGACTGACTTATTTCACTTAGCACAATATCCTCTAGTTCAATCCATGTCACTCCAGATGGCAAGATTTCATCCTTTTTGATGGCTGAGTAATATCTATATCTATCTATCTATCTATCTATATCTATATCTGTATCTATATCTATATCTATATCTATATACCACATCTTCTTTATCCATTCGTCAGTCAATGGACACTTAAGCTCCTTCTATAGTTTGGCTATTATTGATAATGCTGCTATAAACATCAGGGTGCATGTACCCCTTCAAGTCCGTATTTTTGTACCCTTTGGGTAAATACCTAGTAGTAAAATTGCAGGGTAGTCCTATTTTTAACTTTTTGAGGAAACTTCATACTGCTTTCCAGAGTGGCTGCACCACCAGTTTGCATTCCTTGCATTCCCACCAACATTGCATGAGGACTCCCCTTTCTCCACATCTTCCCCAACATCTGTTGTTTCCTGTGCTGTTAATTTTAACCATTCTAACAGGTTTGAGGTGGTATCTCATTGTGGTTTTGATTTGCAGTTCTGCTGATGATAAGTGATGTTGAGCATCTTTTCATGTGTCTATTAGCCATCTGGATGTCTTCTTTGGAAAAATGTCTATTCATGTTTTCTGCCCATTTCTTCACTGTTTTTTGGGGGAGTTTGGTAAGTTCTCTATAGATTTTGGATACCAGCCCTTTATCTGATAAGACATTTGCAAATATCTCTCCCATTCCATAGGTTGCCTTTTAGTTTTGTTGACTGTTTACTTGGCTGTGCAGAAGCTTTTTATCTTGAGGAAGTCCCAACAGTTCATTTTTGCTTTTGTTCCTCTTGCTTCTGGCGACCTGTCTAGTAAGAAGTTGCCACAGTCACAGTGAAAGAGGTTACTGCCTGTGTTCTCCTCTAGGATTTTGATGGATTCCTGTCTCACACTTAGGTCTTTCATCCATTTTGAATTTATTTTTGTGTGGTATAAGAAAGTGGTCCAGTTTCATTGTTCTGCATGTGGCTGTCCAATTTTCCCAACACCATTTCTTGAAGAGACTGTCTTTTTACCATTGGATATTCTTTCCTGCTCTGTCAAAGATTAGTTGACCATACAGTTGAGGGTCCATTTCTGGGTTCTCTATTGTGTTCCATTGATCTATGTGTCTGTTTTTGTGCCAGTACCATCCTGTCTTGATGATTACAGCTTTGTAATAGGGCTTGAATCCAGAATTGTGATGCCTCCCACTTCCCTTTTCTTTTTCAACATTACTTTGGCTATTTGGGGTCTTTTCTGGTTCCATACAAATTTTAGAATTGTTTGTTCCAGCTCTGTGAAAAATGCTCATATTATTTTGATCAGGATTGCATTGAACTTGTAGATTGCTTTGGGTAATATAGATATTTTAACAATATTTGTTCTTCTAATCCATAAGCATGGAATGTTTTTCCATTTCTTTGTGTTGCAAGATTTTAATAACCTTCCAGTCACTTCTCTTTTGCTTATTAGCCAGAGTATCTTATGTCATAGTCTGTGTGAAAATCAAAAGGACAGGTATTATAAAAGCACACTGAAAGTGTATGAAATAGATGAAATATCATTAATATTATAATGGTTATTATGACAATGATTGTTGTCATTATTTAGATCCAGTCATATTGATTCATGAAATTTTCTCTTTGAATCATTAAAAAAAATTGCAGGTGAAAAATGATGCTATAAGTCACTGGGTAAAGTGGTCTAAATACATCCTTTATTATGGGGAAGTTTAAAAAAAATACAGCAACAGGAAAAACTATTGATATCATGGTTTCTATCTATATGAATGAATATTGAATAGTAATATATGCATTTTATAACTTTTCTCTTTTAAGTAATGTATTTTTAAATTGTCTTTGCTTATTGATGCCATAGGAAAAAATAGTAAATATGATGGTAACATAGAAATATCAGTGAACTTGGAATCAGAAAACCTGGAATCAAATTCATCTTCACATCTGTGTGAGCCCTCTCAGTCACAATATTCTTCACTTTTATAATGGGAATAATAATCCCTATTCTCAGGGTTGCTATGATCATTAAGTGAGACATTTTAAATGAAAATATTTGCAAAACATAAAGCAGCATATGTGAGTAATTATTATTAATAATTAATAGACTTTTTAGTATATCTCAGCTTGTTCTTCAGAAAACCAACCAAAGTAAGACAACATTCATTCTTTCATCCAAAAATATTTACTAAGTTATTACTATGTGTCTGGCAGTATTCTCACTACTAAAGATAATGTAGCAAGCAAAACAGACAAGGTTTCTGCTCTCATGAAGCTTATGCTAATGGTCCGATAGACAGCAACCAAGTAAGATGCAAATAAATGGGGAAAAGGATTATTTCAGATTTTTTTTTCTTGTCGGTAATACAGTAAAACAAAGTGACATGAAGTAGGGTATTGGGATAGTTAGTTCAGGTTACGTCTCCAAGAGATGGCTGTCAGAATTGTTTGAAGCCAAAAGTAGAAGTCGAGAATTGTGTACGGACATACTAAAGTACTTTGTTATGTCAGGGAAGAACATGATGTTTGAAGGAGAGATTTAGGCTCAGATATCAATTTGGGAATTTTCAGCATCTGGAAGTTGTCTAAAGCCATTGGAAAGCATGAAATACTAGGAAAATTAGAAATGATTCCAGGTGTGAGCCTTGGGGAACTCATGTATTTAGAGATTGGGTAGAGGAGAAGAAATTGCAGAAGAGAGTAAGAGTGAATGGCCAGACATGTAAGGGCAAAAACTCAAGGGGTATGAAGTCATGGGGCAAGAGAAGAGAGTGTTTCTAGAAGGAATAAATGATCAGCTATGTAAAATACTTTTAAGGGTTTTTGAGTACTATGAAGAAAGAAATGTGATCATTGGACTTGGCAATATGGAGGATATTGGTGACCCCCAAAGCAATTATTTGTGTGTTAGCTGCCTGAAAAATGCATAGGAATTGAAAAAAACTGAATTACTAGTGTCACTTAAGAGCTCAGTTTTTCAAGGTGGCTAAGAGATGGAGGCTGGGGCAAGTGAGACTGAAAAATAATTGAGACATGAGAAAGTAGGGAATGTGAATGGAAGGTAGTGTTGAGGAAAATTTGAGGAACATTGAGAAAGCATTGTTCATGTTTACATGCAGGAAGAGAACGAACTCTTGGGAGATAATAGGGGACAATTAAGTTACTACTATGTGCCAGGTATTTCCAGATGTTGGTTTTAATTCTTATAATCCTAGGAGATATGTTGGAATGTGTCTAATTACTCGATGTAAAAAAATGAAAGCAACACGTGCACAAAATCTAAAAGACCATCCCAGTTCATAATACTGTACAAAAATATATGTCTCTCACTCTTCTATTTGGGAAAAGAGGGGAAAAAAATCACAAGTGATTTTGTGAAAGATTTTCTGTGAAAAGATTTAACAGATTCCAACAATCAATCACTTGCATTCCTTGGAAGAAAGATACTGCAAAAAAAAACTTTAAAAATTTCATTGTCGAACTGTGGTTAAGGGCACAGGTTTTTGTCCAGAGTTCTGGCTCTGTCATTTCATATGCAGAGAACTTTGCTCTGTAACTTTGAGATTCTTCCCACTAAAGGGGTGGGATAATTTCCTTGCTTCTTGACTCCAAGTTTAAGCATGTGATGTGAAGAATTGATGATGTGTTTTCCCAGAATAGGCCTTAAGAGACCTTGCATGTTTTTGCTTGTCCCCTTGTATCTTTACCATTACCATGAAATGACCATGTGTGGGCTGGCTCATAGGTCCCAGCAAGAGGAGGAGAGAGAAATGGAACAAAGTAGAACCACCCTAGGTAATTTCACCCTGATTAGCCAACCTGTATCCAAGTCCCAGACCCTTGAGTGAGCCCAGCCAAGTCCAGCCTGCATCTCTGTGATGTTACTAATGCTTTATGAACCCCAGGTTTTTTTGTCTGTTATATATGAATAATCTAAAAGTATAATGTATGCAAATTTAAATGAAACATAGCATTTAATGAAATTATTTTTATTATTATTATTTAATAAAAATAATATTCTCAATGAGATTGAGAAAAAAATCAGTTGTTTTGGATATGCCAAATATAATAGCAAATAAAATAGTGCAATAAAAATAGTGAGTAGAAGTTTGGATACTGAAGAAAAACCTAATTTAATTTTGTGTTAGGGTTAAATGAAAGCTCAAAAACTTAATCAGAGAAAAAGCCGTTATGAAGAGAAGAGTATAATAAGAGAAAACACAGAAGCCTATAGAGACAGGTCCAATAGATCCAAAATGTATACAAGGGGAATTCCAAATGTCAAGAACTAAGGCAAAATAGGAAAACAACCAAACACAAATTAGTGGACCTCAAGTGTAGATTCTCACATCTTCACAATGATAGGACCTACTAAAGAGCAGATACTTTTGACTTTTTATTATTTAAAATTGGAAACCTATACAAAAGTAGACAGAATAGGTGTTTGAACTCCCATCTACCCATCACCCAGCTACAGTTATTAACCTTTGGCTAAACACGTTTCATGTACACCCAAACCAGTTTCGTCCTCCCAATTTATGTGGAAGCAAATCTCAAATACCGTATCATTTCCTCTATAAATATTTCAGTTTTATTTCTAAAACAAAAACTTTTTAAAAGTATAACCATTATTCTTAAAATTTAATTTTTAATTGCTCTTTAATATCATTAAATATTAAATCTATTTGAATTTGTATTAGTCTCAGTATTATAAAATATTTTTTACCACTTACTTGAATCTAGCTCCAAAGGAGGCCCTCACAGAGGAATTGCCTAATATGTGTCTTAAGTGCCTTTTTTTTTATAGGTTTCCCATCTATCTCTTTCTTTGTTTTTATGATATCTGTTGAAGAAGCAAAGTTTTTTTTTTTTTTGTCCTGCAGTTTCGCATCTGAATTTTGCAAATTACTTCCCAGGAGTGTTCAGTAAAAAAGATCTTCTAACCTCTGGATTTCCTAAAAGTTAATACATGGATCTAGAGGTTTGAGCAGAAAAAAAAAAAATAATGAGTTCTGTTCTTTTCTTTTCCTTTTATTTCTTTTCTTTTTTCTTTTTTTCCTTTCTTTCTTTCTTTCTTTCTTTCTTTCTTTCTTTCTTTCTTTCTTTCTTTCTTTCTCTTTTTCTTTTTCTTTTTCTTTTTGCAAGGCCACTTCATGAATAGCATTGTGTTTCTATCAGGAAGCATATGGTGTCTGGGTTTTTGACTTTTTGTGATATTATCAGCAGTGGATTATCAATGCCTAGATCCATTATGGTTTGAAAAAAATAGTGATACTACAATTCTATCACTTATTCCTTAGTTACTAACTGGAATAGTTCTCTAAAAAAAATCTCCGTCATTATTATCTGGTTACCCAGAGGTGAAGTTATAAAAGAAAGGCAGAATAGTTGCATGATTCTTTCCCTTTTTTAGAATTATGAGTAACATAATATAAACTTAATTTTTATATCATAAAGCATTTATGCTGAATTTCACACTACTTTATTTATTATCTTATTAAACCTGAAAATTTCCATCTTTGACCTCTATGAGCCTCTTTAGGTTGACTTCTGAGTCTTTTGATGTGATCTTAGTAGTGTTAGAGAGTTTCCTGTTATCTGGTATGACACAGTATAGTGGCACATCTTGTAAAATTTTTGCTGCAACCCTGGAATCAGCCATTTCTCCAAAGAGCCCTGATATCTTTTAGTAAGAAATAGTACATGGTTACCATAATCTAAGTGCTAAGGGCATTTATTATAAATGGGTTGGTCATTCTCTCTTGGTCTTTTTGGTATTCAGAGTTAGGGAATGCTTTATTCGAAGGAAAACTCATCACAAATTTGCATTGGTATTTTTAAATGAAATTCAACATTATGAGAGATTTTACTTAACCATTTCAGTATTACATTTGTATATCCTTTTTCTCATGCTGAGAATCCTGCTTCGCAATAATATGGAAAAGTTATAGAATAAGAATATCACACTCACATTTTTTTGTCCCAAAATACACCCACAGCAGATTCAGCATAACAATACCAACATTTCACCTCCAATATTATTACTAAAAAAATGTGTTTTTAATTTCTTTTACTTCCTGAGATATATCCTGCTGGGGATATACAAATTATTGTTCTTTTAAGTCCCTTGGAACAATCTCTGGGCCATCAACTAAATGTACATTTTTTATTCCCCAAATTTTATTTTCATTTAAGGATTGCTTTAAAAATAGTTTTACTTATAATTATGTAATATCTAAAAAACAAGATATATCCAAGGAAATGTAAACTCTTTATATTCTTTCTCTCTTTTTAAAGGAAACCATTGCTTTTATTTTATAGTTTATTTTAGTATCGTTTACTTTTTAAGATAAGAGGATATATAATAATGGTCATATCCTTCCTTTCTGACCTGAACGATAGCAGTCTGTATGCAATTTTCTCCTCCTTGCTTTTTTATTCTTTTTTAAACTATATTTCTTGGAGGCCACTCCATATTAACATCTAGAGATATCCCTTACACAATTTTAGAGTTGCATACCACTCTTTGTGGATATACCCATACTTTCTTTAATTAGCCCTATTGAAGGACATTTAGGTTTTTATAAGGTAATAATCTCACAATGAGTAGCTTTGTGTAAATGACTTCATACTTTTCCCAGGGTATCTTTGGGAAAATTCTTAGAAGTAGAATTGCTGGTCAGAAGGTAGTATATAAATAATTTCACTAGATATTAACAAATTACCTGCCAGAGAAGTTACGTATTATTATTCGAAAGAGCTGTATATGAGAGACTTGTTGACAGAGAATGTTGTCAAACTTTCAGATTTTAATAACAGGCAAAATTAACAAAAATGACACGCTGAGAATAAATCTTGGTAAATACTGAATTTTCAGAACAAAAAGAAAACCTACACACATTTTTTTGCAGATGACGAAACTTCCCCCAGCTTTTTAAAACTAAAACAGGTTACCTAACAAGGAGTTAAGAAACACACACACACACACACACACACACACACACACACACACACAGAGTGCCATTAAATTCCCCATAACATTAAATGAAGGAAACACTGGCATCGTTTTTTCAGTTTTAAGGGGGTAATTGTCACCAAAGTATTCTATAACCTATGAATTTATATTCTTAAGTGAAGGCTTTATAAAGGAATTTTAGACAGGCAATAATTTAGAAAATAGACAACCCAAATAGCCTTCCTGGGAAAAAATGACTAAAAAACATTCTCTAGCTACTTAATAAATGAAATCAAATAAATATAAAAGTTATACAGAAAATTTGAGTTTCAAAAAAATTGTTACCATAGTTATGAAATAATGTGTTAAGATATTATTTCATCAAGAAAAGATACAGTAAGAAAAAATACAATAATTTGGATATAAAATTTCCAGATTATTTTAGTGAAAACCATGAGTATAGAATGAAAGAAGTAAATGTAGGCTAAATTTTTTATCCTGCTGATGGAGGTTTCTTTTATTTGATTTTAATAGGGAAATAATAGCTCAGTTTCTGAAAGTTAACTTAAGGGTAAAATTTAAACTACTTGACAAAATATGTTAAGAAAACTTGAGTAGTATAGAGATTTTAGAAAAGAAAAATAAAACAAGAAAGTAAAAGTAAACATAAACACAAAAAAACAAAATAAAACCAAAGTCAGGCCTTCATTTACATTCAATTTATTCTTAATATACTTGAGACAAAGATTATTCACAAAGGAAAATGAAAAATAAAAGAGTACACAATAGTGAATATTTATTATATTTTCTGATTATGCAGTAATTTTGAAAGCCTTCCTATGTTTGCAGAATTTCCTACTTATGTGTTCTGCATTCTCAAAGTAGAAACCAGAAAAATCATTCTGTCAGCCTCTCCTGCACTTAAGGCACAAGGGTGTGATGTAGGTAAATCCGATTAAACTCATTGGTGTCAGACTGTGGTTCAGAAGTGAGCAATATTAAGTAAAGGAGGCTCCATGAAGAATCCATTTTACTAGCCATGCTAGTCACTTCAATACTTAAACATTTGGCTCTTAGGGATGAATTACCTCCAAGACTGAATTCCTGGCACAGAAATGTGTTTAGTATCAGATGCAAATAAAGTCTTATCAGTGGCAGTCATGAATTTGAGTAGCAAGTGCTCAGTGTTGGTGGCAGTGACTATTCCCTCCTTGGGCCAGTTTTGTGATATGGTTGTGGGTGTAATTTCTGGAATCTTAACCTTTAGCCTGTTCCTCCACCCCTCTCGAAAATTTGTCAGCTGTCCAAATCTTTATAAGAAACTCATTTTCTGCTTAAGCTATCAGAATTCTCTTCTTTTGCTTATGACCAATAACCCTGACTTATATAGATTATGACTCCAGAAGTCATATTAGAAAACAGAACCTCAGCAAATAGGTATCTGGAATTGGTTATCTGGTCTGAATCAGGCCAAAAGCTCTGGAATCCCGCCAATATGAAAGGCTCTTGGCAAGCAGCATGAAACAGCCTTCTAATTTTCATCAGTGGGCACCTGCAATGAAGTAGTCACAGAAGGGGAGTCTTTGAGGGCACCAGAGCCACAGCTAGAGAATCATATGCAGGAACATAAAGAATTCAAGGAATATAGAGGGAGTGTTTGATTCTAATGGCACTTGACAACCTAAAAAGAATTACAAACTCAAAATCCGAAATCCATTGTTCAAGAGAGAGAAAGCCATGGAATTTCTCTGCTAAGAAAAATATTTTATTAATTGTGTCATGGGGCTGAAATACCTAAAACCAAATTCAAATTTGGATCTGCACTTGCTGCTATTTTGCAGCTAAATTCACAGCCATGTCAGGTCTCTACTGTGAAAGTTAGAGCTTTGGGAAGGAATCTAAAGACTTAGAGAAATAGGAATTTGAAATGGATTGCTCACGTACAATGCATTCATTTATTTCCCTGAATTTCCCAAGAGACCTTTGGAAAAGACTCTTCAAAAATGCACTGGTGGAAAAGGAGAAATCAAGAAAACAATCCCATTTAAAACTGCACTGAAAATAATAAAACACCTAGGAACAAACTTAACCAAGATGGTGAAAGACCTATACTCTGGAAACTATAGACATTGATGAAAGAAATTGAAAATGACACAAACAAGTAGAAAGATATTTCATGCTTATGGATTGAAAGAAAATGTTGTTAAAGTATCCTACTACCCGAAACAGTCTACAGATTTAATGCAATCTCTATCAAAATATCAACAGCATTTTTCACAGAACTAGAACAAACAATCCTAAAATTCATGTAGAACCACAAAATACCTCAAATAGCCAAAGCAATCTTGAAAAAGAAGAACAAAGCTGAAGGTATCCCAATCCCAGATTTCAACATATACTACAAAGCTGTGGTAATCAAAACAGTACTGTACTGGCACAAAAACAGACACAAAGATCAAGGGAACAGAATAAAGAAGCCAGAAGGAAACCCATGATTTTATGTTCAAATCTTCAACAAAAGAGGCAAGAATATGCAATGGGAAAAACACAGTCTCTTCAACAAATAGTGTTGGAAGAAAAAAACAAATCGTGTTAGGGAAACTGGACAGCTACCTGCAAAAGAATGGAATGAAATTGGACCACTTTCTTATACCATACACACACACACAAAAAAACTCAAAATGGATTAAGGGTCTAAATGTGAGACCCGAAACCATAAAAATCCTAGAAGAGAGCACAGGCAATAATTTCTTTGACATTGGCTGTAGCAATATTTTTCTAGATATGTCTCCTAAGGCAAGGGAAACGAAAGCAAAAATAAACTATTGGTACTACATCAAAATAACAAACTTCTACACATCAAAGGAAATAATCAACAAAACTAAAAGCAACCCATTGACTGGGAGAAGATATTTGCAAATGACATATCTGATCAGGCATTAATATCCAAAACATATAAAAAACCTATATGACTCAACACCAAAAAATAATCCAATTTAAAAATGGGCAGAAGACATGGATAGTCCTTTCTCCAAAAAAGACTTCCAGATGGCCAACAGATACATGAAAAGATGCTCAACGTCACTCATCATCAGGGAAATGCAAATAGAAACCACAATGAGATATTACCTCACACCTGTCAGAATGGTTAAAATCAAAAGCACAAGAAACAAGTATTGGGAAGGATGTTGAGAAAAAGAACCTTCATGCACCACTGGGGAATGCATACTGATGCATCCACTCTGGAAAACAGTATGGAGGTTCTTCAAAAAATTAAAAATAGAACTACCCTGTGACCCAGTAATGACATACTGGGTATTTACCCAAAGTCTATAAAAACACTAATTGGACAAGATATATGCACTCTATTTTCATTGCAGCATTATTTACAATAGCCAAGTTATGGAAGCAGCCCAAATGTCCATCAGTAGATGAATAGATAAAAAAGAGAATGAAATATTACTCAGTCATAAAAAGAATGAAGTCTTGCCATTCGTGACAACATGGATGGATCTAGAAATATAATGCTAATCAAAATAAGTCAGTGAAAGAAAGACAAATACCATATGATTTCACTCATATGTGAAATTTAAGAAACAAAGCAAAGAAAAAAAAGATAAAAACCAAAACCAGATACTTAACTATACAAGCTGATGGTCACCAGAGGGAGGTGGGTGCAGAGATCAGTGAAATAGGTGAAGGGGATTAAGAGCACACTTACCCTGATGAGCACTGAGTAATGTATAGGATTATTGAATCACTATATTGTGTACCTGAAACTAATATAATACTGTCAGTTAACTATACAGGAATGAAAATAAAATGCATTAGTGAGAGGTGCCCCATTATTTTTGGTAAGTGTTCTGGAAACTGTTTCCTATTGACTCGGAATGCTAGTAGGAGCCACTGCTATTGAAATGAAATGCTTCATTTCAAATGCAAAGATGGGGTCCTGGAGTGGTAGATCACTCCTAGCAGCCCTTAAATGTCAGAGGCACAGACATTGCTACAATAACTGATACAGGGATAGATGTGGTCATCAGAAGCTTTAACTCACAGTGAAATATGGTGGTGGGTAATTGGTTATTGATCCCTGGGCCCCCCAAAAATGAGAAGTCTACCAGTATCGTACTTGATTTTTTATAACCTAAAAAGAAGAGTCTAATGAACAGAAATCTGACTTAAGAGCCATAGCTTTTCACCCAAATCTCAAACCTTCGTCTATTCACATACTAGAGCCCCTGAAAAGAAGGATGGCTTTCTTGAGCAAGGAGCAAGTGCAAATCTCACAAGCATGTACAAAACCCTCCTAAGTCTCTCCCAAAATGTTATATGGCCATTTACCTTAGAAACTACTTACTGGGAAAAGAGAAATGATCAGACCTTTCAGGCATTGTTGGAAATGGACTAGAACAGACATGAATCCTTGGGTTCCAGGCATCACTTCTGTCCATCAGTCAGAATGAAGGTGTATGTGGATCAAATGAAAGGAATTTTAATCAATTTCATGGATAGCTCATTGGTGCCTCAAAAGCATTGTCTGGCTATTCTCCAAGTTCTGTGTATATAATTGTTATAAATATACTTAGCAAATGAGAATCTCAATGGTGGCTTCTCAAATCTTTGAGTGACAGATATCATGATACTAGGAACCATGTAGAAGCCCTTCAAGTTTCCTCTTTCATCAACATTGAAAACCAAGAGCAAATTTCTTACCAAGATATCTTGATAGGACAAATGCAAAATGCGTGCCAGAAGACTGGAGTTCAATTCCATGAAAACAGAAATGCTTGCTTCCTTCTTACAATTTCTGAGGTCCAGCAGTGTGGGTATTGCCCGGAAGTCTCGGTGAAGATAAAGGACAAGCTGCTGTAACTTGGATTTTGGAGGCAACATATATTACAATTGAAAGTGTTATTTCATTTATTATTGTTTATTTATGGGTAAATTACTAGAAAATCCTGTAGCGAAAGAGGAGCTAACACCCAGTTCTAGACTTTTACTTCTCGATTTGACTTGGAGGAAAATTAACCAACTTTAGAGGCAGATCTTAGAACAGGGAGAGTTTGACAATTGAGGCAGGTTCAAAAGGTGTAACAATCCTGTGTGATCCAAGTATCATGAGAATCAGTTTGACAACCACAAGGAGTTTACTTGTCATGGATATTCTAGAATTAGATTTGTCAATAAATTTTTCTTCACATCTTTTGTCATACACAAAAAGAACAAAATTGTATGAATCAAGTCTCAGGAGCAAGGCCATGAGAGGGTATGAGAGAGAGAGAGAGAGAGTTGGAGGTTCTCTATAGTTCCCTCCCCCACCCCCCAAAAAAATACTCACTATGAATGACGACAGGAACAGAAATAGCAGGGCGGAATTCTGAATTATTGCAGTATATTCTAGAAAAATTGCTAATTTATGGTAGATATAAAAATACATTGCTAGATAATAAAGTTTTTGAGCCGCTATTCTTAGATAGATCTTCTGTGAAAGTTCCATAACCTTTGAGTAATACTTCAGATAAAAACATCTAGCATTATGACACACAGTCAGATTTGATAATTCCTTTTCTTAGAACTGTTTTCTAATCACTTGCATTGTTATGTTTAATTTTATGCCATATTCATGAATATGCTTATGATTTGGCTTCTTATGTCGATCCCTACTTAAATTTGATTCCTTCAATTTAAGGGTTGTGATAATTTGGAAAAGGAATAAGACGAAAGTTACCATTAGTACATACTTATCATTATTTTAAAAATGTAAATACAAAGAACATTGGAAACATAATAAAATAGTCATACTTCCTGGAAGATTAAATAGAGGTTAATTTTTCACTAATTATTCCAGAATTTTTAAAAATTAAATATTACATATAAATCTAATTCCCTTACATTATTTTGTCAGTCAGTTTCTATTCTTGAAACAACTCTATGATTTTGGGCTATTATTTCCTATCGATATGTATCCGTATGCAATATACTACTATTGTGTATACTGGAAAATGGACATGTACTTTTATTTTTTTATTATTTTTTTAAGATCATTTATTTGAGAGAGAGGAAGAGCAGGGAGAGGAAGAGGGAAAAGAAGAGAGAGAACCCCAAGCAGACTCCACGCTGAGCACAGAGCTTGACTCAGGGTGGGGTGGTCCCGCCACCCTCAGATCATGACCTGAGCTGAAACCAGGAGTTGGAGGCTTAACTGACTGAGCCACCCAGGCACCCTGGACAGTTACTTTTAAAAGTGTAAGTTATTTTTGACTGAACGCCTGACACTGTCTAAATTAAATTGTAGAGATTCAGAGCATATTATATTCCTCCATCAGGATTTATTCCTTCCTTCACAAGTCTGATAGAGTGGGGCTGAGCACATGAATTCAATCAGAAGCTGAGTTGATTCAGAATCGGGTTGCAAGTTTCGTGGAGCTCAGTCTACCTCTCATTCATCTCTGTTCTAGGTCATAGCCCTCTAGAGCGTTCAGCTGGGAGCCTATTTTGTCCCGAGGCTCCTCTCCCTGGAACTTTTTGATCCTTAGCCCTTGCCTTCTTGGCACCATGGGTTCCCAGACAATTCTGCTCTGCTTTTCTGAGCTCTGTCTTTGGCAGAACTTTAGTGCCCTCCCTTGTGTAGCGTCATAATTTGGCAAATGTCTAGAGGAGAAAACCATCAAGTTTCCAATTTTTATCTCTCCATCTTTTTAGACCACTAGAATCTCTGATGGTTTTTCTATACCTAGAAGGATTTTTCTGCCTGGGCAAATCTGAATTCTTTGCTTTTCATCTGGTTCTCCAAATCAGCAACTAAGCCAGAGAAAAAGCCACCGCAAAAAGCTCATTTTTCCATGGTTCTACCGTCTCCAAAATCCAGACCCTCTTGGATATCATTGATCTGTAGTCCTCCAATACTATCTCCAAACATATCATTCTGGCTGTTATCCAGCTTTTCCCATTATTCTTGTAAGAAATATTTGTCTGCCACAAATGACTCCAGCTTACCTAGAAACGGAGTTATTGTTCTATAACGTAAAATTCTATGGGATCAAATCCTGTTTGTCACGTGTCCTGATTCTTGCCTGAATACACTTTTTTCCATGTGTTATGTGAACTTTGGTTGCAAACTGAGTTTTAGCAAGGTTGGCTTTTCCACTAGGATTGTGTGGCTTGAGTTGTGATTGGATCCCTCCCCAGGAATTTGATAATCTTCCCCCTATAGTCATGGAGTGGCCAGCCATTCAAGTATTATGACTTTTTGCTGGGGTCTCAAGCAGTATGGTTCCAATGCCACTGGTTTTCAGTCCCTGCATGAACATAAAAACCCAAGTCCCTGGGTTAATAGTACTGATGCTGTCTCCTTGAATACTTCCCGTATTATTTCACACACACACACACGTGCACACACGCACACGCACCATTGGTTTTCAGAACTCTCTTGAGTTTTAGCACCTGAGATTCTGCCCTTCTGTTTTATCAAGTTATTCTATGTATTGAGAAATGAACTTGTTATATTTCATCCAACTTTTCCAAATGTTTATATTAGAAGCTTTTTTATGTAATAGTCTACCAATTTGATCTTTCTACTGATTATCAAACAAGGATTGGGAAGGATAATTTACTTTAAAAATGTCTTTATAATTTGGTGGACAAACCATTTTTGGCACTTGAGAATAAGTACATTTGTTGCACTAATTAGAAATCATTTTTATTATTCTTATTCACTGAAACAGATTGTTAGGAACATTTTTGGTCTGGTTTGAGTTACTGCATATACTTGAAAGAAAAAAGAAGATGAAAGAAGCAAAGCAAGGCAAGACAAATATTTTACAATTCAGATTTATCATCTGCCGAAATTGGCGAAGGTACACAAAAGTTGTATTTATACTAAGAAAATAATCTTAAAATAATTTAAACTTCAACACTTGGCAGTATTCAACCTTATCTAGGGTTAAAGTGTTTCTGATGCTGCCTTCCACCAGCAATGAACAACACAGGAAAGTTCTTTGCAGTCATAGCGTTTGAGTATAGGATCCAGTTTTGTGGAGCTGTATATCTTTTGTCCTTTACCAAATGTAGAGCCAAGAATTTTTTTTTTTTATTTTACTTTTTTTTTATGGGATAAAATACCAAGTAACATTGGAAGGAAAAGAGATGATTAGGACAGGAATAAGGCTTTTTGATTACAACAAGGCATTTTGAAACCTTTATCGATGCAGGATTTTAAGCCACGTCTCACAGACTATTCTGAAATTGATGTGCAAATTTCACCCTGCTTGATGAAATTTTCACTAAATGGGCTTTTCCCTCGCAGAATAGAAGTCATTTTGTGATCCAGTAGCTAGCATCATTAGTGGAGATGGTGGAAACTCCTGAGTTTTGAATGCATTCTGGGATACCGCCACAACTTGGCGAGGTCTCTCTGTGGTTGCTTTATAGTGCAGAGCCTCACTCTGTGTAGTAAAAATAAAACCAAATTCATTTGGGCACAGTCTTTTTGTTGCTTTATTTAATTTTCACTTTGGCATACAGCCCTTAAAGCTTTAATAGGGCAGATGTGGCTTTGGAAGCGTTTACTAATCCAACTTGGTTAATGACTTTCATGGTAGAAGCCAGCTCAGCAGTTTTCTCTCAGTCCATATTTAGTCCCTCTTCTCATTGATTTTTTCCTATGGTGGAGAACCTTTCCATGGGGTCACCGATTATCAGCAGATGTTTTCCTGAATTTTGAAGTAACTGCCCTTAGGTTTTTGGGAAGCAAAAGCACGGGCAGAGTAAATGCTACTAACACTGAGCAATAGATTTCTAGGGGGGAGAAGCAAGTTGCCACTCCTTTCATGGTCCTCAGCATGACGGCTCCAGATTGCTCTGTGGGATAGAGAGTTAATTACACAGGGTTAGCATTTGGGAAAATGCTACATGAATTAGAATATTTGATGATCATTGGCATTCCTGATGTCAGTGTAGGGCTGTGGAGCCAGGCAGTCTGTCCTTCATGTCCTGAGGAACTCAAGAGTGTTCTAGATTTCAGAGCCCATTTTCTGACAGTAATATATATTAATGCCTGCCTCACAGAATTTTGTGAGGATTCAGCAGGAGGAAGTGGTGTTTCCCAAACTTGTAATTCACGTATCAATATGAGCAATTTTTAATATTATATCTGGGTTCTGTTTGTATTACTTACTTAATATGTTTTAACAGTCAACTACCCCCAACTTTTTAAAAAATTTTTTGCTCCTTTGGCCCCATCCCAAGCAATATTTGCAAAAATTTGATGCGCTGGTTATATATTTTTTATTATACATCAAAATAAAAGTAAAATCATCTCTTGCATATTTTGGACAACACTGACAATGTGCTCACATAATAATATGATAGCTTTGATTGTACTGGTTGTAACTCCCAGTAGACTGCAAGTTACGTGACAATAGGGGCTTTTATTCAATTTATTTATTCTGATGTCTTTGATACCTAGCATAATAGCTGGCATACAGGGAGACCTCAAACTGTCTGAAAATTATTTTGGGGTTTCTTGTTTACTTGGAGAAAGAGTTAGATATAGGAAACAGACTACTCTCCATAGGAACACCTGCCCTCAAGCTCAGCATCCCACAGGACGGGGCGCTCGCTCCCTCTGGCAGGAGGCTGTGCTTGAACCTAACTTCCCATGAGCTGTAAGAGCTGGATGATTGGCTTTCCGATGTTACTACAGAAAACTCTAAAACTTAATCTGATATGCCTGCCTCCCCAGCGTTCTGATTACCACCTTACCCTCATTTTTGTTTTCTCTCTTTTCTCCCATACCCCTACCCTCTCTCTTTTCTTTCAAACACACACACACACACACACACACACACACACACACACACACACACTGACAAGGTTGTTTTCATGTTTGCCTTATAAGAAGGGAAATCAGCCCTGTGGCAGGGGTGTTCCCCTGAACCTTCACCCCTGGTGTGTTCAGGCATGTACGCCTGCTGAAGGATGAAAGGATGGGGCCTCTGCCTTGCAGGCTGGGCTTGTACATGTCCCCAGTGAGGCCTTTCTTTAGTCTGTACTATGTGACCCTGTGGAAATCTTCCCAAGCTCTCCTCCATAACAGTTGGCAATCAAAAAAGGCACACACTCTGCATAACCAAAGGGTGACAGCATATATATGCAACCTTGTGTTCAGCAAAACCGAACTCTTGGAAATCAGAGCATATGCTACCCAGTGCCCAATTCCTGGCACAGAGTAGGTGCACAGTAAATATTTGTGGACCTCGGGATGAATGGGTAAATGAATACTTGCAGCCAGTGAAAGAATAAATAGCTGAAAAATATTTCTGCAAGTTGTTTTTTCATGATTAAGAGAGTAAAATGCACAAGGATCAGAAGAGTAGTAAACTAGAACTTAAGTTAGCTGGCACATTTAGGAGATGACTTATTCTAGATATCCAAATTTTCTGAATAAGTGAAACTTATTCTTCAAAGCATATATTTGCTTTTTGAATAAGCTTTCTTTAAAAAGGTTACCTGGGGCACCTGGTGGCTCAGTCGGTTGAGTAACTGACTCTTGATTTGGGCTTAGGTCATGATCTCGGGGTCGTGAGCTCAAGCCAAGCGTGGCTGGCTCCATACTCAGCTGGGAGTGTGCTTGAGATTCTCTACTTTTTTTTTTTTTAAAGATTTTATTTATTTATTCGACAGAGATAGAGACAGCCAGCGAGAGAGGGAACACAAGCAGGGGGAGTGGGAGAGGAAGAAGCAGGCTCATAGCGGAGGAGCCTGATGTGGGGCTCGATTCCAGAACGCCGGGATCACGCCCTGAGCCAAAGGCAGACGCTTAACCGCTGTGCCACCCAGGCGCCCCGAGATTCTCTACTTCTGTCCCTCCCCCGCTCTCTCTTTCTCTCTCTCTCTCTCTCAAATAAATAAATAAATCTTAAAAAAATAAATTCTAAAAAAAAATAACAGTTAAAAGGTGGCCTACTTCTCTGCCTTATTAAATTGAATATATTGTATATAATTTAACATTCCTCTGCTTCTCTCTCTCTCTCCCTCTAACCCTCCACCCCTCCTCATTTTCTCTCTCTCAAAGAAATAAATAAAATCTTTTTTAAAAATAAAGTTTTTAAAAAGTACTTATTAGTAAAAACTGTATTTTAGAAGTAATTAGAATTCGGCATAGATTAGACATTTCAGGAGTCTTCTTTTGTGTAATTTTTGCTTGGCTGAAAAATAACGTGTATCCAAAGGCTACTGAGACAAAGTACGGTCCTTAGTAGGATTCTATTCTTATCTCCACAGTGTTTATTTTACGGGGATATTTCTCACGGAAAGGAATTGGGAAAGATTATATACTCTATGTAGTTAATCACATATTTGTTCTAGTATTTGTGTATTAGCTTGAATTCTTGGCTCCATCTCAGTTTTTATCTGCAGAACAAGAAAAACCAGATTTTTTCTTATTAGAAATTCTTTTGGGAACTTTGTAAGCAACACATTCAATTAAGGATGTGTACAAGGAGATTCATTGGAGTAGACTTTCATAGTTAATGTTTATTGAACACTTACTACTGCCAGCCACTTCCTCACATTTAAACTTTACATTGCAACTATATGAAACAAGTGGCATTACCACCATTTTATAAGATGAAAACTAATGCACAGCGTGGTTTAATGACTGTCCTAAAGATCTCACTGCTAGAGAAGTTGTCTGTTGACCTTTCTTGGTGACTCCCTTTTGTCCACACTAGACATGGATCTTCCTTCAATTCTCTATGTTATCAGTGATATGATGGTGTTGTTTGGAGGTAATCAGGTCTAGGGATGACCAATGGGAAATATAGCATGGTACCAGAAACAGCTTTGATGTCAATGTCACATTTTACCATGACTACAAAATTGTCCTACACCATGGGAAATTTCTTGCTGGTATGTCCTCCATAGAGCCCCAGCACACTTCGTGTGTTCTCACCACAGAGCCAGGGGCTTCTCCCATGTGGAGCCTCTTCGTTCCCAAGCCCCACCTACCCTCCCCAGGCAACCAGGGAAAAACAAAATTCCTTTCACTTTCCTATGCAAGGCAGCTCACCTTTCTTTTTGAAATATCTTCCTCTTTCAGACCATGAATAGATTATTATTTTTCATACCCAAAGAGAGTTTCCAGATATTTTCCTAAATAAAGAGCCATCTCCATCTCTACTGGTATACAGAAATAGCCCTGGATAATGTATTTTTGTTTGAATATTGATATTTGATCTCACTACATCTATTAATATCAAAAATTGAAAAGAACTTGATAATAGGAAACTGGCAAAAGATATGACCA